>NC_090938.1:637006101-637309131 GCF_040938575.1 Ambystoma mexicanum | reverse complement strand
CACCCAAAATGTTAGTACCTCAGCAGATATCGCCTTTAGAGGCTCAGTGTTTGGTGCACTTAGCGCTGTGTCAGGTTCGAAGTCTGTTCCAGGGGTATAAAGTAAAAGTTGTACTAATGGGCAAAGATGAAGAGAAATGTGCAAAAGACAACAGTGCCCCTCAATGCAAGCCCTGGCCGATGTTGAAATTGGATGGAGTATTGTTTATATCGAACAAATGGGAGAAGGCGTGGTGAGCTGTGCAGCAGGGGGTTGGCAGGGTTCAGAGAAGAGGATATATGGAACATCAATAAGAACTGTTTCGAGATATGGTTTGCACACATATCTAAACTGACATGGATTGAAGCACGTGAATCACTGGTAAATGTGCAAGCGAGGGATTAATACCAGTTCTGCTTTCGAGGGCATGGAACTGTTCCAGTAGGCACCAACATGAAGTACAATAAGACACTGTCCATTCCACACCTTGTAAAAGGAACAGCAGCATTGATGGATATGATGTACTGGGTATGCAGTCAACAAGCATACCTGCACCTTCCACCCTTTTGGCGAGGCACCTGTGCATTGCCAACCCCGCACTGGTTGTGCCAGAAATACACTTGACACTACCATCTGAACGAGCAGTGGTGCAGGCAATTTCACTGCCTATCCAACCCCCCCAGGTGAAGAAGAACAGGCACTCAGTGAAGTTGAGAAAGAAGAGATCGTACTATCTTTTGGAAGAATCGTCCAAACTGCTTAAGGCAATTCCAGATAAGTACTGGCTGTACACTAAAACTGTATTAGTTTAGTTTATTATTTATATCGCGCACCTTACCCTGGGGTAACTGGGCGCTGGAACTTGTGACAGAGTTACAGGCATACATTAGAGTACAACAGACAGAGGTGTTGGTCGACCGTGGGTTACAGGTTAGTCGATTTGCATATAAATACATGTAAGAGCATAGAGATGTCGCCGGTTGTTACAGTTTGGATGACAGTGCAAGACGGACAATGATACATACAGTGAAGCAGAGTGAGGTGTGTGGGGGTGTATACGTTGAGGCAGAGGAGGGTAGTGAATTGTCCGGAGGCCAATTAGTGTTTCTTATCGGAGAGCCATCTCTTTACTTTAGCTCTGAAAGACCAGAAGAAAGGTTCTGCTCTGATAGTAGGAGGGAGAGAGTTCCAACCTTTGGCGGCAAGCACTGGGAAGCTGGCTCCTCCCGCCGTTTTTAGTTTTTGCCTCTGTATATTAAGGCAATTTGAGTACAAAGATCTAGTGGGTCTGGCTGGTACGTTTTTAGAGAATTTGTCCGACAGGTATTTAGGGGCAGCGTTTGACAAACATTTATGAGTGATAACTAAGGTGCAGAGCAAAATTCTGTCGTGCACAGGGAGCCAGTGGGCATCCCATCTAAAACTTGAGATATGGTTGGACCTAGGGATGTTTAAACGCTGATCTCAGGATGTTATTCTGTAAGACCTGTAGTCTGTTAAGGTTCCGTTCAGAGGAGCCTAGGAAAAGAGGCCCTCATTCTGAGTTTGGAGGTAAGGGAGAAACGATGCCGGTAAAGGATTACTGGCATCGCTTACCGCTACGGGCTATTCTGACCAACCAGACCGCTATTAACGACATCGTAAAGTATGATGCCGTAAATAGCGGTCTGGGTGCGTGCGCGCGACACACCATGCCGGCATTAGTGGCATGCCGTAAACTGGAGAGGATCACAAGTGAGGCGGACATGCAAATAACGGCCAGTTGAAGGTGGAAAAACTGCTTACTGGCATGGCGTAAATACCGGCATCACTGACCAGGCGTAAAGAGCCCTGAGCAGTGCTACCAACTGCCACAGGTGCACACAATCAGCACAGATGGAGGCAATGGAGTCAGGGCCATTACAAAAGGAGCACACCCACACACCACTCCCCCTCCCACACCAAGATGATACAAATAGTAGTAGCATTACTGGACCTGGAGGCCCTGCTTGCAATGCCTCAACATCAACAACAGCAGCCACCACCACAGAGGAGACGCAGGAGGAGAAGGAGGGTGAGACAGGACCAGCATGCCCCACCAGTGCAGCCACCGTTACCACCCCGCCAGCCCACAATCCCTCGCATCAGAGCCAGTCCATTCAATCTAACCCCTGAGCAGATCCACACTCTGTACCGGCTTGACCGGGACACCATCACCACCATAGTGGACCTGATACACAACGACATAGTGAGCCTCATAGAAATACGTACCGCCATCCCCCCTCTACTGAAGGTAGTGTCTGTGCTCCACTTTCTTGCCACAGGCACCTACCAGCACACAGTGGGGCACATGCATGGCATATCACAACCCTTATTTTCCCGGTTTCTGAACGAAGTGCTGATGCCCTCCTCAAGCACACAAGGGACTACATATCCCTACCACGGACTCCCCAGGAGATATTCGATACAAAAGTTGCCTTCCATGCACTGGCAGGCATGCCAAATTGTGTAGGTGCCCTCGACTGCACCTACGTGGAGTTGGTGGTCCTGCATGCCATGGAGGTGGTGTATCGCAACTGCAAGCAATACTACTCCATAAATGTGCATATGGTATGCGGCGCCAGCAAGATCATCACACATTGCTGTGCCCGATATCCCGGATCAACTCATGACTCTTTGGTCCTGCGGAACACCACGGTATCACGCTTCATGGAGCGACATGCTGGACGACGTGCCTGGCTGCTTGGTGAGTTGCCTGACTGGGCCATGGAAGTGCATTGGGGTTGTGAGGTGGGTGGATGCATACTCCACCTGGGTGGGAAGGGGGGGATGCATACTCCACCTGGGTGGGAAGGGGGGGATGCATACTCCACCTGGGTGGGAATGTTGATGTCAGTGCACAATGTGCACATCACCGAACACTGTGCCCCAAAGCATCAGAAACGGTACATGACACCCAAATCCCATAGTGATGAAGTAAGGCCGACACCTATCACTACATGACTAACAGGTAACCAGCCCACATCCCACAACACATGCACCACTCATCAGCGGCCCTCACACACCGTGAGGCCATCCTGCACCATGCAGTGCATATGCACTACTTTGCTGTCTCCAGCATATCACCACACAGGACAATCATCCCTGGGAGTGCATTGAACTGAGCCAACCAGGGATTCCACAGTGTATCACTGGTTCTGCACACCCATAGGAGTGCTGCATGTCACCATGGAAATGATCAGTGCAGAATGCCCAATATTGTACACACTGCAGGCAACGCTCCCTACTACTAAATCTCACAGAGCCCAACACATCACAAATTTGACACCAACATTGCTGTATGCATATACGATGCACGTGCAACAAGATGTCAGTGCACACCATGAATCATCTTGAAGATGCAACCCACACCACTAGTGCATTGCACAGGACACATAGCGGTATCTGAAATGGGGTCAATGCATCCAGGGACATGTGCATGTGGGCACAAATTACCTGCAGCCATGTGAGACTAGTACAGTTGTCCAACATGAATGTGCGAACATTAACCTTCATTCCCCTCTCATGCAGGTGATGGTGGCTATCTCTTGAAGCTGTGGCTCCTGACCCCTGTCCAAAACCCACAGAATAGGCACGAGGAGGACTACAATCGTTCCCATACCCGTACACATGTGGTAATTGAGCAGACCTTTGACCTGTTGAAGGCACGATTTCGCTTCCTCAGCCGGTCGGGTGGGGCACTCCTCTACAGCCATGAGAAGGTGGCCAAGATCATCATGGCATGTGTAATGCTGCACAATATGTGCATCCGCCGGAACGTACCCCTGCCCCCTGACATGGAACTGCTACCACCTAATGATGATGAAGGGGAGGAGGAAGAAGTGGCAGGACATCATCACGGTGCGGATGCACAGGAGGGACATGCTTTGCGGCAGTCAGTGATCGCACAATATTTCTGACACACAAGTCAGCAGAGGGTGACATAATGTTATGACATAGGGCACTGGGTGTGGGGATACATGTACACTATGCACTGTGCAAGATTAAATGACACATGAGCAATGATGAATGTCCACTAGTTTTTTTCTTGCAACACAACCGGTGTGTTGAAAGTAATAATATGAACGTGAATAACAAACCCTCCACCACCCCCACCTCCAACCCCCTCCCCCCACAACTCCCACACACACCCTCACCCCCCTCACCCTCCCCCCACAACTCCCGAACACACCCTCACCCCCCTCCACCTCCCCCCACAACTCCCCCACACACCCTCACTCCCTCCCCCCAGAACTACCCCACACAAGTCCCATAGGGTTCACGGAGCCCACATGAGGCTGCCAGTACAGTCACTCTGCACTCCCGGAGCCAGGGGGAGGCATGTCCCGTCGGCGCAGCGCACGGAGCGACCGGCGGAGCGGGCTGGTCTGTGTGGAGTTGCTTGTGGACGGTGTGTCCTCATGCTGAGGCTGTTGGCCAGGAAGAGCTGCCTCCAAAGCATCGGCTATGCGGCCGAGCACCTCGCAGAGGCGGTTTGTGTTTTCTGTGATGGACTGGCCCAGTGCCCTCAAATCCGCCCACCACTCCTCCCTGGCCTGCCAATTGTCCTGCACAAATTCCGATATTAGGGCAGAGAGCTGGTCAGTCCGCTGTGCTCCTGCGGCTGCACCAGTGGCCCTGCTGGGGATTGGGCTGCCATGTCCAGCCGGCTCATCCTCCCAAGAACTGTATACGGGACTGATATGTCCCTGTGTCTGTTCTTGCCCAGACTGCTCCGGTGTGTTGGTATCACCAGTGTCACTCATGGATACCTGGGGGGTTGACAAATGTGCTGGGGTGTGGACTACTTCCACTGAGTCGTCCTCAATGGTTCCCCAGATGTCATCAGGGCTGTCCTCAACTGCGAGGGGGGCCGTGGCTGCCTCCTCCCCAGCCACACTGGGCTCCTCAGAACGTGGCGTTGGACAGGTGTCTGCAGGCAGTGCAGTGAGGGGTGGGGGTGGGGGTGGTGTGCCCTCCATTGGCCTTACTGTTGCTGGTGATATATGTCCCAGTGGTGGCCTCCTTGCTGGGACACGGCGCCCCCTGGCTTGGCCCCTGGATGTGGAGGGGCGGTTGCTGTCCTGCTCCTCGCTGTCATGCTCACTGCCTGTGGGGGTGAAAGAGAGGGACGGCATGAGTGATGTTTGGACAGCCAGCATACATACATTTGTACGATTGCACATCCACACAATTGTTGGGTAATAGGCATTTGTGTAGGGAACGGCACATCATTCCATACATGGGTGATACATGCAGGCATATGTCAGTGTCACTCATGTTGGCCAGGTACTGTGCTGTCTGACATGCACACTATTTAGATCATGGACGCTGTGTGCCTCATAGAATTTGCTACTTTGTGTGGTATGTGTCATGTACGTTACGGCCTTGCACCAGGCACCGGCTTTTGTCTCACTTGCTTTGGCATACTTTACAGGGAGTGTGTGTGTGGCCGACCATGGCGTCACTCTTTGGACAGACATTGGCATTGACTTTCATCACTTTTGGATTACCAACTTTTGCTTTGGACACTCACCTCCATCAGCTGATGACGTGGCGCCACACCATCTCTCCGACCCCTTCTATGAATTCTGGACCAATCATGCTTGCACGTTTCCTCCCATGGTGTGAGCTTAATTGGAGAACTTGGTCCTCCTCTGGGCTCCAAGGCCTAGGCACGGTTTGCAGAAAGAATGTTCCACACCCTCAGCCGCAGGTCATCCCACCTTTTGCGGCAATCCTTGACCGTGCGGGGGGTGTTGCCCACTGTGCTGATCTTTTGGCATACTAGTGCCCAAATTTCTTTTTTTTGCAACACTGCCTCCCTCCTCATGTTGCTGCTGAACACAGTCGCAGCATGCTCATGTAGGGTGTCTACGAGCATCTGGAGTTCGTCTTGGCTGAAGCCCTCCTTTGGGAGGTGGGCAGATCCCTTCTTGGGTGCTTTAGGCATTCCTGGATGGTTAAATTAACTTTCCGGAGGATCACCAGTGTCCCAGGGGTCCTGTGTGGTGAGGATGGCAATGAATTGTGTTTTTAAAGATGGCCGCTGTGCTCCTTCCCGTTCCTGTATGATGACGCTATTTCCGGTTCCGCTATTTAACGGTGACCGTAAATAGCGGTGGCCGTAATTAGCGGTCACCGCTATTTACAGTCACCGCTAATGCCGCATTGGACTATGGCGGTAGTGTTATCTATGGTGCACTTCATGCCGGTAAGGGCTTTTTGGGGGCCTTTTGCGGCATGGCGCTAGGTACATTACCGGCATGGCGCAAAGCTCGTGCCCGCGAAGTTGTAATAGCCCACTTTTAGCGGGATGTTGCCAGCTCGGACACGCTATTTGCGCCATGCCGGTAACGGACGGAACTTACCTCCAAACTCGGAATGAGGGCCAAAGTGTTCCAGTAGTCCAGCTTTGATAATACTAATGCCCTATCTAACATATAATGCAGCTGTTGGGGGACACGTATGATTTGCAGGCATTAATCAGCTTATTGGTATAGGCGGTTGTAGAGGCGGTGGCACTCACTTGTTTCTTGAGTGAGAGGGTAGAGTCTAGATAGACTCCCAACGTTTTGATCTTCTTTGCAACTTTGATGGAATTCCTGTCAATGTCAAAGGACATGTACCGAGGGTCAAGTTTGTTTAGACGTGATTGGGATCCGACGATCAGGAGCTCCATCTTCTCATCATAGAGACACAGGCTGTGGGCCACCATCCACGCCTGGATTTCCAGGTAGATTTCATTGATCAATTTGGAATCATCTTCAAAGCAACCAGTCAGCGTAATGAGAACCTGGGTGTCATCTGCGTAATTCGTGTATGTGACACCCATATTATCAAGACGATCAAAGAGGAGCTTTGTGAAGATATTATAGAGCGTCAGAGAGACGCACAAGCCCTGTGTTACACCACAGTAGATGGGGACTGGGTCAGCTGAGGCTGTAGGTGCGAAGATCCTGGTAGTACACCACAGGACATGGGGACTGGGTCAGCTGAGGCTGTAGGTGCGAAGACCCTCGTAGTCCGGTTGGAGAGAAATGATTGGATCCAATTGGAGGCGTTAGTGGAGAGGCAAGGGCTGTGGTCAGGTGTTCTGTAAGGATCTGGTGATCGACAAGATCTAATGCTGCAGAGAGGTCTAACAGCAGAAGAATGGCCAAGTTGCCTTTATCCTTGGCTTCATCCATTTGGATTTTTAAGTCCAAGAGGGCCGCTTCTGTACCGTGTCTCGGTCTAAAGCCAGATTGACAGAGACCAAGTAGATTATTATCCTCCAAATGTTTTTGGATTTGGAGATGGGCCAATCTGTCCAGTATTTTCAAGATGAAAGGGACAGTAGTAATGTGCCTATAATTGGTTGGTATGTTATGGTCTAGGTTAGGTTTTTTTAGGAGGGGCATAACCCAGGCCTCCTTGAGGTTGTTGGGGACTGAGCTGGCGTTGAACGAGGAATGAATCACAGTGGTGATGAATGGTGCCAAGTCTTTGGCACCTTCCTTAATGATTGGGGCAGAACAGATATCTCCCTGGCACCTTGATGGTTTTAGACCTTGGATATTGTTTTCCACTTCTTTCGCTGAGACTGGAGGGAAGAAGAAGGGAGGGCAAGGAGGGGGGAGGGGAGTGATGGTCCCGTGAGAAGTTAGTGTTAGAGCTATTGGCAAGGCTAGTCTTTTTTGACTATTTTAGTTTGTAGCGTTGTGATTTTGTTGGCTAGAGCTTTCTGCATTTTGGCGCACCAATCCGCATCCTTCACGCATGCTTCTGTTGGTGGAGCTGGAGACTCCAGTTCCCTTCGGATGCTGAAGTGCTCCTTGGTCCCAGATTTAGCATTTAGAATTCTGTTATTGTAAGTCTCTTTTTTGGTGTTGAGGATGGCAGATTTATAGGAGGCAGCAGCAGAGGTGAACACTGCCTTGTTGGGAGTGGTAGACGATTTTCTCAATGTGGCTTCAGCTGCTCTTTTGGCATTACGGAGGGTTTTTATTTAAGTTGTGAACCATTTATTGAGGTTGGCTGTAGGATTGGCTTTTTTTTGTTTGATCGGGTCAATGTTGTTTATGGCTGATTCTAATGTGCCATTGTATAGGTCAACTAGTTTACCTGAGTCTAGGTTCTTGTAGGTAGGTGGGTCCAGGATAATGTGGATCAGGGGTCGTAGGTTCTGAAGCGTTATGTTTCCGGTTGTTTCTGTATAGAGTTTGGGGGACGATGATGGAGCTATGATTAGGGGGTGCATTCTCCTGAATGGCGAAGGAGATGCAGTGATGGTCTGACCATGTGATGGGTTCATTCTGGAGGATAGCGGTTGAGCAGTTGAGATCTGCCAGCCAGTCCAACGTTCGGCCCTTGATGTGCGTAGGTCCCATGATGCAGTGTTTAAAGCCTAGCTGGGATATAGAGTTTTCCACTGACGTAGCATTGGTGTCGTTAGGGTCATGGAGTCCAAAATAAAATCTCCAAGCAGGATGATTTGAGAGCCTGGTTTAGTATTATTCGTTAGTAGGTCCGTAATGTCTTCCTCAAAGGAGATGGAGCCTGGGGGTCGGTAGATAAGATGCAGTAGGATCGTTCAGGTTGCTGAAAGGTGGAGTTTAGCTGACAGGAGTTCCGCTGATGGGAGGCAAACATGGGAAGTGGCTCTGAGACCAAGGTGGGTTTTAGCTATGAAAGCTACTCCCCATCCTTTGCCAGAATCTCTGTCTGACCTGATGATGGTGCAACCCTCAGGGAGAGCTAGGGATAATGCTGGGCCTGCTGCCTGATGTAACCAGGTTTTGGTGATGGCGAGGAAGTCTAGGCAATTCGTTGAGATGAGGTCGGCAATATCGAGTGCATGAGCAACCAATGACTGTGCATTGATGAGGGCTCCTTTGATGGTGGGACGGAGTGGGCGAGGAGCCACTGTATGCTGGGATGTGGGAAGCATTGAGCTGGATTTTTCATTAGGCTCTGTGCTCCCTGCCGGACGGGTGGCGGGCAGAGTGGTAGTGACCACCGCCACCTACGGCTGACCAGTATTAAAACGCGTACGCACCTGAGCAGGTTCCGCGGGTTCCGGCTTTGCGAATACCCAACTGCTCACCAGAGCCGGGTATGGCTTGATTGGGGGGCGGCATCCCGATTGTGGATAGATCGTGAACGGAGGCTCTCGGATCACCACGAACACGTGATTATTGATTGCAAGGAGAATTAAAGGAGGGAAAATTAACGGAGAAGGGTCAGATTAAAGAAGCAGGGGAACGGCCTGTGGTTTGGGCGTGAGCAAGATTGTGTGATTGTTGGCCATGTTGTTTTCTTTCTTCTTCATATGGCCATTAGGTTTTTATATTTAAAGTGATGAAAAAAAGAGGAGATACGGGAACCTAGCTCCGATAGGGGGTGTAAGGCGTCGCTGCATAGTACTGTCTCGACCAGTGCATTATTATACATGAGAAAAGAGGAATAAGTAGGAGTCTTGTATATTGAGTAGAATCGGAAAATATTAGTAATTAGTTTTCTTTTTTAATGCTGGTAAACACTCTTTAGAGGTCGGCCCAGAAGGGGCCACATTGGAGTGACAGTGAGGTGTGCATGAAGGGGAGAATTAAGTATTGTTGAAAAGGGGTCGGGCCAAAAATGTTAGCTAAGAATACATGTTTTATGTTTTGTGTTGTCAGTGAGCTTTTTCGTTGTCAGTAAGGTGCGTTGGTCTGTAAGGTCTGTCTGTTCAGCGGTTTATGTTCCATGGTTTTATGTTCTCTCTATGGCATGGTAAGAAGCAAAATAAAGTGTAAGTGAAATCTTTTAAAACATTTTTTTTATAAATGTTATGCTAGAAGATACAAGGTTATTGAAGTGCTAACAGGGATAACTGACACGCACCCACCCAGACAGTGGCAAAGAAATTATGGGCGCGGATACAGCATTTCTGCATATTTGTCAACACCTCCCTAATACAGTGAAAAAATAAAAAAGTATCATGACCAGTGGCTGACTGAGATTAAGGGGGAAGGATCGTCCCAGATATGGCCAGAAGGAGGGTCTGTTGATAAGACAGTGTTGGATTTGGTAGCAACATATTTATTGGCCAAATATAAGGGAAAGCAACTCCAAAATAGGAGGCAAGTATTGAAGAAACACCTCCTAAGAAACATAAAGACAGGGAACCACAGCCTGTAGTGACAGTAAGCAAGGAGGAGGAAGAGGGAGAAAAGAAGGAAGCCTAAAAAAACTGTATCCATTGTTGACCAAACATGCTGAAGGATATTGTGACCCACTATATTTGCCCAGGCCTAGTGCACCAACTACACCGGCAATAGCCCTCCTCATGACCCTAAAAGCCGACATGGGCCAACAAGCACATCCCCAGCTGATATAGGGTGCATCACCCGAAATATAGAAGACCATATCATTAATACCCAAACGGAAATGGTCCGGTTAGTGTCCCGGTGTGGCGACAGGCTGCCAGTGACAGGGGGCGGACAGACGCTGTCACCAACACCACCACCGACAATAACCCCTTTCATTATAGCCAAGGAAGAATGGAAGTCTGGGGACTTCCTCTTCCGCATTGATAGTACCCCAGTAAAGATAGTGCGGGTAGGGCAGGTAGGTGACCAGGTAAGTGTAGGACAAGGTAGTGTGACATCCGAGAGGGAAGAAGAGCGTTGGAGCTAAGAAACAGGTTGGCAAGGAAGGCTCAGGAATAGAATGGGAAGAATGGCGCTGGCAAAGAAAAAAGGCACGAAGGTAAGTAAAGGCAGGGGGAGAACAAATCTACAAATGCCTCTCATTCACAAAGGGACGGGAAGGCCTCACTATGTGCCATGGGCACTGATGGACCAAACAAATGTGTTGAAATTGCTGCCCCCGCTCCCTGGAGGTGCAAGCAAATGGATACATGCCTTTGAGAAAAATACTGCAGGCGTCCCATTAGCAAGAGGGGACGTCAAGGGCCTACTAGTGTCTGCAGTGGGTGATCAGGTACATGGGGTGTGAGTGAAGGTCGGGTTCCCAGGAGTAACAATAAATTGCAACTGCCATGATGGGGCATCATTTAACAACGTGAGAGCACAGGTATGGGATGCACTGCGGAGAACCTTCCCTGACAGCCCCGATTTAGATTCAGTAATGCAATGCACAATGGGTGACGACGAAGATGCTGCGCAGTACATTTTTCGGGTGCAGGATATGTGGAGGGCGGAGACGGGCACGGCCTGGGACAAGTCGCCCTCCCTCTTTTACTTCATAATCAAGAGAGGCATCCCGAAGGAGGTGCAGAAGGCATTAGATAAAATTGCTAAGATAGAAGCCAAGGGTTAGCCAGAAATACAAAGCCTTATATTACACCATTTCAGGAGGATCAAAGAAAGGGAGAAAGAAATCGCGCAAAAAAGATTGGCAGACGAGACGAAACTCGTACAAAATAACTTGGTGAATGTCGCAGCAGTAACAGCTGCCCTCCCCGCTGACAGGCAGGGAGACGGGGAGGAGGGGCCAATAGCGATACAGGCTAGGATGGCAGCCACCTGGGCAGCGAAGGGCAAGAACAATGGGTCGGAGGGGAGCAGCACAGAGGGCCACAGTGGCAAGGAAGAACTGGAAGAGGTGGGTACAGGGGACAGAGAGGGGGATACAGAGGACAAGGACCCCGGGGAGGGGCACAGGGAGCATGTTGGTCATGTGGGAGGTGGGGCCACTTTGCGAGGGAATGTCGCACCCATCCCATTGCATATTACCAGAACAGACAGGGGTTCAATAATGAGCAACAGTATAGTCACCTCCATCCTGGCAGTCCCTGTGTGTTACTTATGGGAGGATACAGACAAGGAGAACAGATTGACACTCGCCTCACACAAGAGCACGGAGCACCGCCACAGGGAATACAAAAATGAGTAACACACCAAAATCAGATGGGGAGCATGCACAACCATCCTTTCACCACCACAGCCAATGGCGCACTAGCACCGTTCCGGGAGAACACCCACGGTTGGGGGAAACGTCTTTTCTTTCTTGGGGACAAACACACACCCAGACTAGGACATCCCACAGAGAACACTTGCGTGTCCAGTCCTATCAACTACTCTACGTCCAGACGAGGAATCACTGGTGGGGGCAGAGATAGGAAACAGACAGTTCATCTTCATGGTGGACTCAGGGGCAGAGAAATCGTGCCTAATGGAAGGACGGTTTCCGCTGTCAGACAAAGATTTGGAAACGCAGGAATTTTCTGGGGCTGCAGTGACAGTTCCATACACTAAGGATTTGGGTATAACGGTGGGGGGGGGGACAGTGCAAGCACCCCTACTGTACCACGAAGACTCGCTGATAAAACTGCTTTGGAGGGACCTCCTTAGTAAACTCAATATGACTATCTCCTTCACAGAACGAGGCATAGTGGGCTCCACCCCAGGAATATGCCCCCTCCAGGCAATGCTGTTGATTAACACAATAGCAAATGAAATAGCTGTCTGTGGGTTGCCCACTAACACAGACATGTTTATATATGGGATACAGGTCCTGGCAATAGTGGTGCCTGAGATAACGGGAGCAGAATGGAGAGTACCTTCTGACTTTATTTTCCGGTCGTGGCTGCTCCAGAAATACTACCAGGTACCATTCTCTCCCTAGATTTGCAGGTAGTACAAGTATCAGCTAAACATATTGTGGTGATAGGTCTGGACATGCACGGATGCGAGTGGCAAAGAGTATTATGCATAGATCCAAATATAGTGCTGCGAGATCTATCAGATGAGGAACTGTTCACTGACAATGACTATGATGGGGAGATAATAATGGAAATATGCATGCCCTGTAACATAATGGTTCAAAACAGACGAGTGACAAACCCCCTCATCGCCATTGTCAATGCACCTCTGCCATTTTTCAATGAAGACATGCAACAGGTACCCACACAATTATGGACGACTAACCCCCATGATGTAGTGCTCCTACAAGAAGTGACACCTGTTAAAATCAAACATGCAATTCAGTGATTTATCCGATTAAGAAAGAGAAGGACGGGGCTTGGAGGATGATACAGGATTTACACCCACTTAATGACGACATACAAAAGGAGTTTTCCCTTGACCGGAATCCCACATCCATTTTGTGCAGCATCCCTAGATCAGCCACGTGCTTCACTTGAAAAATGCTTTTTTCTCTGTGCCACTCTATCCAGGCTCATAATACTTGACTGTATTTACCCTAGGGGGGAAATGTTACGAACATTGCAGGTTACCCCAGGGATACTGTGAAAGCCCAAGTATTTTTAACAGGATACTGCATGAAGATGTTGGCAGTATTGATGTGAAAAGAACAGTAATACATTATGTGGACGACCTGTTGATTTGTGGCGAGAGTGAGGAACAGTCTCGATCACATTACTAAATTTGTTGGCTCACAAGGGATACAAGGTGGACATAGGGAAGTTGCAGTACTGCCTGGCAGAGGTACTGTATCTGGGTCATCTGATATCAAAGGATGGTAAAAGATTTTTAAAATTTTTTTTAGCATTTCTAAAGCGCTCACTCAGCCCGGGGGCATCGAGGTGCTGTTACAGGAATATGTCTTAGTTGCATATTTATAATGCGCTTAATACCCAGAGGTTTTTAAGCGCTGACCCGGTGATCGAACCTGTGTTGCTTCGTGTCGTCCTGTTTCAAAGGCGAGCATGTTGCCACTGAGCTATCCCGCCGGGAATACTCCCAGACAGAGCAGCAGCTGTGCACAAAACATTTAAGCCCCACATAGTGAAAGATATGCAGAAATTCCTTGGCATAGGTAACGATTGCCGAGCATGGATACTTGATTATGCAGCATCCACAAGGCCCCTACTACAGGCACTAAAGGAAGCACAAAAAGAAAACACAGCTATCACATGGACACAAGAGATGAACACTGCTTTTAACACACTGAAGGAACTTATTTGCACAGCACCCGTTCTGGCGACCCCAGATTGCGATTGAGAATTCTACTTGTTCTCACACTGCAATGGAACACTAATGACAGCTGTCCTAACACAGAGAACATCTTTAGGGCACAAACCGTTGGCATACTACAGCGGCACATTAGACTCAGTGATGCAGGGGCACTTTGCATGTGAACAAGCCCTCGCAGTCGTCGCCTTTGCAATTGAAAAAAGCGCCACCATAGTGATGGGATGCTCAGTAACACTGTTTGTTGAACACTTTTTGTTTGCAATTCTTGAACGATCCAAATCCACACTCACCACACAAAGGGCAACTGTTTACGAAATAATACTCTCCAGCTCTAAGATTCACATAGTGCGCTAAAAACAGTAAATCCAGCCACGTTCATCACTGACCCATGCACGGTAGAAGACATGCAAAACCACGATTGTGCCACATACGAGGGTGAGGGTGATGACATCCCCAAAGCAAACGAGAATACCCTAGAAGAAGATGAGGTATACTTTGTGGACGGGTCAGCATCCATTTGCCCAGCCACAGGAGAGAAGCATGTGGTTGCATCCGTGGTAAGAATGGAGGAGGGGGAATATGAGATTCTAGTGCAAAAAAGATTGCCTATGCATTATTCAGCACAGACAGCAGAACTAGTAGCACTGATTGAAGCATTACACGCAGCAAAAGGATGTGCAGTAACAATTTATTCAGACTCTGCATACGTAACCACAACGGTACATGCTGGGTTGTCCAGGTGGAGGAGGAGAGGTTTCAGAAGGGCGGATGGGTCCCCAGTACAACATGCAGAACTTTTAAATGAGCTGGTGGATGCCTCAGTAGAATCATCAGTAGTGGCTTTTGTAAAATGCCAAGCCCATACAAACAACAGTGACAGGATCTCCTTAGGTAATGCGGCAGCAACGCGGCTGCAAAACAGGCTGCTTAATTTTTAAAAGCCCCAAGCAGCAGAATATTTGATAAAAGGAAATGCCCAAGAGGAACAGGAAGCAGGATATAACTCACTGCCCATAACACAAATAATAGACATACAAAAAAGCCCCCCACTGGAGGAACAAGAGATGTGGTCCAAGGGAGGTTGCACACAGTCACCCACGGATCTCCTCAGGTGTCAAGAAAGTACAGGAAAGGTAGTAATGCCTGTAGAATCGTTACAGCTAACATTCCAACACCTACATTTTCCGGCACACACAGCAAAACAACACATAGCTGCAGACATCCAAGAAGATTGGTTTGTCCCAAAATTGCAGGAACATCTCGCTAAAATGACAATTGAATGTGTAACATATCAAACATACAATTATGGAATGACACTAAAGACACTACGAGGAACCCTGCCCCGAGCCAATTGGCCCTTTCTGTGAGCTGCACGTTGACTATGCAGACATGGGAGAAAGGTGCAATGGAGCAAAATACTTAATTGTTGTGGTCTGCCCCTTTTCTCGTTGGGTGGAAGCCAGACCATGTGCCCACCCAGAAGCGAAATGCGCTGCAAACCTTTTGGTGAGGGAAGTGTTTCCACGTTGGGGAATTTGTGATGTCAACAGAACTCACAACAGAACTCACTTCGTGAACGACCTCTTTAAAGAAGTAACATCCCTGCTAGGAATAAAACACAAGTTATGTTCAATTTACCACCCAAAAGCGAATGGAATGGTCGAGAAAATCAATGGCCACCTTAAAACAGGTTGTCAAAGTTATGCCACACCCTCAAAAATACAGCCAATAAAGACCACCACTTGTCACTGCACGAAATAGTAACAGGCAGACGCAAGCAAACACCACTATCACCAATAAGAAGAGCATCAGATGCTCATAGAAGTGCCACAATTCTGGGAGAGGAATTCAAGGAATATCTGACACAGCTCACACGGGCGGTCCGAAGCATAGCTAAGTAGGTATCCCCACCCTTCACAAGGGAAAGCGAAACTGACACAAACACTGCAGCAACAGACAGCCCCATGACACAACTAATGCCTGGGGAGTGGGTGTACATCCAGAGCTTTGTGAGGAGATGGAATTCTCCAGGATTTCATGGCCCTTACGAAGTAGTCTATTGCACCCCATCTATCCTGAAAGTGAAGGGCCTAAAATATTAGATACACCTCTCCGATGTTAGGCAAGTACATAGCACCGTAGTACAAGAAGGGGAGCAGCCAAATGAGCTAGAGGTGGCTGTGCCCTGATGAGATTAAAATGATCAGAAAAGAAAATGCTTGAAAATATCTGCAATATGTAAATGTATGCACAGCGCAATGAATACTGAATATACGAAATAGAACACTGATTTTTTATATATAAATATATATATCAGTCTCTCTCTCTCTCTCTCTCTCCCTTTCTCTCTCTATTTAGCACTATGCCTCTCTGTCTCTCTTTTTCTTGGTATAAAAGAAAAGTATGTTTTGCATAAATGAAAAGTGCACTTAACCCTTTGTATCTCACTCTGTAGGTACAAACATGGCAGAAACGAGGGCCCTCAATGACAATGCTACAAACGTAGATATATAGAAATTGGGGAAATGTTAGCACTTCTAGAGCGTATTCTTATGACTGTGGGCTCTACTTTGTAGCAGTCATTTTCTCAACTATATTATTGTGTTTAGGATTGTATTGGTCCATATCTTTTATTTTGGAGGCTATAAAAGACGGTGTGGGGGCAAAACTGGAGCAAGAGGGAACACGCTTAGTATGGGATGGGTTGAAATTAATTTGGGCGCACAATGTGCCCATGAACCTTACCTCCCTACATAAAAATCGCACAATGAAAGTCAGTCCCACTGAATGAACACTCAATGATGGATACTGATGTAGATGTACTTAAGGCTCATAATGACGATAATCTAATTTCTGATACATTAATGCTGTCACATGCTTAGTCACAGACGACCTTTGAACCTACCTCAAGCATGCTATTGCATGCACTTTAGTCCTCTAACTGCCACCCCATGCAGCCATCCTACAACACAGTATGGGCAATATAATTTGGGACAGAATGAAAAAATGAAGTTAGGCATTTTTCCCATCCAGCATCAAAGACTAATGAAACTACATAATGGTCTAGGTGGGAATAACAGACGAAAACGTGGGACAGAACAGAAAAGGTATGATGCATGCCATGGCCTGGGGTTGGATGCAGTGGAGGAACCCACTCACCCAGATGAATCTAACAAGTTGTACTCTGACATGAGCACCATGGGTAAAAAAGAAACTCATGAGAGTTGCTATGTGTGTTCCTTGATACCTCACGCATCAGGAACACCTAAGGTTTTAATACCCCAAGAGACCCCCATAGTGGATGCCCAATGTCTCATTAATCTTGCACTTTGTAGAATTCGAAGTACCTTCCAGGTACACACAGTAGCATTACAACTGCTCCAGAACGAGAGGGAGTGATGTGCATTAAAGAGCCATTTTTTGTCATACAGGAGACAATGTTCGCCTAGTAGTGCAATGATGATGGTGACAATGGGCTGCCCCACAAAGGTGCCTCATGATGAGAAAGACGTACAAGTACAAACAGAGGACAACCAGGAGCCCAAATTATGTATGACAGCAGTGTACAACACAGGGGATAGAGTGGATAGTTTGTATCATACCACTATCAAGGAGCCCTATGAACTAGAATGGTGTAAAGAGGTGCGGGTGGATCTGGCTGGGGATGGTGGGTGCATCTACATGACCTGTACTCCTGATGAATATGCAAGAAGGGGTGCCAATAAAGGGAACTCTGACATGGGATGAAGCGGTAATGGAGACAGAGGAATGTAGATGTACTACCAAGGTTATTTGTTACTTTAGGAGTAACGAAAGGGGGGAATGTAAGGGAGGAAGGGTCTGTATGCCCATGTGTATATTCTGCATGAAATAAGTCTATTTGCTCATCCCATCACAGGGAGACGTCCCCTTGTCTTTCACTGTTGACAGTAGAAGGAAGCCATCTGGTGACACACTCCGACTCCATTTTGTGCCACTTTAGACTTCATTTTTGTACTAGGCCGCACAATGATCTCTCAAAGGGCTTCTCTCCCTCCACCCAGCGCTACGCACAGCTAGCTCGGACAGACCCCCCTCCTCCTCTGCCTGCGCTACACCAGCCCAGTTCTCACGGAAGCGCAGGCGCGAATTGTTGCAAACTGCAAAACTGTATTCTTTCTCTTCCTCTGAGCTCACTGCCCTGTGTGTGACTGGGGTGAATCTTGACTTGTGTATTCATCTGTCTCCACAAACCTGCTCCTTCGCCCACACCTTTAGAAATTATTGCCTGCAAAACCTTTTGCCCCTCTATTCTCCTTTGATGTAGCAGTTGGTGAGACTCTTCCCCACGGACCACCCTAGATTGCCCCCAATATAACTAATCCTGCATGAACATACATTCCTCTTGGACTAACACCTATCAATCCATTCATTTGAACCATGAGGCACCAGGGTGAATAAATCTCAGATCGAAACCTTTAGATATGCCACCTGGAAAACAAGACCACTGCATCCATTTCCCGCAAAGGCCTAGGTTAAGAATGTGTATATGTTTGCTCACAATTTATAGGCGACCCCGCATTCTGGCACAAGTTTTATGTTTTCCAGTATTCTTAGTATGTCAATGATTACTGTGTAGTTAAATTAGTTAGGACAATCACATCTTGTGGACCCAACCTGACCTTCACCCCTCCCAGCTGAGCCCAGTTGAACCACGTGCCGCGAGAAGCAACAACTCTGCACCGAGCAATCAAGCTGCACCAACCCAGTATGGACTGTACTGTATCATTACAATACACCAATGGGCCTGCACTATTCATCCTCTATACTGTTTGTCACCGATGACGAGATTTGTGTATAAAGATATGTTGTTTCTGTATTGTTGGCAGAGCGCTCTCAGAGCAGCAGAGTGCATCATTTTACTTTATAAAACTTTATTCAACTTGCAATCTTTCTCCTGGTCTCATTCCCTACTGGGGTGAGTCCATTTATTCTGAGTTGGGATTTGTATTTTGGGGAATTACCACCTTCAGTACTAAGCAGTTCTTTAGGAAATCTTGGATGAGAGGAGGAGCTAGACTCATTAACAGATACTCTAGAAGAGCCATTTGGAGCCAGAAGGTTTGCAAGCTCCAATTGGGGATCACTGTCCTTTTGTCTTTCTATGTTCTCCAATTCTAGCTTAGCCATATTCAATTCAAGCTCTCTGTTCAAACTGCAGTTGTTTTCTCTTGAATTCTAATAGGGCCTCAGTGCTGGCAAAAGAGACTTGGGAATCTACACCAACCCCTTCTATGATAGCAGCAAATATTATTTTGTTACTGTTACTGATAGCAACCCCAGCACCTTCTGCACTATCGTAGGAGAGTAAAGCTGTAATTCAGCTTTCCTGCCGATCCATGATCTCTTGGATCATTTCCAATTTGGTGCCAGTGGCCGACAGGCCTCTTTCTGCACAATTTTTCTTAGTGTCTCGGACCTCGAGGCACTCAAAGTAATGTCAGCAATTAACTCCTTGTTATAAGTGAGGCGGGGGGTTACAGTTAAGAATGAACTAAAGGTCACTGTCTTTCCTGTGTAAATGTAAACCAGGTCCTTTACCAGTGCACAAGACTAGGTACCTCCAATCTTATCCCACCACTGTACACCAATTTGTTAAAATGGATTTCTTAACTCTGACCTGGTGGGTAGACATTTAGGAGGCCACCCTAGTTTAGTGGAACAGGGGAACCTTCCGGACAAGTCAAACTAATCAAGGTAGCTTGGCGGCGGTCAAGACTAAGTCTCAGGTGGGGTAAGAGTGATTGGAAGCCCACAATGAGCGCACACAGTTACGAGTCACATATTACTCTTAGACAGGTGTATATTAAAAATACATATACATTTATTATAGGTCTTATAATCAAACACGGGTAGACACTGTAATAAGAAACAATTAGCACACACGCGTATCACTAAGTTACATATATACAATTGCTTTTAGCCTAATGCAATATGGGGGAAAACCCATCCACAACCTTTAGAAGAAGGGGGGTTAACACAAGTATTGCATTGGGCGAACTTTAGAATCCAATCCCTAACTTAAGCAGTCCAACCCTATGAAGTGGGGGAGCTTTGCCCTCAAAAGTACAGCAGTGCGTTTACAATGTGTGGTCATGATCAGGGGGCTGTAGCAGTTCAGGAAGGGGCTTGACGTGAGGAAGAATAAGGTCCCTTTATTCGAGGAGGGTCTACCCTTGCAGGTAGAGTCACGTTTGACATTCTGTAATAGCTAGGAAGTGCAGCCTAGCGAGGATCTGTTAAGGGATTCTCATGTGTAAAAATGTATCGGTTGTGCCAGGGGCCACCGGTATGTGAAGCAAGTACTCACCGCCCCTCAGCACAGGTCGGACTAAAGTGTCAGGTTAGTCGAGGTCGCTTGTAGGTTCGAGCTCTGTAGTTTCTCGGCGATGCGGCTTTCAGCAGCTGCGGGATAGGATGATTGTCCGTGATGGGACAGTAGCCTTTTCTCATTTTACGAAGAGGAGAGGAAGAAAACTACAATACAGCAGGCTGCAGGACACAGGAGGGCAGATAGGCAAAGCAACTACAGCAACCGCCACCACAACATAGTGATGTAGGTATCACAAAGGCTTGCAGCGTGGTGCTCTCTTTGTTCGCGACCCAGAGGAGCTAGGACTACGAACTTTGGTGTCGCAACTCAGGATGGAAGCGCTCCTATGCGATGTCCTGGGGTAGAGCTGGTCAGTTTCCTGGACAGCCCAAGAACACTTCGGAGAAAGCTCTTTTGTCAGGAGATCAGGAGGTGCCGAGAGTAGTTGTTCCCACTACTCCAAAGGGTCAAAGCGCCCTTGCAGGCCTTCTAAGATCAATAGCAAAAGCTGGGGTCTGACGGGGCAGCAGCTGACTCAGGGTGCCAAACCTTCCAGTGCGTCTCAGGCGGTTCTACGGGCCTGCTTCAGCGTTTCAGGATACTGGGCTCCTTCTGTAGTTTGGAGTGAACTTCAGTAGATCGACCTAGAATGGATGAAGAGCCCCTTCTCTTATCCAAGATTTGTTTCGCTCTCAAATCTGGGATAACCAATGGAAGAGCTGCTCTCTTGCATGCACGCCAGGAGTGGGCCAATCATTTTTAAGAACTTCGTGGCTGTCACTTGTTTACATTGAAAATTACCACTCTGGGACCTTACTAACTTAGAATTTTGCCAATGTGAGATTTCTTACTTTGAATTTAGCTTCCAGCGGTTTTTGCCAACTTTGCAGGGTGCCTCATTTGAATTCTACCATTCTGATCCTCTTATTTCTTACTTTGGGCTCTGTCGCTCCGAATTCTGCTGCTGTGAGGTTTCACATGCTTTTAATTGTGCCACCATGAGGCCCTGCCACTCGGAACTTGGCCACTGTGAGATGTTGCCACTTTTTAGAGCACAACACCTTGAGTTTGCCACTTCTGAACGTCGTCACTTTGCCACCCGGCTGCTTTGAACTCTACAACTCTGAAGCGGATGTTCCCATACGACAAGACATTGCCACTGAGATCCAACCAACACAGAGAGGATGTGAACCTGCTACAACTACAAGGCCCTAACAAAATGGGCCCCAGCCATCAAGAAGCTTATGCCACATTGACCCACTCATCACTGCAAGGCACCATGGTTACGGGGTCTTACACCTATGAGTCCGTAACACAATGAGGACTTTGCACTCTGAGAATCTGCCATTGCAAGACCTCACCATCACAAATTTCTGGCACTACTAGGCCTCCTCACAGGAAAACCACACCAGCAAATAACCCCATGGGAGAAGGGGACACGTTTGCCCCAGGGATAGTTGTGCCCCTAAAATAGTGTTGCCCTGGGATAGGTATTGCTCCTGGTATAGTCTGGCCCCTGGGATAGTTTGCCTCAGGGATATACCACCCTTTAATATCATCCTACACCCTATGCTGGAATAGCACAAACAAACACAGCTCAAGCAAATATTGGGAAAAGTAGCCACTTTGACGGATCCACTTCCGGGGCACCAGTGGTCCACGGATAAATATCTGTTTTTAAACCATCAAACAACCCCACACCTCTAGTACACCAGAATGGATCTGAACAGATTGTAAGCACAAATCAATTATAAACCCCCTTGTCCAGTTTTGGTAACTTGGACGGAACGGCAGGCTTATCTTCGAAAGGGGCGTGGATCGTTGGTTAGTTGCAACACAGTGAACACAATTATTACCCAATGATAAAAGGGACTGTCCAGACAAGGTTGTAAACAAATATCTACTTTATTATCACAACAGACAGTTCTAGCCCACTACAAAATACAACCCACTGCCCCCTGTAAAGGCATGCAGAGGACAGACGGTTTCAAAGAAGAAAAAGGGATGCACTCTGGATACTGACAGTAGGGTAGTCAGTAACGTAATTAATCTCAATAGTTCAAGGATACTTGGTTTCAACACAAAGGGAGCAATGGGTCGCAAATTGGCACTAGGGGCCTTCGGAGAAGGACCAGGGGGACAGAACCACAATGTACATTGTGCTTGTAGAAGCTCCTGGTGCTCGACAGTGTAGAATCGGTTTCAGGGCGCTTTCCAGCTTCTGCGACAGAGTTCAAGATGGAAGACAGTTGCGGGTATCAGGTGGTAACCAGTACGGTGAGCGAGGCTGGACGGACGCCGTCAGGCTTGCCTACATGGCAGCTGGGGTCAGGAATCGTTGTTTCAGTGCTGGTTGTCGGGTCTGAAGCACTGGTCTAGGCGTCTCAGACGACATCCACGACTGCAGCGTGACAACAGTCAGCGGTGCAGTCGGTTGTAGCTCGAGGGTCTTGACTGGCTTGAAGATGTCCTTTAAAGCAGACACTGGTTGATGCTTGTCGATGCACTCCTAGCTTCTTCACTGTGCTCATGTTGCCCTTTAAGGTGGACGGCCCAAAGCTGAGGAGAGTGTTGCAGGCAACAGACTTGTCCTTGGTTTGGTTCAGCGACTCTCGGGCACTTCCCACCTAGGAAACCTGCTTGCAGAGTTTAGCAGGGCATGCTGTGTGCTGGCTGGGTACCGGTTCTGGAGCTGCTAGAGTGTCCTCTGGAGTCAGTATCTCCGTCTGTCCCTGGGGGATGTTTAGAGGAGGGATCTTGCTTCTCTTTGGAAATCCTGGCCTTCCTTCACTGGCAGAAGCTGTAAGGCAGACTGTACCTTAAGCCAGGGTCCATATTAGTTCTTCTTGTTACTCCTTGCAAAGTCTTCAAACGATCTTCCAAAAGAGAGGCTCGACCCTCTTTTAAATCCAAATGAGCCCCAGTGATTGCTGTAGGCTAAGCATACCTTAATGAACCTATCCTGGTTCCCCACCAACAATCTCCTGTATGCGTAAGGTCATAACCAGAGTGCTTTGCATCAGAAAAAGTAAAGGAGTGAAAACATCTAATACTAAGTCCCACCCATCTTCCTATCCGTTGTAGATCAAAGGGTCTCTTTGGTTAATTGAGCCCTCTGTGGTTCCTGATTTAAGCAGCAGGTCTCTCTTGAAGCTGAGGTGCGACCAAATATTTGGTCTCTGCCGAACCACAATGGGGTCCCCCTGTGGGGATGACTACTGTAAATACATAATTCCAGACATGACGGGTCACTGCCCTTGATAATGAGAGGTGGGAGCTGGCTTCAGGTTGACCCAGTGCTTATCAAAGGTTGTTGGGGGGGGGGGGGTTCCTGTCTTTTGTTAACCTCTGCAGCAAGGCCCAATGTGGGCCTGTTTGACATGTACTCTATTAGTATGTTAATTGATGCCACCACCTGCAGAGGGTAAACAAACGGACAGGGCAGCTCTGCGGAGTCTTTGACAATTAATTAGGCTGGCCATGGCAGGAGGAAGGTTTTGGCCCTCTCCATTCTGAGATGCGTCATGTACTCCACCTGGTGGATCCCAACTAAATATGATGGGGGACTGTGCCTGTAGGCTGTGTCCACGGGTTTATATGTATGTCGTGCGGTGAGCATAGGAAAATGTGTGTGGATTAGCCCCACACATTTTCCAAAGGTTGCCCTACCATCATTCAATTTCATTTAACATTTTGAAAAAAGCCCAGGTGAGCACACTCCCGCCATGCGGATGGTCGAATTCCTCACAGCCACTACCCATAAAATATTTTCGGCCAGACATCAAAGATGAAAAGGAGAAAAATCCCTGTCGACATTCAAACAACCCAGCAGGAAAAGACCCGAACAACCAACCTAACTGAAAAAACAGACCCAGAATCAAACCAGAAACCTAGCCTCTAGCCAACAACCTGACACTGCAAAAATGCATCATACCAGGAAAGACAGATGCACAATAAGTAGCCAAAATAGAACAAACCAAACAGAAGACCAACTATCTCAAACTGCCAGACCTGAGAGCCAATCGACACCAATAAACAGCAGGCCAGACGGCCAACTGGAAGAGATCTCCTTTGCTGGAGCAAGTCCAAAATCCTTCTACTTATCGCGCTACCTATTAACTGACTAACCACATGTACAACCAAACGCCCACAAACATCCTAAACACATAAGGAGGAATACTGGAAACACAACGGACAGACATTAAAATCCATAGACGCACAGCTGAACGAAATTAACTCAACACACCATTATCACAAAACATTGGTGAGACATAAAGAATCATCAAAACAAGCAGGCAGACGACCCCGAAGAAAACATCAACCCAAAGCGCAACCATCTAGATCTACTCAACAAAGAAATGGAAGCAGCAAAACCTAATGCAGAATCTAAGGAAAAAAGCAAATCAATACCAACCCAAATGACTAACATCAACTTCAAAAGACAAACAAAACCCAGAAAACAAAAAGATATAATGTAACCTAGTCAACGCTAAGTCAATGTCAAAACACACCACAGGGATATAATAACTGCTAAGTGATGGAGAAAAAGAGTTCCTATTCCTGACAGAAACCTGGCTAACTCAAAACGGCAAAGTAGCACACACATATCCCTACCCATCAACTTCAAATTGAAACAAGCCAACTGGGAAGAAAAAAGAGGGGGATGTCTCACCGTCACATATAAAGATCCCTTAAAGACTACAGCACCACCACTAAACATCCCAAGCTCTGAATCACTCCTAATGCACTTAGCCTTACACCACCAAGCCAACCTTACATTCCTACTCATCTACAGAGCGCCAACATACAACCCTACTTTCATGGACACACTTGTGGACACCATAAACAACATCAGAAAACAAGTGCGAGTGGGTACCAACAAATAACAACAGCTAGTTTAGGGTTAAGATATTTAGGATGTACACACAGTGCCATCACTAACATCACCATAAAATATGACCACCTGATCATACTAGGAGATTTCAACATCTGGTATGAAGAACATAACACCAACCAGGGCTTTAAGTGGGGTAAGAAATCGAGAGGGGGCCCTCATTTGGGGGCGTGGCTTCTGGGAGGGGCGTGGCCTAAAAAGCACGCAAATCGTAAGGTCTGCACACAAATATATATATACATGTTATATATCTGTGTGCGTACCTTACTATGGTTTGTGTACTTTGCAGGCCATCTTTTCTATACATAGAAATATGTTACATATGTTACATATTTCTATGTTTAGAAAAGATGGCCTGCAAAGTACACAAACCATAGTAAGGTACGCACACAGATATATAACATGTATATATATTTGTGTGCGTACCTTACGGTTTGCCTAGTTTTCAGGCCATGTTTTCGGGTTTATAAAAGATGGCTTTGAAAGTACACAATTCAAGCCATCTTTTATAAAGCTTTGACTACGGACAAAATTGTCTGTCGGCAAAGCTTTATAAAAGATGGCTTGAAATGTGTACTTTCAAAGCCATCTTTTATAAACCTCGAAATATGTCGAGGAATCCCCAGGTTCGCCGAGGGTTAAAGACGCCTCGGCGACCTGGGGAAACAAAGGAACAGTAACTGCCTCTGATGACCCCTCGCGCGAGGGGTCACCAGAGGCAGTTACTATGACTGACAGAAGTGGCAGCCAGGCACAGCATCGCTGTGGTTGGCTGCCACTTCTGTCAGCTAGCCTGACTTCATGGCAGGCGCATCTCCCGTCGCGGCTGCGGCCGCGACGGGATAATGCATCCCGCCAATGTTGCGTGCGGTGGGACTGTGGGCCCTGGCAGGGCCCCGGCACAGCCCCACTTTTTGGAGACTGCCGGGGCCCGGCCCCGGCAGGCCCCGGCCCACTTAAAGCACTGACACCAACTCACCTAAAACACTAACGCATCAACTAGCAACTATGCAGCTACAGCAAATGGTCAAGGGAGCAAAACACACAGCAGGGCACACCGAGGACGCAATAGGTTGCACACAAAAAACCTGGTCACATGTGCACCCTTGATGCAGATCCACTGGAGCGACCGCCTCATAATACACTTTGTGATCCACCCGCCAATGCAAATACTAACTTACCTCCCAAAAACTCCTCCAATTCAGAAAAGAAACTGGAACATCGTGGAACTAAACACCAGACTGGAGTCCACAAAACCACATATCACCATCTTGGACTAATCCAACATTGAAGAAAAAACAGAGCCAATCCAAAAATGGATCACAGAAACACTAGATGACATTGCACTGGGAACCCCATTCGCACCCTCAGTGAAGAAAACAATGGTGGGATGGTTCACACCCCACCTCAGAGCCTTGAAGAAAACTAAAACAAGAATGGAAGAAAAACTATCATCAACAGAGAAACATCACATACCCAGGACAGATACGACTACACAAAGCTGAAATACTCTCAGCACAAAATATAAATGCAACAAATGTATCACAAATGCAAGCAGCACCCTGAAAGAGATGTTCAACATCATCGAGCTAAGAACCCACACTCTCACAAAAACGTTGTTATGATGTTGCAGACCACTTTAAAAACAAAATCACAAACATCCAGCAAGTCATCAAGATCATGCCCAAAAACACCAACAACTCCCCTAACCAGCCAATGGCGGAACCAACTACAAGACTTGCCCACCAGACATGTACAAAACCAAAACAGTACAGGGGCCCTAGGTATGGAACCTACCTTGCTGAGCTCTATTTGATTTTGTTTTTGGCAAGGTCACAGGATTTTTTGTTGAGGTGAAGCCCACACCTCGTTTGTTCGACAGGAAAAATGTGTTTTTTTTTTGGATACCTCGCATTCATATTGGATGAAGAAAATAGATTTTCCAGACAGTTTTTTTGCGTGTTTTCGACCCCTCTGTCTTTTTCAAGGCTAATTTGTATGGTTAATAGCCCCCTGTGGGCGCAGGAGCAGGATGCACACACATGCCATTATCCGACACCCCAGGGCCTAACTAGAGTCCAACTGTAACTACAGGACCCATCTCAGTACACGACCCAGGACCCCACAGGGGGCTAGGAACCATACAAATTAGCCTTGAAAAAGACCAATAGGTTGAAACACGTGTTGGCTGACCTTAATTGGGACCACAAGCCCACACTGTAAAAACTAATAAACAAAATTAAAACAAGTTTTGCTCCAAAAACAAAACCCTTTTTCCATGTACAAAACCATGCTCACCCAAAAAACACCTGCAGAATACTTCCACAACCTCTTCAACCTAGCAACAGAAAATATGCGACAAGCCTTCAAATCGGCACACATAAAACCACTCCTTAAAAACCCTTTGGGAAATGCGGAAGACCCAACCAACTACCGACCAATTTCAAATATCCCGTACCCGGCGAAACTCCTAGAAAGCTACAGTTACAAGCAAATCTTGGAACATGTGGAAAGCATTCGAAGACCAGACCGGGTACAAGTCTGCTTCAGATCCATCAGAGGAACAGAAACAGCATTACTATCTATATGGGATGATCTAGAAACCAATGCAGACTGTAAGGTCACATCGGCACTAATACTACTAGATCGATCAACAGCCTTTGACACAGTCCACCACAAAACACTCATTAAAATACTCGAAGAAATAGGAATCGGCAGCACAGTGTTACAATGGTTAAAATCCTTCCTAGCAGAAAGAACACAAACAATGTGGCTAAACCTCTGCAACTCTGCACAACAATCTGCGGCGTTCTACAAGGCTCATCGCTCTCTCACCACTGCTCTTCATCATCTACATGACCCCTCATCAACCTTATCAAAAGACATGGGGCTCATTATGGGTTTGCCGGTAACCCACTGGTAATTCTGGTGGGTTACTGGTAAACCCGCTTTATCGTTACCGGCACCGGATATCTCAGTATTATTGGGATATTATGGGTGCCGGCAATGGTGATAAGTACCCATTCCATGGAGTCTTGGTACTGCATGGAGTGGGTTTGCCGCAATCACCGGCACCGGTAGTACCGGTGCTGGTGATTGCAGCAATTTGCCAGTAGGGACCTGACCTCTCAGCAGTCCAGGTATGCCGGTGGATCAAACCCTCCTACCTGCAAACTCTGAGTGTGCCGGTCCGGTAATAATGTCAGAGCCAGTATTGCCAGCATTTTGACCGGACCGGCACACTCATAATGGGCACCATGTTCTAATTTGCTATAACTACACAGATGACACACAAATCATCTAGAAAATCAAAACTATTGGAGAACAAGACCCAACTCTTAGGAATTGCCTCACAGAAATAAACCATTGGATGTGTACCAACAGCCCTACCAAATCAGAAACATGATCACACCCAATAACCCGTCGAACCAACACCACATTCAATGGCCTACCAAAATGGGAAATGAACCAGAACCTTACAAAGTGGTTAAAAACCTCGGAATATTAATGGACAATGACTTAACTCTCGAACCGCAGGTCAATGCAGTAGTAAAGAAGTGCTTCTTCCACCTAGACACAACGAAGCAGACACTACCTTTCTTCACCTTCCCACAAAGGACACTTGCCATCATCTCCCTCGTCATGTGAAGAATAGATTACTCCAACAGCATCTATTTCGGAATGCTGGAATAACTCACCAAACATCTACAGTGAATAAAGAATGCAGCAGCAAGACTCACTAAGCGAGGACACATCACACCAGCACTGAGAACCCTACATTGCCTACCATTCAAAAAATAATTTTCTTCAAACCACTTTTCATAACTCACTAAGCAATCCACAGCCAGGGAGCAGAGTTCATACAGGGACGAATCTCCATCTATAAGCCAAACCGAACATTAAGGTCCAGCAACGACATTCGCCTCGAATCAATAACGATACTCAAAGCAGAAATTCTCCTGCATCAAGGCAAATATTTGGAGCTCACACCCGAAGGAAATACAAACGGAAGACCAACTAAAATACATAACATTTATAAAAACTTGGCTCTTTAACTCACCTAGCTAAGCAGGAAACACTGTTGAAGGGAAACAGCCAACACAAAACAACTGAAAACCTAATGAAGCAAAACCTGGATGCCCCAACGAAATAAAGCATTTTAGCAAAAACGACAATTAAGCAATATGCCCCGAGCCGTGGGGCCATTACCGAGTCAGATAATGCCCCGGGGCCCATAGTTAACGAAGGCCCTACGGCATTACCTGACTCAGCAATGACCCAGCAGCGAGGGGCATATTGCTATTAGTACCCGGCTCGTAAGACTGGGGTACTAAAAGCAATCTTTTTATGTCCCGAAATGCTGCGGCGCTTCAGAACAGAAAAAATGTCAAGGAAATGGCAGCCGGGGAAGGGAAAATGAAGTCCGTTTTCCCTTTCCATGGTGACCATCGGGAGCGGACGCTCTGGGAACAGAAGTGTTCCCTGCGCGTTCGCTCCCGAAAAAGGACAGATAAGAAGGTAAGTGGTGTTGGGAGGGAGGGGAGGAGTGAAAAAAATGGAGGCCTACAGCCGTGTGGAGGCCCAGAGCAGGGATGGCCCCGTTTTGAGCCTCCTCATTAGCTGAGGGGCTGCCATGCCCCCCAACGGGGACAAAGGAATGGAATCCCGGGCGAGGGATTCCCGGCGAGGTATGACCTGGCGAGGGCCAATCAGAATGTTTGTTTCATTCTGGTTGACACTCGCCAGGTACTAATAGAAGAATATGAACCCTGCCAGAGCAACATAACCAGATCACAGAAGGGCACAGACGACGAACATAACTAACCCTACTAAAAACGTTCCAATATCCTGCAGACTCACTGTCAACCACCAAACAAAACACGCACACACACCTGTACCGCAGCAGAAACATACAACCACCACAAAATCGGCACACTCAGCAACGCCCAACACACGGCAGAAAACTAAACCTACCACACACATCATCCCACACTCACTCATATAATGAACACTGCCTAACCCTTACCCACTAAAAACAAACCCAGCGCACAGTGAACGGTTTTTCTGAACTGAAGCTACCAACAACAAACCACGCTCTCCCTCTCTTTCCCACTAAGCCTTCCTTTTCAGATCCACCCGAGCGCCTGAAGATCATGACAATGGCAGTGGTGCATGGTATAAATCACAGTACATAACATCCCCCAAAACGTCGAAGCTAGCTCTGCCCGTAATGCACAGCAGTTCACACTGCACGAGTCCAGCCATTTAGGAGTAGGGACAGGAGTTGGGCCACGAGTCGGGCCAACCCAAAATGCTAGCAGTACAACTCTCCATGATGATCGCAGCCCAGTGATTCAGCAATGCTATAACTTGTACCAAGCACTTTTTAAAATGGCCACAAGAGGGTAGTCTTGATCCACGCCACATTTTGTTCACCACGACTGCAATCTTTACAGCAGATCACTGTTATTTTTGCAAATTTTAAGGGAAACAAATGGTTGAGATGTTGACAAGGGTGTCAAAAAATGGGACAGCCCCCGTTTGCTCACCGTACTGAGAACAGCAGAGCAAGCCCAGCCACCAGCAAACTTTCACAGGAAACGGGTTAGAATGGTGAGTGGTCTATCTAAAGACTTCCCCCCTGGAGCTATAACTACAAAGCCTCCGTACCACTGAGCATGCCCAGGTAAGTCACGTCAACCCTCGAGCCAATCAGAGAGAGGGTAATCGATACAAGCCCTTTATAGAGGCTATCTTCCAGGACAGTAGTGAAAGGAAATTTGGGCTGGCACCGCTGGCAGGTTGATGCGTTGCAAAAGTGCACGCCTGCTGGCGACGGAGGCAAAGTCTACGTAGAAGAGGAGCAGGATGCCAGAGGAGTGAGGAGAAGACAGACTGCAAGACTTACAAAGGAGAGCAAGGACTGTGGAAAGGAGCCGTGTAATACCTAGAAACCAGAGAAGGTGGCGTGTAAGATATGGAGAGAAGAGGTGGAGTGGAGGAGAGAAGGGGTGGAGTGGAGGAGAGAAGAGGTGGAGTGGAGAGGTGATGCACACAGAGGAGATGAGAGAGAAGGCATAGTGTGGAGAGAAGTGATACAGGAGGAGTGGAGGAGAGAAGAGCTGGAGAAACAGAGGCAAGGAGGAGATAAAGCAGAGAAGTGTGATAAGGTCAATACCAGGAGCTTGTTAAGAGGGGACAGAAATCCTTCTCCTTCTGGGGTGGGAGGCTTACCAGAGAGAAATCCAATGCCAGTCCTATCCCAGAGGGGGACGGTGGCAGTAGGGAGAGCCCCAAATCCTGTCCCCGACCCATGTCTCAGCTTGTACTACTTCTGCAGTGCCAAATTGCTTCACCCCATGACTGTGACCCAAAATGAGTTTTCTTTTCTCATTGCAGAAACCTTATGAAGCTTGAAGGCGAACACTCACAGTAGGAGAATCATGTGCTGCCCATGCAGAGGCCTAGAAGCACTCCGGCAGAGAAAGAAATTCCCGACAGAGAGGGGGAGAGAGATAGCGCGCGAGCAGAGCTTCCACCGACGCCAACGTATGCACGGTCCAGCCCATTAGTGCTGCAGGAAGGAGACGAACAGACGGGAGCGCAAGCTCCTATGCGGCAGTCTCTTAGGCCACACACCGCATGCCAACACCAGGACGCCCAAGGAAAGAGTCTCTGGAGGGACCCCTAGTCCACCAGCGATTTGGCATAGAGCATTGCTCGAACACACTGCTCCACGGTTCCCCAACATGGACATGGACACTGTGCAATGCGGGCAGCCCATTCGCGTAGCATGGGGCCCCTGCATGGAGAAAAGGGGTAGGACTTAATTCACTATTTAAAATATGTTGGAACGCTGCTCCCTCCCTGGCAGGGAAGGCGGGTCCAGATTGGCCAGGGCCAGAGGACCAATCAAAAAGTAGGGATGGGGAATCAAAGAAGCTACAACAATCGGAAAGGTGTGGGTTGTTCGGGTGAGGTCAGAGGTGCTGGAGGTGGTAGACCATGAGACCAGCAGGAGGAAGGGCAATGGAGTCGATTGAGGAAGCAACTTTTGGAACATGTGAGGAATTGGTTAGTAAGTGCAAGTGGAACTGCGTTGTGAGTGTGGATGAAAGAGTGGCACGTGTATTTGGGAGAGTAAGTGTATGGAGTAAATGTGAAGTGTTTGTATGAGTGAAAGAACAGTGTTTGAGTAGAAAAGTAGGAGTAGTAGTTGTAGGGTGGATGAGGGAGTTGTAGTGTGGAGGAGGGAGCTGTTGAGTGGAGGAGGGAGTTATAGTGTGGAGGAGGGAGTTGTAGAGTGGAGGAAGGAACTGTAGAGTGGAGGAGGGAGTTGTGGTGTGGAGGAGGAAGTTGTAGAGTGTAGGAGAGAGTTGTAGTGTGGAAGAGGGAGCAGTAGTATCAGGGGGGGGAATAGTGACATCAAAGGGTGGAGATGAGGCTCATCAGAAGTGAGAGACATTGGAGGGCAGAGGAGGAAGATGTAGGCAATGGATGGGGTGAAGGAGGCTGAAGGTGGAAAGAGGAGAGTAGTGAACGGAAAACATCAGGAAGTGACAGGGAGGGTAGTGCAATAGCGTGATAGAAAGATGACCGAATCAGGCAGTGTGCTTGAAAGGCACAATCTAATACCTCTATTAGATCACTAATTTATGGATGGAATAGGGATAGTCTAGAAAGCTGCTCTGGGAGTTTAGGTAGAGAAGGTGTTCAGCCGGTAGGTCTTCAGTCCTAGTAGTAGTAAAACCTTAGACAGTAGGTTGAAATCTGCGGTATATACTAACCTAGGGAGTGGAGAAGTCTGGATTAGGGAGGATTGGTGCTATTTAGACGAGAAAATGACCAGGAAACAGAGAAAGAGAGAGTGAAAGATAGAGAGAGTACAGCTCTAGGCCACCGATGAAGAGGGCAAAGAATGCAAGGGCAGAGGCCCTGACCAAGGAAAGGCAAAGAATTGGAAGACTAAAGCCATGATCAAGGAGAAGGCAGAAGAAGCCAGGGTGAAGGCCCTGACCTTCAAATAGGAGGGTATACGCTGGAAGAGTGAACAGGGGACTAACCCAGGAAGAAAACCAAGAGGAAAAGTCACCTCGGTCTAAACCAGGACACAGAAAAGCCAGACAAGCTGCTTCGGGACTAACCTATGTAAGGAACTCATGGTGGCAACAGTAGAGACAGACACGAGTAATCACAGTTCAAGGGTGTTTATTAAGATGTATAGGTAGGTTGGAAGAACACCCTAATCTAAACCAAAATCTAAGATGGGAGCAAGCTTCGACCATCAAACAATAAAAAATGCAGTCCTAGTGGTGTCGTTGTCAAATAAAAGGGCCTGTACTGACAAACCTATTCCCAATCCTTACGCTAAATACAAAATGAAGTGTGGGATAATGTTCATAAGAAAGAAGGAAGTGTTCACAAATAATAAGTCAGGATGCGGTAGGTGGGGTCTCCCTTCCTCAGGTTTTCAGCACTGGATCAGGTAGGATTTTGGACCACAGTACATGCTCATGCTTTCCCAGCACAAGCTAACATTTCCATTCTCAACAATCGGGGCCTTTAGTGGTTAAGTCTCTTTTCTACAAAAAGTCTCTTGCCCTGACATATTTAAAATAATAAAGCCCTCTCTTACTACACTCCTCCTCCCACAATATTTATACTCCTCCGCCTACTACTACTACACTCCTACCCCCACTACCACACTCCTCCACCTACTACCTCACTCCCCCTCCAACTAGTACTCTTCTATCCTCCACCCACACTCTACAACTAACCTTTCTTTCACTCATACAACCAGGCCGCAGACACTCCTTACACTAACTAATCTATCTTCACTCACTTCACAGTCATGCTCCTTCACACAGCACTCAAAAAAACAATATTTTATTTGTATGTATTCATTTCATTTATAGTAGTGTCCACAGTCCATAGGCATCTGTTACAGTGAGAATAGGTATCGGGTAATAACAGGAAAGACAGATCATCTGAGGTTAGTTAAACAGGTAAGTGTTCCATTTTTTTCCAGGGAAAGGTGGAAGGAGGGCTATCCTCATAGTGGTAGGGGAGATTGTTCCAGAGAGTGACAGAGCGAGTCGGGGTGCTGGCGCCACCAGCTCTTTTTCACTTGGATCTCTCTATTCTGAGGCAGCAGTTGCAGGTAGATCAGAGGGGTCTAGTGGGCGCATGTCTTTAGAGCATCTGGGTGACATTCTCCACATAATGCCTCCTTCTTTCTGCTGGTCTTTTGGTCGTCCACCTCCAACTCCACTGAACTCCCCCAAATAACCCACAAACCCAACTTCCTGTTGCTGCCTTTCATGCTCCCTCTACCTCCGCCATTGCTCTTCTTTTCCTGGCCACTTGGGCCCTGCCTTCCTCACCCGGGATGTACATGTGGTAGCAGATGTTAGAAAAAGGGGGCTAAGCCCTGCCCACTTTCTCCGCATGGGACTGCAGCAGAACCACAAGGGTAGCCTCAGAGGGCAAGGCTATCTGGGTTTCTGATATGGGGCTCCTCCCTTGGGCCCGAAATGTATGTCCTGTTATCGGTGGGGGTTCTTTTCCCCTTTTCATTGGTTCATGGTGGTCTAGTGTTCTTGGTTTCAAGTCTGGGTAATCGCAACAGCTGCTCACCAGCCACACACAGTTTGGCTGTGTGGCGGGTGTGTGTGGCGCTGTGCTGATTCACCACTGTCTCGTCGCCACTGTTGCTTGGACGCCATGCGCTGGTTGTCAAGTCATGGCCTCCTGGTGGATGGGGAATGGTGGTTATTTTCTTCCCTATATCTGGGTAGATCTTTGGGGTGGGGGATTAAGATGGTTCTAAGCAAAATAAGAAAAGATTGGCAAGTGTCTGAAGGTAGAGGTATGTATGGTATGAGGCAACACAACAGTGTACTGCTAGGAAACAAACTGGTGAGAATTGGGTTCCCCAGCTGAGAGGAGTTCCTACCCCTCTTGACAAGACCAGGGTACTGGCCTTGTCACAGCAGATGCAAAATCAATATGTTCTGGTAAAAATGGCCATGGTAAGTTAATTGAACACTAGCAACGTGCCAGCACCCTTTCCGGACCACCACACTTCGACTCTGCAGGCTGGAGCCGTTACACCGGGCAGGTCTGACCTAATGGGCGCAACAGCTACAGACGACAGAGTTTTCACTGAAGCACCGTTAACAATGATTCCGGTGCTTCCGCGAACCCATTCCTAAGGAGTCCTATGGGACTCCATGGGAATGGGGACTTCCCGAATCCGCCGCCTGATATCCCGAGCCGCCGTGACTTGTAATGTCCCAGTGGCACCGGGATATCAGGTGGCAAATTCAGTGTTAAGAAAATGGCGGCAACCCGCCAGTAGCACCGGCGGGCTACCCCCGTCCTCGTAATGAGGCCCACTGTCTCCATGGAATGCAGTGGGGACATTGCTCTGGGTGCTTAGGCATTCCATGAGCATGCATTATGGCACACATGCATTTTTTGATATTTCACCAAGCTTTGTCAATCATGCGCTGCGCCTTTTTGCCTCTGACCAACGATCAACAAGTGGTTTATGTGGAGTCTGTGACACCCTATAAAAGCGCACATGAAAAACTGCCAGTAGAAGAAAAAACTGTAGGACCGCACAAGTCCTTACACACATTTCCTGCTTGCATATGCAAAGCAGTCCTTAGCAGAATTCAAACACCTATGCAGTGCCCCACATTAGTAAAGTTGAAAAAAATAGTGTGTGCCATGTGGCACACAGAAGGCCATCTGTGGAACACCCAACCATACACCCGCCCCTGTGTAATATTGCTAATGTGATAGCCACCGCCACATTAAACGTATGCTACTTTTGTCTTAAGCTCCCCAGTGACATTTTTGAGACAGTCCACCTTTCTAAAACTTTGAAAAGGAAAGCAATACAGTGGGACATGTGCAATAACCTAGATTCTCTTGGAAATAAGAAACGGTTTATGGAATATAGTTTACAAGGATTGGAAGCTTCTAAACCGAGAAGTTATACTGTTAAAGTTGCAAATATGGAACTGTCCAGGTTCATTATGTTACTAAGATTTCATCTTCTTCCATGCTTTGAGTATGTGGGAGGCTGGACAGGTATACCAAGAGAGAAAAGAGTCTGCAGGATGTGCAAGGATAAGGTGGAAACAATTAGACACCTGTTGACGAATTGTGAAAAATGATCTTTGTTATACTATAGGGGCTATAAGGGTCTGACAAGTGACTTAAAGGAAGATAGTAACTGATCAGTTCTGGTCAAGCATATATATGACTTCCTCTCTGATGTATCTTGGTGCGGCCTATTTCATATGGAAAGAGATTGTTAAGAAATGGGAGGCTGTAACCGCTACTTGAATAGCTAAATCTTGGAATATTTAGCTATGAAGGAGGCCTAGATGCTTAATCCTATAAGATGTTCAATTCCATTTAGTGATGGAATGCATCAATGCATTGTAATGCCTTTTAATGTTTTTATTGACTTATTGCTTTAGGGTCAGCACATTTGTATGTGATGGATTCATAGGCTTTATAAAATGAATTTGCACAAGATTTGCATAATATTGTTGATTGATTCATATTATAATGTATATAAGCTTTACATTTGAATGTATTAGTAAAGATTGAATTTGTATACGTGTTTAAGGTTTTTAATAACCAATTACACTACAAATATATTTAAAAGAAATATATGCTACTTTTAACTACACAAACGCTCAGCACAAATTCTTGCTCTCCAAGCTATTGGGCCTCATTACACGGACGGCGGTAAGGGTTAACGGTCACCGTTAATGGCAACGGTGACCGTTAACCCTTACCGCCGTACTACGAGGTCCCTTTGCGGGTTGGAGGAATTAACGCCTGCTTCTTGCAGGCGTTAAGTACCAACCCGCTAAGGGACCTCGGAGCTAATTACGGCACCGCAAAATTGCGGTGCCTTAATTAGCGCCTTCCCCATTCCCATAGAGCCCTATGGGGCAGAAATGGGAATGGGGAAGGGCAATGGCGGAAGGGGGATTTACCGCCCCTCCAACCTTGGAATGGGGCGGTAAATCCCCTTTCCGCCAAGGCGGTGCCGGTAATTTACCGGCATGGTCCAGGGTGCTAATAGCACCCTGGATTACCGCCTTCCGTGTAATGAGGCCCATTGTGTCACAAATCCACCTGACCACCTTCAGAGCCCCTGTAGTGTGACTCCTTAATGTAGGTGTTCACTTTATACCAACGAAGCACGCATATATACAAACACTTAGGGCCTCATTACACGGATGGCGGTATTAGCACATGGACCAAGGTGCTATTAGCACCTTGGTCCATGCCGGTAAAATACCGGCACCGACTTGGTGGAAGGAGGAATTACCGCCCCATTCCAAGGTTGGTGGGGCGATAATTCCCCCTTCCACCACTGCCCTTCCCCATTCCCATTTTTGCCCCATAGGACATAATGGGAATGGGGAAGGTGCTAATTACGGCACCGCAATTTTGCGGTGCCGTAATTAGCACCAAGGTTCCTTAGCGGGTTGGTTTTTAACACCTGCAAAAAGCAGGCGTTAAAGCACCAACCCGCTAAGGGACCTTGTAGTAAGGCGGTAATGGTTAACGATCACCGTTACCATTAACGGTGACCGTTAACCATTACTGCCATCCGTGTAATGAGGCCCTTATTCTTACACACAAACAAAGCACATGAAACATCCTGTTTTCTCCTTTTCTGTCACAGGATCTCTGTGTCCCAGAGCTTGATGCCATACTGTAACTTTGACATTCATGCTGGCAAGGGGAGTGCATGACCCAAACCACGCACACCATCGGTGGAAGTGTGCGAAAAGGAATGGTGGAACTATGCTCCCTGCTGACTTGCCCCCGCCCCCTAAACCCCACTGCGACACCCTCCTCCCATGCACAACCCAAACCCCCAAAGTGCATGCTTTAACTTCTTCCCACACTTTTATTTAGAAACAAAAGCATTCCGGAATGGTTTCTTTTTAAGATCAAAGTATAGGAAGGGGAACAGTAAAAGTAAAAAAAAAAAAGAATTCAAGTAGAGGAGCACCGCTCCCAACCACTCTCGCCCTCTGGCTCTTGTGACGTCCACGTTACCCTTGTCACGTGGGCAAGGAAATGGGTCACGTGGACATCACAGCTCTCACACACCCTGGGCCTCACTACGAGGTATGCGGGTAAGGCAAAAACGATGCCGGTACGGTAATACTGGCATCGTTTATCGTCCCGTTTCATTCCGACCCGCAAACCCGCTACTAGCGGCACACTAAACAACGGTGCCGCTAAGAGCGGCATAGGCGCGTACACATGCCCCTTCAGGGAGCAAATACCGGCATGCCGGTAATAGGTGGTAATTCCAACCCACGCATACATGCAAATACCGCCATTGCGAAGCCGGTAATCACGGGGTGCACGATGCCGGCCATACAGGCATCGCAGACCACCCGCAAACAGCAAGCAGGATACAAGGCAGCTGCCGCAGGTGCACACAATCCCCACAGGTGGAGCCAATGGAGGCTATGCCAGTATAAACTGAGCACACCCACACACCACAAACCACCCCACAGGTGTATGCAATTTAGAGTGGCCCAGTACAAAAGGAGCACACCTACACACCACACCCCTTCCTACACCAAAATTCGACCACTAGCAGTTGCAATCATGGCGCTGGAGGACATGCCAATACTGCTACAACTACAGCAACAACAGCAACAACAACAACCACAGCATCAAGAACAGGCAGCACATAGGAGACGCAGGAGGAGAAGGAGGGTGAGACAGGCCCAGCAATTACCACCAGCGCAGCCACCAGTGCCTCGTAGGCAGCCACCAATCCCTCGCACCAGAGCCAGCCCATTCAAACTAACCCCTGAGCAGATCCACACCCTGTACCGGTTGGACCGTGACACCATCACCACCATAGTGGACATGATACAGAACGACATTGCCAGCCACATAGAAATACCCACTGCCATCCCCCCACTACTAAAGGTGGTGTCTGTGCTACACTTCCTGGCCACAGGCACCTACCAACACACAGTGGGCCAGCTGCATGGCATTTCACAACCACTATTCTCACGCATGCTGAACCAAGTGCTGGATGCCCTCCTGAAGCACGCAAGCACCCATATATCCCTACCATGGACTGCCCAGGAGATAGCCGAAACCAAAGTAGGCTTCCATGCACTGGCAGGCATGCCCAATTGTGTTGGTGCCATCGACTGCACCCATGTGGAATTGGTAGTCCCCCATGCCATAGAGGCGGTGTACCGCAATCGCAAGCAATACCACTCCATCAATGTGCAAATGGTATGTGACTCCAGCAAGATCATCACCCATTGCTGAGCCCGATTTCCTGGATCCACACATGATGCCCTGGTAGTGCGCAACTCAACGCTACCCCGTCACATGGAGCGACATGCTGGACCACGAGCCTGGCTGCTCGGTGAGTTGCACAACAGGCCCATGGCCATGCTGTGGGGTACTGATGTGTGCGGATGCAGAAGGGGGGGCTACTGCACCTGGGTGGGAAAGGGGGGGAATAGTGCACCTGGGTTGCACTAGCCAGTGAGTGGAGAATGCATGCAGAGCTAAACACTCCTCCCCTAAACCAGCAAAACAGAACAAAACACATCACTGGTCCACTTATCACAGATATTGCAGATGGATGACAACAAGTAAGAAGCACAACCAGGGCACCATCGTGATGCCAAGCAATGCATGATTTAATAGGATGGCAACTGTGGCAAAGCGGCGAGTGTGACCATGCATATTAAAGAATATACAGCATGATTTGGAGCCCAAACTTTTGCGCACTACCAAAGCACATCTGCCAGTGCATGCATGATTACACCCAGCATCATCTATTGAACCCCATCCAGTGTACCACACCTCATCACAGTAAACATTGCATCTAGGTTACTATTTTGTACACATACAGGGACATGTGCTTGCCCACACCAAGTAGCTGCTGCCATGACTGTGCTCCCTGAAGGTGGCAGTTCTGTGTGACACACACCTATTTGTATCTGCTTGCAGGTGATGGAGGATATACCTTGAGGCCGTGGCTACTTACCCCTGTGCGGAACCCGCAGAACAGCCATGAAGGGGAGTACAATCGTGTGCACACCCGTACCCGTGTTGTGATTGAGCAGACCTTTGGCCTGTTGAAGGTGCGGTTCTGCTGCCTAAGCAGGTCTGGTGGGGCACTCCTATATAGGCCTGAGAAGGTTGCAAAGATCACCATGGCCTGTGTCATGCTGCACAACATGTGCGTCCGAAGGAATGTACCACTGCCACCTGACATTGACATGCATGGGCTGGGTGAGGATGAAGGGGATGGAGACGGAGGCGAAGGAGCCCCCCTGCCAGTACATGATGCAAGGGATGGCCATGCTGTACGCCAAGCACTAATTGACGAATACTTTTGAAACGCATGGACAATGTAAGTAATGTGTCTGCGACACACTGAATTTGGACATGCACACTTTTTTTGTTCAAATTGCCCCACTGTACACCATCACACAATAAATGTACATGTACAAAAAGAACGATGTCCAGCCAATGATTTGCTTGCACACAACGGTGTATTTTCAGCAGACGTGATATGGTGAACATAATCCCCTCACAACCACCAGTAAACTCCCTCACCCACCCCACAAACCCCAGAAATACCCCAGTAAACTCCCTCTCCCACCCCACAAACCCCAGAAATACCCCATTAAACTCCCTCTCCCACCCCACAGAACCTAAACGTCCCCATATGTCCAACAAACAGTGGTCCCTTCACCAATGCACATTTTCAAAATGTCATTGCCTGTCCTGTTATTTCTTGGATCTGGGGGTGCCATGGTCAAGCGCCGTGCACTTCTCTGCGTCAACCGCACAGGGCTCAATTGGGCCGAGGTGGAAGGGGTTGTTGCAGAGGAGGTGTCAATGGTCAGTCCCATGGCTGGCCCAAGGTGTGGGCGCTGCATTTGCGGCAGATTTGCAAGAAGGGCCTGTGTAAGTGACCCCATACACTCCCTAAAGGCACATGTCGATGCCTCCACAGCAGCAGTATTGGCTGCAATGGCCGTGGCAATGGCCTTCATGGCCTCATTCCCATTGTTTACTTGTTGCGCATGAGTTCCAGCATGGACTCTTGTCGGGCCTCAACCCTTGCCAGGCGAGCCTCGAAAGAGTCGTCGGTTGCAGGAGTACTAGTGGCCAGGGTGGTGGCTGGCAGGGTGGTGGCTGGCACCTGCGTGGGGCCCACGTTCAGAGCACTGTCCTCCTCTAAGATGCCAATGTCAGAGTCTCATAGGTCCGAGTCATTGAGGCACGGATCATCCATGCTCTCAGAGTCTATAGGGGGGGCTGGTAATGGGGCTTGGGCTGGGTGTTCCGAACATGAGGTCAGCCTCATTATCCACCTCTGTAGACACAACGTCCGTGGTGGCTGGCGGGCATCAATGGAAACGCCTCCCACTGTTGTGGGTGGCTGCTGCTGTTCTGTGGCTGCAGGTGTCCCCTGCAGGGTTACTGCTGTTGCTGTAGGCAGTTTCTTGGGCTGGGGGGTGGTGGTGGCCCTGGTCCATTGGCGTGCAGTGGATGAACCTGCAACCCTGTCCTGCATTCCTTCTTCCTCATCGGTGCTTGGGGGATAGAAGAGATGCAGGTCATCAGTGATGTTGTCAAATGGCAGCTATGATGTATTGCGGTGTGATGTTTTCATACATTCAGGCATCATTTCATTTCTGGGCTGTGGCATTTGGTGTTCTGAGGGGGCATGTGGGAAATCAATGCATGGCTGGTGGCATGTCGTTGGTTTGGTGTCTGTGTGGTGAGTTCCATGGGCATGGTTGGGTCATGTAGCACCTCTGTTGGGATTGGGATTGGCACTCAGCATGCGTGTGGTGCAGGGTGTGGCACATATTCTTGAATGGATATGTTGATGTAGCCTTGCGACATGCATTACCTTGCCTATTCTCAGTTCCACATCACTTGTGCCACATCATGGTTTAGTCTACATGGATGTGATGGTTCACTCACCTTCTTCTGTGGATGATGCGGCGCCAACCTCCTGGTCTCCAATTCCCTCGATTGATTCAGGGTCGATGAAGGAACTTGCGGTCTCCTCCCATGCTGTCAACTTCACAGGGGAGTGTGGGCCCCCGCCTGTCGCCATTGCGGCCATCCTGTTCTCCGCCAGGATCTTCCTCACCCGGAGGCGGAGGTCGTCCCACCGCTTCCGGCAGTCACGCACACTCCTTGGGGTGCTCCCCACTGCCGACACCCTCTGTGCGACCTCCTGCCAGACTTCTTTTTTTTTTGTTTGGGCCGCATGCTTCAGGTCAGTGCTCCTGATCGTATCTGCATGCTGTGCAAGGGTGTTGGCAAGCATGGTGAGTTCTGCGTCTGAAAAACGCTGCTTTCTCTTCCTTTGGGTCGACTTCTTGGTAGCCTTAGACATCCTGATTCTGTTGTGGCACACAACAACACGAAAGAAGTGGTCGTTATGGAGGATGGCAATGGATTGTGTTTTTAAAGATGGCCGCCGGCCCATTTCCCGTTCCTGCGCGATGACGTAATTTCCGGGTCCTGTTTTTGCGAACACGGTAATACTGTGCCGGTATTACCGTGCCGGTATTTAGGGGTTGTTATGAGGCGGTTACGCAATGGGTGGCACCCGCAATGCCGGTATAGGGGGGTTGGTGGCCCTTTACCGGCATGGCGGTTTTGCCACTACCGGCATGGGGGAACGCGCATGCTCGCACACTCGTAATCACCCGCTGTTAGCGGGTTCATGCGGTCACGGACTCGCACATTCCGAAATGCCGGTAATGAACACGCTGTTACCGGCCTACTCGTAATGAGGGCCCCTGTGTCCACATGAATCCATCCATCCAGTAACAAATGGACAGGCCTGCGACTCCACTGAAATGCATGCATGCGCCACTTTTCAAACAAACCACACGTATTAAAAAAGAAAACTCACGCAAAGCATGACCCCATAGCTCTCAACCATTTGTGTCATAAAGGCGGGTGAAAACACCTGATTTTATTTTTGGCGGGTGAGAGGCCCTTTGAAACAAATTGGCGTGCAGGAGGCTTGGCGGGTGAGTCACCTGTTTACAAGGCGGGTGACACCCACCAAAAGCATGTGAGTTGAGAGCTAGTTGACCCTGACCACACTCAACGCATGCATACCATAGCCACCCCTCTACCATTCACTCACAGCCCACCCAAAGACAAGGATGTGCAACCAAATTCATATTGCAATATGTGCCGCTACACATACGGAGTCTTCTACACAAGCCCTCAAGCACATCCATTACATATTCCTAATGCGCACAAAAAGTCTAATACATCTGCCAGCAAATGGAAAATGTTAAGAAATTAAAAGTTACAACACACATTTATCACATAACATACATGTATTTGCAGAGACTCCGTTTTCAGAGCATAAACAAAACAGAAGCTCAGGTGAACAGAAACCACTTGCCCCCCCATGCTTCCACCACTAACGGGGCCCAAGACACCGCCAATGATGATGCAAAGAGATTTGGGATTGGTCCGCAATTGCGAAGATCAACTCACCAAATTCAACAAAATAAGATACTGTAACATACACCATTTTCGCTTTTTGAGTCGAGCTACCTCAAAACGATGAATATCATACTTGCCATAAAAACCATTGGCGGGTTGTGAGTTTGTTGGTAAATCGACAGCGAATCTGCTGAATTGCTCAAAGCTCATTTACCGTTACCGCCTCTTGGTCCTGTGGCATTACCGCGGGATTAGGAGTAGTGGTAAGGTGGTGTAAATCTCAATTTTTTTCTGAACCTATAGGACTCATGGGGATTTTGGGTGGACTTACTGTGATCCGTAAAACTGCATGTCGATTATTGGAGGTATGAATTTGGCAGTGAGGTAAAAGGGGCAGTAATTCTGTTACTGCCAGTGAAGTGACAGTAACGAAATGACTGCCACTTTTTTACCAACCTGCTGAACTTGTAATGAAGCCTTGTATTTGGGGTTTGATATAGCGCAGACCTAGCTAGCAATCGAAAGATTGCTTTACATGCCATTGAGGGCAACATATGAGATAAGGAGGGATATTACAATATGGGGCACAGGAAGTTCCAGTCATGAGGGTGGAATGTGCAGCGTGAGTTCCTTCTGAAATTGCAAGAGCATTGGTGTGGTCCGATTGGATGCAAGGATAATATTTAAAACCCTCTGCATTGTCCACAAGGCTTTCTGGGGCCTGGGTCCAAAATACCTTCAACGATCCCTCAGTAAATACCTCCCCTCTCGAGCTCTTCGCTCCTCTACCTCTAACTCCCTCAGGGTCTGTGTTTTTCAAAGAAACGAGCTGGGGTAGATGTCTGTCTTTGGCTGTGGCCTTCCTTTGGAACAGCCTCCCTACCACTTGGTGCCTGTTCAGAGGGAAGTTGAGAACTGTGCCAGAGAAACACATTTTGTTCATAAGTAGAGTGAGGAGTCAGGAATAAAAGTCGGACACAGGTTTGCCATGTTTTTGGTTAAAGACTTTTATTGAAAATAAAACTGGTTGGCAAAATGCCTCTCTGAACCTGTTCTAAGAGGAATTTCCCTACCTAAACCAAAACTAAGGATCTGTCTGCGTCAGAATGTCCAAAATCAAATTGTCCTGTGCTCAAAGTTCTATTCTGACCCTCACACTATGAACTTAATACTAAGGTGAAGGGGAACTGTCTTTAATTATGGATGGTTGGTAAAAGGTGTTCATAAAGAAGGTTCACAGTCGAAGTTTCGAAAACAAAAGGCTCAAATGCCTTTTTTCGACAGTCAAAGGACCAAAAAAAAGGCTCACATTTCTTTTTTTTATTGGGGAGGGGGGTTCCCCCCTAGCCCCTGTTTTCTTTTTATAAAAAAACTTTTTTTACATTCCAAACTAAAAAAATATATAAATAAATAAATAAAAATTTCGATCCTTTTTTACTTTCGATCAAAAGGTCATTCGACCCTTTGTTTTCGAACATTTGACCGGACACCCATAAAGGAAGAATAAATGACTCCAACACAGAAGTTCTTCAAGAACAACCATCCATGTTCCAGAGGGTGGTTCCCTTCCCCGGGATTCTTCTTTGTTCTTGAGTGTTTCAGAATAGCAATTCTCCAGGCCTTTCTTGGCCAACAATTGTATTTGGAAAGAACTTGTTTGACTTTGTAACTTTGTATCTTTCAGGATTCCTGGTATAACCTTCTACCAGGGTGGTTTCTCTTCTCCTGATTAGCAAAATCCTTTGTCTAGTCCTGATTTTACCCTTCAGGACTTCTTTGGATCTTGTACACTTCTTGTTATGGCCTGGTATACTCTCCTGACAGGGCTTCTTGTCCTCGCACAGTTGTAATTGCCTGGTATACTCTCCTTCCAGGGCTTCTTGTTCTAACACACTTGTAAATGCCTGGTATACTCTCGTGCCAAGGCTTCTTGTTCTCACACACTTGTGATCATGTGCCTTTGGCCTTTCCCTCAATTGCGGATCAACTGCGTTGGATAATGTATCCTCTTGAAATATAATCTCACTCGAGTTTTCAATTTGCTTGCGTTTCACCCATTCATATATTTGTAAAGGATTTTGTTTGTGATTTCTGTCCCTTTGAATAATATGTCCTTTCGCTCTCTGTGTGCCTCTCAATTATATTGCGTACAATTATCTGCATTCAACGTGGACGCCGATATGCCCTGTAGTCCCCACTGATTTTGGGCAGACTCACCAGCTCTGATGGCGTTCCGGGATTCTGCCACGGTCAGTCGGTAAAGGATTTCTGCTTGTTTTCCTGTTGTGACTGCTTCTTTCTTCCAACTCTCATGGATTCCACAAGTCTGGTCTGCTTCCTTCTCGGGTCTGGTAAGTGAAGCGCTGCTGTTGGTCATCTGCGAATACCCAGGAGTCCCTCACTGGCTCTTGGCATTCCCACAGCGTGTCCCGGTGCATCAGCTTTTCCTTGTATTATCGGCGAGCTTCCTGGCTCCACCATGCCGGCTCCAGCCTTTCTCCATCTCGGTTCTCGCAGAGAGGTACAGCTCTCTCCCACCAGCAGCAGACATCACAGACTCTAGGCCTCCACCTTTTGAACTTCCCAGGCACGGGTGAACGTGAGCAAATACTAGAGCGTTCGCAGGACTTACGGCCTCTTTCAATCTGCATTCTTTGATTGATCTTCTTTGTCCCAGTATGTTGCAAATTCTGAGACATGAAGTCTATTGTTGCAAATTGATCCTGACATCTTGAATAAGTATTTTCAAATGTTTCACAAGATAGACCAAAGGTGGAGAATCGGTCTACAGATTTGGACAAAGTGTTTTCCCTATTCTCTAGAGGAGAATGAGTAGATGTGTGATACCAGGCCAGTTTGGGGAAAAGGTTTTTCCTAGTCTTTAGAGGAGAATGAGTGGATGCATGACAACCGGCCATGAGAGTATTAGAGTTTATGGTCATTCCATCGAATGTTTACCATCGAATGACCATTCCATCTTAAAAAAATGCATCGGAAAATGACCATCAAATGCATGTTTTTTCCTTTTTTTTTAATTGGGGGTGTCCCCCATCAACCGCCTGTTTTTTACCCTTTAAAACACTTTATAAATAACACTAAACCCTTTACTTTGAAAAAACATGGATTCGATGCAATTTTGTCGATGGAATGGCATTCAATGGTAAAGCTTTAGATGAAATTACCAGATACCGAGTATTAGGTATGGGAGGGCCATTTCCAAGGGAAAAAGGGGGATACCATGTCTCACCCGATGGAGCTATGATATCTCCCCCCCAGAGGTTGTCTCCTCCCATGTGATCCGCACTCATATAGCAGCCCCCAGGGTCAGGATAAGGTAGCGGTTGCTTTCCCCTGACCACATGGGAGGAGGTTGCCGCTGGGAAATCAGTGATGACTCCACCGGGTTCCTCACAGTAGGCTGGTCAGTACGTGTTGGTCAACCATGTCGAACATGGCAGAGAGGTCATGGGGAACAGGAGGCATTAGTTGCCTTTGCCCATGATTTGAAGAGCGTCATCTATAATGTGGATATTGGCATTTTCAGTGCTACATTTTTTTCGGAACCTTCCTTGGGATTCAGAGAGCAGGCCGTGTTGGTTAATCTGATCATGATGTTGTTGGCATTTGCATTTTGAATGATTTTTCCATTGAATCGGAGGGTAGCAATTGGTCGGTAGTTCACAAGATCATCTGGGTCCAAGGTGGGTTTTTTAAGGACGGGCGGGTTAATATGTCTTTTAGGTTAGATAATATATCTTGGATCAGTGGGCCGTTTATTATTTTGAGAAAAGGGTGTGGGGCCCCGTTGGTATACTGTAGTATGGCAGAGGGGAGGGTGTCACCTTTGTGTACAGTTGGTTTAAATGATGCAAGGGTGGCCACAATATCCTTCTGGGTGACGCCTGAGAACCCACATTTGTGTTATGCTCTGTGGGATCGAGAGTATCGGGTGCAATCTTTGGTTGCATGTTTACCAACTTGATGGTGAAATAGTAAACAGTGCTGCATTTTTCAGTAGACACAGGGTTTACTGGGGTAGGCAGTGGCTTTGAGCAGTGTTTGACGGTCGTGAAGATTTACTGAAGTTGGTGGCTGCCGACATAATTGAGTAATATGTGGTTTTGCTCTGATGATGAGAACCAGACGTATAATTTATGAGGGCTTGAGTGTGAGGAGGTCTTTGTTCCTCTGCTTTTTACAAGTGCTATATGGTGTGCTTATTTTTGGTTAGCTCTTCTGTGGACTGGGGCAGAGGATTTAACCCTGATGGGACATAATCCGAAGGAGGCTTCTAAAATTCTTATAGGAATAATTTGAGGATATGGTGGCCATACCTGGTGCCATGTTGTTTGAGAGGGTATGTGTCAGGAGTATTGGGATGGTGGCGTGCTCTGTCCAGTCAAGTAGAATAGGGATAAGACATTGTATCGGGGGATGTTGAGAAGATGAGATGGAGTATACTTCCTTGGATGTGGGTGGTGATTAGCATGTGTTGTTGTATGTTCAGTGGATCCATGAGGTTGGGGACAGCAGCCCGATGCTTTTAGTGGCTGGGGTCACTTAAAGATTGTAGTTGCAGAGGAAGTGTTTGTTGATTTTGCAATGGATGCTGAGGTGATGAGGTCGGATACATCATCAAGGAGTGACACACGCCCACACACAAGTGAGGTCTGTGTTAGTTCAGATGGAATGTAGTGGCCTGTTCATGCGATAGTTGGAGGTGGCATAGGAGAAGCTCTAAGGAGTTCATGGCTGTTTGGTCAAGCATGGTACTGATGAAGACTAATGTGTGTATAACTGCCACAACTCACCCTACCCTCCGTGTATTGTCAACATGTTGGAAGCTGTACCAGGGTGGGATGAAGATGTCAAAGAATTGGATAGAGGTGGGGAGAGCCATGTTTCTGTGATGAAAGTGGCATCACGTGTGTGTGTGTGTGTGTGTGTGGTGAGTTTGGTGATGTCGGGAACGTGGCCGACAGCAGAGTGCACATTAATAAACATACTCCTACCTCCGGTCCCCTTTCCTCTATACGTTGAGTGATTGTTCCATGGGACGGGACTGGTACATTTGTACAGCAAACAAAAATATTTCCTCTAAATTGAAATTTGAGGGTGGAGTCTATGCACGTGCACGGGGGCACGTATACAATTCCAGTTGCAATTCACTGCTGTGCCCCTTTACCATTTTTGCTGCACTTCCCCAACTGGTACGATATTAAATCGGGCTTTAGCAATAAAGGCTTGACGTAATGGGATAGACACCTTTATCAGATATTCTGCAGGTTCATCCAGCAGAGCCAACGGCATGTATGCCCTGACCTGTGTCTTGGACATTTCTTCATTCTCTTTTACTGATGGCAAATAGTCCATGCCTCTACTTTTTATTAGAGTCTTTCTATATTTCCAATACTTTGTGGGTCCTCAAAATACGATAGCCATGAACGTTTGTGCAGCAATGACTTAATGTGTGCTAGCCAGTTTCTTTCTGGAGAGGAGCGCCTGCTACCTTTTGTTGAAATATTTGCAAGGAACTTGGGGTTGGTCACCCTGAGTTACCTGGGGGCAACCAGACGTGGACTCCCTGCTCACTGTACTCACTGATGAGGCCCAACAAGGCTGAAACACGTGTATGGGGTTGCTGGTGGTACTCTTGTTCAGAGAGGAATTGCCATAGCATTTCGGTGCTGGACTGCCCATGTGGGCGGGACAAAGACTGATATGCAAATGGATATTTCCCATCTGTGAAGGTACAGTGAGCAAAAAGCGTGTGCTGCAAACTCTCATCTCAGAACAGGTTATCATGCCATGTTCTTTCTGGAGAGGAGCGCCTGCTACCTTTTTTTTGAAGTGCTAGCCAACATACTTTGATGAAACCTTGTGTATCAAGCAGATTCAAAATCAAATCTTTTGTAAGTAAGCTTTGATTAGCGTTTTTTTAAGGGAATCTGCCCTTGAGAACCCTCAGACCTCACACCTGTAGATTCCTGTTGGAATTGCCTTCCCCGGATATAATTTTAGCATGTGATCCACTGACTAGTGATCCACTGACTAGTGTCCCAAACTAGGGTCACTATTCACATCATTCAACATCGATGGTAACATCATCAAAGAAACACGTAAAGAAATGACGTGAAAACATTAGGCATCTATATTGACTCAGCACTCACCCTAGTGAGACAAATCAACTCCCTAGCCTCCTCCACAGTTTATACATGTAAGCTCATCACTGCTTGCCAGCCCTGCTTATCAACACCCAACTGCATATCAGTAGCGAGAGTCCTAGTGTTATCGAGGTGTTATCGAAACTCGACTACTGTAATGCACTCTATCTGGGTACATCACAGCAAAACATCAACAAAATGCAAGTCATACACAATAATGCTATTAGAGTGGCTTGTAAGATCCCGAGGAAACAACACATCACAGCGTCCAGACAAACTATAAAATGGCTCAACATCAAGCAAAGAATAGACTTGAGATCACTGTCACTTACCCATAAATATCTTCACAACCAAGCACCGACCTATCTAGCGAATAACTTCACTCGCCACGCCTCTAGACGACCATCTCTCACTGCACAAGCGCACTGCGTCACAATTCCACGCTTTAAGCGACAGCGCGCAGGTGGTGTTAGTTTCCCAGTCCTCTCTGCTAAGAAATGGAATGCTTTCCCCACCTCACTAAGAGAGGAACCCTCCTTCTCCCGTTTCCGTGTGATGGTAAAAAAACAGCTCATAGAGCAGGATCTCATCCAAGTTGCACCATAAACTGAACAAGTATCCACAGATGACCTTTCCCCATAAGGTCATTGCATCTGCTGTAAATACTTCTCTCCTGTCACTGTATTTATTTCTTGTATATTTGCCATGTTGTAATATCTACATATTATGCCATTTTCTGTGTATTCTTTGTGTATTGTCATGACTGCTGTAAACATGTAAGACTAGCGCCCGGTTGCCTCAGGGCTCGGCTTGCGCTCTACAAATAAATAAAATACAAATACAAAGTCTTCGCCAATCTGAATATGCCTGCAATGATTTGATTCATTTTAACATTTTGCTTCCCTGTGTGGTCCTCCCACTTAAGTCTGTTATTAAACCTGATCCACAAGTAATCGAAGGAAGTAAAATCTTGTAGATGTCCTTCCAAAAACATTGGCTGATATTTTGTGGGTCTACAGGAAACACAAATTGTAAAACATTTGGATTTATTGACACTCAAACCTCTGTCCCTCATGAAATCGGCATATGCCAAAATTAAAACCTGTGAAGACCTGGGGGTCTTGACCACGAGAACAGCTTCGTCAGCGTAGCTGAGTGCTGGCAGTCTCCTGGCATTGCGCCTTGGTTCATCGGCAGAGCATGTTTGCAAATGAGCGGCAAGAGCATTCACATATAAATTTAAAAAGATTGGCGCGAGCACACAGCCTTGATAGACTCCTTTGTTTACTGCTATGCTCTTAGCCAGGTCACCATCCAACCCGTATCGTATGCATGTGCCGGAAATGTAATGTAATGACTCCAGCATCCTCATCAAGATTCTGGGGGAACCCAAGTCATTGAGTATCTTCCAGAGTAGAAGGAAGGTGACAGAAATGTGATTACTATGGGCACACCACATCACCATCATCTCCCGAAACAAGAGCCAACTGTAGACCTAGCCAAAATGTTTCCACAGCATAGAATGCCATAATAGAAGGTTGTGACATAACATAAAGAAATGTTTAACCACAACAGTATGTAAGTGCTGTACATACAGAATACAACACTTGTTTCCCTGTCACATCACATTACAGCATAATCCTTTAATTTTCTCGGTAACTATCAAATGTGTGTAGCAGGGCTGTTTTGGGTCCAGCCAAGCACCACACTTATTGTAGGAACACATACACCACATCTACTTTCATCCTCTAACATTTTCTTTCGTCATTCCTCTCCATATTATCATGCACGCACAACTTACCTTTGTCACCCAAACCTCCACTCCTCGTGATTGTGCACATAGTCTAGTCCGCCTTCCTCCATCATCCAATGGGACATAACCTATGCACACCGTTGCCAGTGGGCAAATTTAGGTTAACAATTGCGACACCCTCTGCATCCTCAAATAAATTCCTTTCAAATTACACTGGTAAACTTAAAAAATAATCTGCTAATACATTTCTTTTGCCAAGAGTATATTTCATGTTGAAGTCATAACCCTGCAGATCGACAATTAACCATGTGGTTCTTGGTGACATTGAGCCTAATCTTTTTGTGGTCACAATATGCATGAATAGCTTGTGGTCGGTTCTGACCATATATGGTATACCCCACACTGGCATTCAAAGCATTCACCAGATTGTCAGTGTATCTCTCTTTCACTGAGTGTATGTGGTCTCCCAAATGCAATAGCTTACTTTCCCCTTTCTGTACTTGGAACAACACTGCTGCCAAACTCCAATCACTTGCATCTACACTTATGAAGGACCACTTTACATTGAAAGTCCCTAATGTGGGTGTGTCATTAGCAGTCTCAATGCGAACACCAAAAAAATGTTTGCAGCTCACTGACCACTCGTATTGCCTACCTTTCATTATTTTGAAGGACTGATCTCACCTGATACTTATTTTGTGAATTGCAGGCTGTAACATCATATCAACAAGGCCCGCTGTTGGTTGGATGCATCATCTTTGTGTGTATGTCCCAAATAAGTTGGCGCCTCATACAAGAATGATCTGATGGGGAGGAATGTTTCAACACAGCAGGTGATAAAGCCAAGCGCAAAAGGTTTTTGAAAGAAACAATACACTCCAATTATTGTACAAAAAGATGTTCACTGATGTGAGCTCGCCTACAAATGCATTTGATGATAGACCAATGAGAGATCTAATGTGATAAACCATTTAGTTGCCCCATTGTCATGAACACATTGTCAATATTCTGTGGGGGATGTATGTCAAGCCATATATTAGAATAAAGCTCTTGAAGATCCACACACATTCAGGGTCCTCCATACAGTTTTTTCACCATCATAACTTTTGATAGCCATAGAGAATGCTCAGTTAAAAAAAAAGAAACTTCTCAAATTAACTTGTGCAGTTCAGCCCTGGGGGCATCTCTTACTACACCCATATTGTGAAGTTTGTTTACCTCAGGTATACCACCCCTTTTGATCCAAATGATTATATGTGAGAAATCCTTCAATAATGCCTACAGACACTTAAAAATCCACTGATAAACATGCATTCATTTCTCTTTTGTAAAATCTCCCACCAAGCTTACAATGTGAACTTCTTGTGCAGGGCTTAATTCCACCTCCAACACACGTTGGTCTTCCCAACCAATGAGACATGCTCCCTTTTCTACCACATACAGTGTACATGCTTGAACTCTTTCATTTCACCATAGGTAAGAATACCCCGAACCTAACATTTCAATAGGACTGCACTTATACACACGTGGGCTTATGTCTGGCACCAGTAATGATTTAACATCTTTCTTTAACATGCACCCGTCTGTCCTCCTAGTGGCAGTTTTGTATGGAGACGATGAATCCATATCTGCAGCTCAGCACCATCATCTCTTAATATGTCACATTTTTTCTTTTATAATTTACATGAAGAATTATCTCCTGTGTGTCAGAATTACTGTCCTATCCCAGTAACCTAACACCAGATGTCATGTCTTGACCTTTCTCCCTTCTACATGCATGGGCACAATTCAACTTAACCTCCATGTTCTGCACGCCACTGGTTTACAGTACAGTCTCGTTCCAGTGGTGGCATGCCCTACCCACCCACAGCACTTAGAAATACTGTGAACTGTGAGAAACCTGACCATATTCTCCCACCTACTCCCCCAGGATCTTCCATTCAGGTGGCCAGGGAAGGGCAGTCACTTTTGGATCCCGACCCTGGGGGTGGACAAGCGAGGCGGATCACCTGAGTGGAGGGTCACAGGGGTTCGGGGAGAGAATACCCAAGGGTGAGACATGGTATTCCCCCTTTCCCAATTATACACCAACCCACTCTCTCTCAGCCTTAGTAGGATATTTCCAGGAACTTTCCATCTCCCCCTCTCCAATAAATACTGAGACAAAGAAGAGGTGACCGAGAGCAATGAGGATTACCCATAGAAACAACATAGGAATACAAAGTGAGCCCTACCATGTAACACCTTTGAATTGTCCCACTAATAGAGTCAGGCAAGGTCAGGCACTTTACTCCAATTGTGCACACTTGACTCCAATTGACTCTCTCACCTGCCTTATAAAAAGGGTAGTTCTGCCAGAAGTAGAGAGCGAGCAGGGGATGCTGACTGGACCAGAGGAGCCAAGGAGCAGGGAGCCACAGGAAAAGAGGCCTGGTGGATCTGGAGATGAAAGCTGTGCCAAGACGCTTGTCTGGTGTTTGCGAAGGGCTGCAGCGTGGCTAGGGAGCCGTGTCTCCAAGGAGCCGGAGCGAGGCAGCCTGTATCCTAGTGGCGATGTTCAATGAAATGCTTGTTCCCTTGGGACGTGTGCTGGTCCCAAGTGTGTCTGAGGGGAAGGTGGTGAGACCCTGACCTCGGCCCAATGCATACAGGAGAGGTTGCTCACCAGCGCAATGCTACCCGGTGAGTCTAAAAAAAAGTGTGAGAGAGAAACTCGGGAGCACACGGCTGGCTGAAGCAGAACGTGAGAAAGACAAGATTTTGTAAAGCAGCACGGAGCGGAAAGCGAGAGTGAAAGCATAAAAGAAAGAAGAAAGCAGAAAGAAGGACAAAGTGCGCTAGCGGCGCAGAAATCAAGTAAAGTCCAGAGTAAAGACATTTAAGCGCACTAGCAGCACAGAAAAAAGGCAAAGCTCAGAGTAAAGACATTTAAAGGGAAATAGAATTAAGAAAATGCTGCAAGTGACGCGAAAGAAGGTGCAAGTGTGTGCACAAGCAAAGCAGAAAGAGTGAAGGAAGGTGCAAGTGTGCACAAGCAAAGCAGAAAAAGTGAAAGGAGGTGCAAGTGTGCAAAAGCCAAGTGGAAAGATTGAAAGAAGGTGCAAGTGTGCACAAGGAAAAGTGAAGAAAGGTGGAAAGGAAGAAGAGCAGAGTGGAAGAGGCACCAGAGCAGAAAGGTGCCAGAGGGGTGATTCAAAGAGCAAAGAGAGGGGCCAGAAGTCAGAGTGGTCACGCAGGGGAGGAGCAAAAAGCCCTGCTTTTTCGAAAGTCTTTTGAAAGAAAGTAAAGTGTTAAAAGGTACCTGCTGATAAAGTGTACTTTTATTTGAAACCAGACGGACCTAAGCTTGGGGAAGGCAACCCCAAGAGACCCAGAGACATTTGGAATTTGGTGACTTGCTGCAAGAGCCCTATGTGGAAGGCTCCAAAGGCAACCCTTTTAAGTTGAACTACTTTTGGAACTGGCGGAACTACACCTAGGGTAAAATTACCTGAAACCAGCTGTGGTTTACATTTTCTTTTTAACCACAATTTTTTCTTTAAGAAGACTCCCTATCACATTTGATTCAAGAGTGAGGGCAAGCATGGGTTTGGACACAGATGAACTTTGGTTTTGGATTTACGGACATCGATGGCCCTTAGAAGCAGAAGTTGAGGGAGCAATATCTTTAGAGTTGGGGAAAGTTATGTATTACACCAACCGCAGAACTTTATTAAATAAAGGTTTTGAAACTGTTACCTTTGAGTTTGTGGGCCTCCTTACAAGTGCCGGAAAACCGGCAGGCTGCCGCCAAACTTGCAATTTATTCCGGCACCCGCGAATGGGCAATTACCGGGTCATTACGGGCCTGCCGAACCCGGTAATTGCTCATTTGCGGGCACCGGAGTGGAATGCTCCCCATTCCCATTTGAGCCCCATAGGCCCCATAGCCCCATAGGGCTCAAATGGGAATGGGGAGGTCGGATGCACCGGCACCATTCAAAATGGTGCTGGTGCATCCGACATGCTCTGCTTGTGGGTGCCGGTACGGCCGCCAGGTCAGACCTGGCGGCCATAATGGCACAGGCGAGCAGAACTCATAGTTTGCCGGTCCGGGAACTACAGTACTTGCAAGCTTACCGGTACAGTAGTTCCCGGACCGGCAAACTTGTAATGAGGCCATGTGTATCTTTTGATACCATACCTGTCTCACAGAACCCTGTCTCTATTCTGCAACATAACTCCTTTTCCATACTTGTATCCCTTACTTGTTTTACTAAGCACATTGGCCCTCATTACGACGTAGTCGGAAATGGGGATGTACCGGGGCATTCCAGCTCCGGCGGACCCGGTACATCATCATTCCCGGGTGCCGGTAATAATTACTCCCCGTTCCCATTTGAGCCCCATGAGGCGCAATGGGAATGGGGAGGTCGGATGCACCAGCACCATTCGTGAATGGTGCCGGTGCATCCGACATGCTCTGCTCACGGGTGCTGGTATGCCCGCCAGGTCAGACCTGGCGGGCGGAAAGGCAACCGCGAGCAGAACTCGTAGTTTGGCGTTACTACTGGACCGGCAAACTTGTAATGAGACCCATTGTCTCCTTGTGTTTTTTAATTTTGCATTACTGCCTGACCCCAGACCCCTGCTAACTTCATTTATTTTTATCATTAACCAATTGTACACAATTACTAGGCATTTTGATTGGTCAAAATTACTTGATTGCTTCTTGAAGTAATGGGTTCTTAGCTATCCACAGTGTTCCTGACTCTTAAAGGTTAAGTGTGCACCTTACAAGCAGGTCACTTATAATTTCACAAACTCAGGTGAATTTGCTTGTTACCCCCCCTAAGCTCTTAACAATCCAACATCGTTTTCTACCTCCTTCCTCACTGCTCATTTACTATCTGGAATGTAACTTGTAATGCTCTAACATGAGTTTGGTTTCTTTCCAAGATGTTTTTGTAATGTCTACAGTGCCCTGTCCTATCTCTGTTTACCATCACCGCCTTCTTGTGGCACTGGCTTATTAGAAACATGTCTAAATAACTAATGCCCTTCATCCTCAAATAGTTGAACCGTGCCAAGCAGGGCTGTCAGAAGATGTGGTGAGGCCCGGGGCAAAACATTTGGTGAGGCCCCCTTACAGTTTTTTGCACTCGGCCAGCGGCGGCATATCCGCACACAGGAGACTTGAGAAATCTACCCTTGAGTTTGTGTGCAGGATCCCAAATATGGTTTAGTACTACTTTCTCTACTGAAGAAAGGTTCATGCCAGACTAACTTTTTTATCATATGAATAAATATATATAAGATGGCATGAGCTCTCCACTGCGCCACCTCCAATTCTCTGAGGGTCAATCACTTTTCCAAGCAAAGAGTTGAGGGCAGATCTCTTTCTTCGGCTGGGGCCTCCCTCTGGAAACAGCCTCCCTGCCTCGCTAAAAACGAGGAGCACCATCTCCGGTTCCGGAAGCACCCCAAGACCTGTTTATTTGCTTCTGCCTTCTTTCTTCCTCTCCCTTGCTGATCACCTGCCTGATCCATGCACTGGTCACCTGGTCAAGCTCTGAATTCGGGCCCAGGTCCCTGCCTGTTCGTCCTATTGCAATCCCGCACTGCCTCTTGGCTCCCCTGCACTTGTGGTCTGTATCTGTTGTATCTGTAACCCTACAGTCCCCGCTCTTGCTCGTATTGTCCACCCGTTGGCTACACTTATGAGTACTCACACTTGCCACCAGTTGGCTGCACTCTTGTTTCTACTTTGTTCCTGCACTTCTGCATCCTACCCCACCCTCGGCACTTCTCCACTCCCCATTCCCTGCTCTTGTACGATCTGAATGACCCAAGGCCTAGTAAGATCTGTGTTTTGTCCTACTCTTTTGTTTCTCCCTCCTTGCCTTGTCGCGCCTAGAAACACTTGCGTACAGGCACGTTATAAATGCCATATCATATAATTAAGGAGCACCCTGCCCCTGTTTGCGCATTAAAACACACATCATACACAGTGACAAATGATGTACAGTGGAGGCTGGTACATTTCTGAACTTAAGAGGCTTAAATGTTTGTTCCAATTAGTCAGGATCAACAGAGCACAGTGAGGGAGCCCAAACCAAAGGGTGGCTTGGGGGGGGGGGGTTCTCACTCCCAAGAAAATGTTTGAAACATTGGGTTAAAAGTATGCATTTTATAGCACTTTCTTTGCAAAATTGGGTAGAAATCCACACAGTTTGCAATTGGTTTTGTATGGAAGCACATGGAAATTCCCAATAGTTGCAAATCACAAATTGTGCATAGGAACATTTTCCAATACATTTCATGCCGCCTTTCCACTCGAGATATGCTAGTATAAAAATATATTCATGCTGGTTGTTCTAATTATGTTGAAGCAGGCTGCATCAATATTTGCCATTATTACCATGTACGGATTCCCAACCAGTAAAAATGCCATGCCACAGAAAGTATATCCAGGCTGACTGTGTACCATAAGTGTTATTACTGGCTAGATTGGCCTACATTCAAAGTGGGCCAATTTAGCCAAGTAGTATGTTTGCTTTAACCATGATGCATAGTCCTGTGCATCAAGGGTAAAGCAAAAAGATCACTGGCAATGCTAACAGTTTGGGCATTTGTGTAGGCATGGCAAAGGCACTTCTGTATTGGTATTAGCTGGCCATTGATAGTGCCAGTGCAAAATGGTTTGAGTACCTGAGCAGCTAATAGCAGTGCCTCGTAAATGCCTAATACTTATACATAAGCCAAAACTGTTGGCTTTGCCAATGCTTATTTTTAAAAGAATTTCAGCGAAAGACATGCAGGGTGTTTTTAAATTGAGTGGCCAAAGGCAGACCTGATTAAGACATTTTTATTACACCAGTTACGTGTTTACAACTCCAATGAAGTCATGAACTCTTAGAAGACTCCTTTGAGGAAACACTTGCAGGCACATTGAGGGCAAAGTTTGATGGCTAGCCATGTTTAAAGCTAGCCCAAAGAGTTCCAGTGAGGAGTTGTTTTGGGTGGGGAGGACAGGGACTGGGTGAGAATGCCATAGGGATAAGCATGGCCATGAGAAGTCATTTCACTGTTAGCACCTGCATTCATATCCATACACTTTTAGGTAATTGAAATTGTGATGTGGGGTTAGCACTTGCATGCTAGGGGAGTGATTAGAAGGGAAGTGGTGACATGAGACATCTTATTCTCACAGCAGTCCTTAAGTGTGATGTTTCAGAAATGAAGGCAAGAGGTAGCTGCTTGTAACATTGAAGCTTCACCAGAATAGTCTCATTCGAAAAGTGGAAAGATTTTAGGTGCCCCCACACAAGGAAGTTTGCCCCTTCCTCACAGCTACTGACGTTAGCACCTCTCCCAACATTTGAAGTATTAGTCCCCTTTCCCCCCTGACATTTTAGCCTAGGTGCACCTCTGATGCCATGAGCCCACCCCTTAATGAAGTGGCCCCCAGGGTGACTACATTTAGGGGTGGTGCTGAACACACACTCACAAAAAACACTTTCACCCATGCATTCAACCACCAGTTACACAACTCCATACATGCATGTATACATAAAACCAAACACAGCATTGACACAAACATCAACATGCACGCATGCATTCATACATACTAATTTAATTTAAATACACATACACACTTTTAATTTAAAATAAAAAACACTTACCTTACCTCCATGCACCCTTAAAAAGCATCCACGCAGCCGACACGTAGACATGCTGCCTGACAAGAGAGAACTCCTCTCCCATCAGTCAGCGGGGTCACGCTGAGCAATGTGAAGACACTGACTGACAATAGAGAACTCCTCTCCCATCAGGCAGCGTGGTCACGCTGAGCAACGTGGACACACTGACTGACAAGAGAGAACTCCTCTCCCATCAGTCAGCGTGGTCACGCTGAGCAACGTGAACACACTAATTGACAAGCGAGGAGTCCTCTCTAATCAAGATGAACACACTGACTGACAGGAGAACTCTCCTGTCAGTCAGCGTGGTCATGCTGAGCAACGTGAACACACTGACTGACAAGAGAGAACTCCTCTCCCATCAGTCAGTGTGGTCACACTGACAACATAACACACTGACTGACAAGAGAGAACTCCTCTCCTGTCAGTCAGCATGGTCATGCTGAGCAACGTGAACACTGACTGACGAGAGAGAACTCCTCTCCCATCAGTCAGCGTGGTCACACTGACAACATGAACACACTGACTGACAAGAGAAAACTCCTCTCCTGTCAGTCAGCGTGGTCATGCTGAGCAACTTGAACACACTGACTGACAAGAGAGAACTCCTCTCCTGTCAGTCAGCATGATCACGCTGACATGAACATACTGACTGACAGGAGAGGAGTCCTCTCCCATCAGTCAGTGTGGTCACACTGACAACATGAACACACTGACTGACAAGAGAGAACTCCTCTCCCATCAGTCAGCGTGGTCACACTGACAACATGAACATACTGACTGACAAGCGAGAACTCCTCTCCTGTCAGTCAGCAAGATCACGCTGACATGAACATACTGACTGACAGGAGAGGAGTCCTCTCCCATCAGTCAGCGTGGTCACACTGACAACATGAACACACTGACTGACAAGAGAGAATTCCTCTCCTGTCAGTCAGCGTGGTCATGCTGAGCAACGTGAACACACTGACTGACAAGAGAGAACTCCTCTCCCATCAGTCAGTGTGGTCACACTGACAACATAACACACTGACTGACAAGAGAGAACTCCTCTCCTGTCAGTCAGCATGATCACGCTGACATGAACATACTGACTGACAGGAGAGGAGTCCTCTCCCATCAGTCAGTGTGGTCACACTGACAACATGAACACACTGACTGACAAGAGAGAACTCCTCTCCCATCAGTCAGCGTGGTCACACTGACAACATGAACATACTGACTGACAAGAGAGAACTCCTCTCCTGTCAGTCAGCATGATCACGCTGACATGAACATACTGACTGACAGGAGAGGAGTCCTCTCCCATCAGTCAGTGTGGTCACACTGACAACATGAACACACTGGCTGACAAGAGAGAACTCATCTCCCATCAGTCAGCGTGGTCACACTGACAACATGAACATACTGACTGACAAGAGAGAACTCCTCTCCTGTCAGTCAGCATGATCACGCTGACATGAACATACTGACTGACAGGAGAGGAGTCCTCTCCCATCAGTCAGCGTGGTCACACTGACAACATGAACACACTGACTGACAAGAGAGAATTCCTCTCCTGTCAGTCAGTGTGGTCACGCTGAGCAACCTGAACACACTGACTGACGAGAGAGAACTCCTCTCCCATCAGTCAGCGTGGTCACACTGACAACATGAACACACTGACTGATAAGAGAGAACTCCTCTCCTGTCAGTCAGCATGATCACGCTGACATGAACATACTGACTGACAGGAGAGGAGTCCTCTCCCATCAGTCAGCGTGGTCACACTGACAACATGAACACACTGACTGACAAGAGAGAATTCCTCTCCTGTCAGTCAGTGTGGTCACACTGAGCAACCTGAACACACTGACTGACGAGAGAGAACTCCTCTCCCATCAGTCAGCGTGGTCACACTGACAACATGAACACACTGACTGATAAGAGAGAACTCCTCTCCTGTCAGTCAGCATGATCACGCTGACATGAACATACTGACTGACAGGAGAGGAGTCCTCTCCCATCAGTCAGCGTGGTCACACTGACAACATGAACACACTGACTGACAAGAGAGAATTCCTCTCCTGTCAGTCAGTGTGGTCACGCTGAGCAACCTGAACACACTGACTGACGAGAGAGAACTCCTCTCCCATCAGTCAGCGTGGTCACACTGACAACATGAACACACTGACTTATAAGAGAGAACTCCTCTCCTGTCAGTCAGTGTGGTCACGCTGAGCAACGTGAACACACTGACTGACAGGAGAGGAGTCCTCTCTTGTCAGTCAGCGTGTCCACGTTTTCAGCTGAATGACGGGAGGCAGCAGAGCTCACTTCTGAGCCCTGCTGTCTCCCATTATTTTGCTGTTTGTTGCGGAGCCAAACGGCTTCACAAGAAACAGCAAAATCATTGCAGGGGCAGCACAGTCCCCCGTGTGAATAAAGGACACGGGAGACTGTGCTGCCTTCCACTTAGGAGAGGGGGCCGCGAGGCCCCCAGCAAGCGCGAGGCCCGGGGCAGTTTGCCCCCCCTGCACCCCCCTCGTGACGGCCCTGGTGCCAAGGCCCGCAAGTAGACTTGGAAAATAGCCACCTACTGAACACAGTCTAGGAATGGTTCACCGGGAGTCTGTAACAAACTTGGTGGAGGTGCAATGGTCTGCATTTCCAATTTCCCAAAAGGCAAATCTAATCATTAGGAACAGGTTTGTTGATACCTTGGTGTTGCTATTTGTTATGCATGTTCACCCATTGGGTTAGTTGTATGAGATCTTATTTTTCTGTGCAAGAACCTAAAGCAGGAACAAGAATATATTGTTTTTCCCTATGGGTCGAGGCACTTTCAAGAGTAACAAGCTAAAATGTGGCAGTGCCTTTCACTTTAATCCTTGATGCCGGGAGCCACTTGCTTCCACCCACCTCACTTATTCGAAAATACTACAGCAGACTGCCTCTTACTCTTCGAGGGCTCACATGTCAGGATCTCCAGTCACAGAAGTGGTGCTATGCAGGTTGTGGTGATGCATAAGGTGGGAGGATGTTTTTCACCCAAAGCTTACAAGTAGAGTAAGGGACACTAGAACCCTGGATATGTTGGTCTCTGTGCAGTAGGTCCTGAAAGTGTTCTTTTTTTGTAGTTGATTTACAGATGGAAAAGCTTTTCCCATTCCAAAATGGAGGGGGGTGTCTTAATGCCGGAATGGGTTGCGACTTCCCTCTGTCAGGCAGTATAGAACCTTGCTGAGGTTTCTATAATTGCCTTTTACCTTAAGAAACTCAAGAGACCTTGTCTTCTAGCGAGCACCATCACCAGGCCTTTCTGGCGGCCATTCAGTGGTAGAAGTGTACAGAAGAAAGTAGTGGAACTGTGGTCTTGGCAGGGGAGGCGGTAGGCGGGAGCTTAAGTGCAACATGTGGCAAGGTGTTGCAGCAGGGGCATTGCAGTAGTCCATGCGACTAGTAACTAAGGCTCCTATTACAACTTTACACTTGCCCAGGGACATGAATGGACAAATCCTCTATATAGAATGGTGAATATGGTCGTAAAAAGTAGAGGAATGGTAAAAAGAAAAAAGAAAAAGTAGTGGAACACCGCTCACGACCGTTCCCGCTCACTTCGATCACTGGGGACATTCCTGTGCTGAAAGCTTGTTCAAAAGGAAGCTTACCCCAAGGACAAGTTCCAGGGGACTGGTGGGATTCTTTCTTGTTTGGGCATTCACTCTGAGTTCATGAAGTGGAAAGATGGGTTATAGAAGCTAATGCACTTGACGGCTAATTAGGTGCATGTTCATTCAATGTAATTACCAAAGAAGTGATAACACTGTATTTTGAAAAGCAATGTATTTGGATTCTTGTTTAACCGCACGATTTGTGGTGCCATGCATCCAAACCCTAGAAAGTAGAGTCTCTGCTTGCATGTGCCTCAGACATGAAAGGCACCTCCGTGAGGGAGAAAGGCGTCTCCTGCACTCCATGCAGGAGTATAGCGTCACAGTGAATTTGGAAAATGTGTGTGAACAGCACAAGGGAGTAGCGTTACATTTACGATGAGGATCTATGTGAACTGCAAGCCTGCATAAGGATGTGGTGTTACTGGCACATAGGCCCCGAGAACCTGTAGGTAAGCCTAACTCATAAGTAAAGATGCAAAGCAAGGCATCATTTTAAAAACAACTCATAAACTGCGTCCTTCACACAGCATTTTGGAAACGCACATGCAAACAAAATATGCTGTGTTTTGAAGCTACTCAAATAAAACTATAATTGACAAGGTCTGAGATAAAGATGTCCAAGTACCAGAAAGCATCCTGCAAATGTTTATTAAAATGGATAAACTGTCTAACATGGAGAATGTAACTTCTAAGGGCAAAGAAAAATGTGGCAATGTGGAGGAAGCATCCTGAATCAAGCATCAGCTATAGGTTTGAGCTTTGACATCTGCATTCTGCCCATGCCACCTCCCCCAAAATGAGAGGTTAAAAGAGATCCCAGTCTTTTTCATAGAGATGAACTGGTGGAGGCTCAGCCACAAAGATAACAACTGGCTTTCAACTTATACATATAAATCCTAAGCCTGTGTTTTTTAATGGGTTGCATCAGTGTATGATGAGTTTAAGATAAAGAAGTAATGGGGGTTGAGCAGATCTGTGGTGCGTAATCTGATCTTTCAATCTCTGGGCCCTCATGAAGGCAGAAAAAGAAAATACCTAGAAAAGGGTTTATCTGAAAAATCTACAGACCCAGGAACTGTCCAAGGCGGTCAGCGACAAAAGTGATAAAACCCTTCAAATACCTTATCACCACCAGGACTATGGGCATAAATATTAACCCTGAACGAATAGCTGAAGAACTGAAGGCTCCATGTGCTCTTTTGGTGACAGACCCAACTGCAGATACTATTTAATATTTTGTATTGGAAAAGCATATTTTTTACAGTGTGAATCACTATTTCTCCATATTTCTTGAACAGAAACTCGTAGAAATGTTCAGCTAGAAATGCTGTGTTAGGTGGTAGAAAACGAAATTTGTGTGAGGTCATTTTCAGTATGCAAATTGGTGGATTTGCATTTTGTTGCAAAGAAATGGCGCACACTAGTGTGTCGTATGCCAAAGTGTCCGCAGGGCAGCTGTCACTTTGAGATGGAAAAATAATTTGTACAAAAAAGCCAAAATCTGTAAGTAATAAACCATTGATCATATCATGATAAAAATTGCACCATTTGATTTGTGCCAGAGAGGTGAATTTGGTGAGCAAATTAGTAAAGTGGTTATACGTGTGGAAATTACGAATTCAGAATATGGCGATATTTAATGCTGTAAAGGCACCACATCAGACAACCTCGTTGCATGTGCAGCACAGCCCTGGACTCTCACCCCTGATTTCATGGCAGACCAAGTACACCCCAAAGTATATGGCACAGTTCCACTCTAACTGCAAATCGGGCCTGACAACGGCACAGTGTAGAAAAGTACCACCAGAGCATTTCAACAGCATTCGGGGGAGGAAGTGTGCACACTTGTGGTTAGTGCTTGGCCCTCGCTGGCTGCACAATAGTCCTTTTCTGTGGAATGGCTGGCTGCGCCCGCTACCACTCTCAATGCAGGGGTACTCTCGCATGTCCTAGGACTGCAGTAACTGCACAGGCAGATCCTGGTTGGGTTCACACAGAGGCAGATAATGAGCTTGCTCCCAGACTGTGGAGGGATCACATTGGCTAGGGAGAGACAGACATTCTACTGCGGACCTCCATCACCACAAGAGGGAGCTGGCAGCAGTACAACTCCTTGCCTGCTGCCCCCTCGCCTCTCCTCCTCCTCCCTCAGAGACTCTACTACTTGACGATGTTAAGAGGCTGATTGAGGAAATGGTGGATGCAGCTTTGGACAGAGGTACTGCCTCTATTACCGGTACTTATTCCTCCACTCCCAGCTCCCAGCGTCTCCTCCTCTGATTCCGCCTGCACCAGCCCCAGGAGCTCCATCTAGCCCCTGTAAGGAGACTCAATCGCTTCCTGACACTGTTGCAAATGGCGGGGAATGCTGGGATACAGTGGGGAAGTCACTTAGAAGAGATGGATTGATGAAATTACCCCCTCCTAATACCCAACCTAAATCTCCTGGTCTTTGCATTTCCAGATCCTGAACCACAGCATGCATAAAGTGGCAATGTGGCAGGACCCATAGAAGGCCAGCACCCCTAGACACTGGCTCAAGATGTAGCCGCTCACAGGTTTTCAATAAGGAATTTCCAGACCACCCCAAGATGTACCCACTCCTGCCTGGTACTACCTCTAAAAACCTCATTGTCCACTGAGGAAGCCTCTCCTCCAGATCAAGTAGAGCATAAGAGCAGGCATTCTTGCAGTTTATACCTCACAATTGATCCTCAGGGACTTTCCAGACCTACTGACAGCACTGGAAGAGGCATTTGACTACACTCCCCCTCCTGAACATCTCGAAAAGGAACTCATTTTTGCTTCAGACATTATTTGCGATGTACGTCTGTCTTTTGACTTACAGAAGTTGCTGTGGTGGCCGTCAGAAGGTGTTAATGGCTGCACAGGTGGAAGGGGAGGCATCTGCAAGAGTCATCCTACTTCTCCTATTCTTTCTGGGGCAGGAGCTGATAAACCAGGGGGTGGGTAAATTGGTCAAGCAAGCTCAAAAAGGAGTTTATTGCTGCTGTACCCATCAAGTCCACGATCTCCACTCCCATGACGGGTTCCCTCCCATCAGTATCTTCGCAACAAGTTGTGGCCCGGGTATGCTAGCCACCATGGGCGAGTGTGTATGGGGGGGGGGCGGTGCGGTGGCCTCTTCCAACTGGTTGGAATTTTCACCTGTGCACTGGGCTTTTGGTTTCTTGTTCCCTTCAGCTTTTACCTGGTGGGCCAGGCAGTCCTGGAGCAGACAGACAATATGGTGCTCATAAAGTGCTACCTGAACCATGGGTGGGGCCACTGCCATCATGAGTTGGGCTTTGTGACGAATCCTGAGATGTCAACACTTTTCCCCAGGGGGAGCCCCTTCCCATGAGGGCAGATTGGTGAGGCTGTTACCTGATAGTCACCCTGGGGGTGCGGGGGGAGAAGTACTCAGTGGAAGGATCTCATGGGAGGAGACCTCCCCTCTGGGGACAAGGGAGAACATCCCGGGAGAATGCGGTATGTACACCCTCTGCCTGTACCAAACACACTCACTCAGTCATTAGACTCCTCTGTTAACACACGGTCAGGATAGATCCATGTATGGATTTCCCTGACCCTAGTACTGGGAAAAGGTGGCCCCCAGGAGGAGTAAGGATTGGCTTGGCATCTCACACTGCAGGTGTGGACGTTGCTCCATGGTGGAACTTACAAAATAAAAAAGGAGAAGTACTTGGTGTCTTCTCCTTCGGCCCGCGAAGAACCCGAGAGTTTCAAATCGTGTGCAAGTAAGAGGAACCAGGTGGAGCGGCGGACAGAGGCAAGCAGCATTAGAGAGCCCGAGGACGTCACGCAAGAGGCAGCCTCTCCGCCAGTCCTGAGGAATTGTGTGGTGGCTTGGCCACAAGGAACAGGAAGCAGAGAAGAGAACTGCAGACCTGAACAGCCGACTAGAAGGAACGCTGGTGCTGCTGTTAAGATACCCGATCCCAGGAAGGACCAGAGAGCTGCCTGACCCTAGTTACAGGTACAGAGCCGATTGGGAGGCCCCGGGGGGACACAGGGCAGGCAAGAAGAAGGCTCTGCAGCAGAGGGACACTTCCTCGGCCCAGTGGCATCACAAAAACCACATACCACCAGAAAGGAGTCTGGGACCCACTGCGAGAAGCGAGCCACCCCACTCGCATCAGTATTTGGCAGGAGAGTGATACAAGAGAGCTGAACATAAAAAAGTGGAGAAGCAGGGGCCTGGGACCCACAGCGAGAAGCGAGCCATCCCCCTCCCATCAGTACTTGGCGGGAGAGTGAGCCAAGGGAGCTGAGCCTAAAAAGGGGAGAAACTCGGGTCTGGGACCCACAGCAAGAAGTGAGATATCTCCCATACATCAGTACTTGATGGGAGAGTGAACCAACAGTACTGAACCAGGGAGTGAGAGAAGCAGGGGTCTGAGACCCAAAGCAGGAACTGAAGTATCTTCCAAATGGTCCAAGTAGAGTGAACCAAGTGGGCCAAATCCAACAGAAAGAGAAGCCTTGGTCTGAGACCCAAAATCAGCACACAGCATGAGTCATCTTCATTGTTGCAGTACTTGGTAAAGGGAAGATACCAAGTGAGCCCAATCAAAGAAGAGCAGTTAAGAACTGTGTTTGAAGCTAAAGTGGGAGAGATGCTGGGCGAAGGGAGTCATTCTCCCTGGTGATCTGGAACTGTGCTAATAATTCTCCCTGGTGATCAGGATAACTGTGAAGATACCAGGAGAAGGGAATCATTCTCCTGGTAACTGAAATCAAGGGATGGGAGTCATTGCCCCTAGTTGTGTGGAAGTGCCTTGTTTTGTGTAACCTGGGAAAATAAGCTATTCCCTTTATCTAACACCAAGAACTGTTTTGAACTTTGCCTTTTGAGTGTGTTTCGCCCAGGGACAGGGAGACATCCCCCTGGCATTGTGAAAACCTTGAGAACAAGTCACCTGGAGAAGGGAGATATTCTCCAGGAACCCAATAGTGAAGAAACAACTATGGGAACGTTGATGTTTGAGACAGAACTTTACCTTGTGAACCTGAACTGAGAACTGTACTGCTGTTTAGCACTACCCTTGGAACTTTGTGTTGTACCTTGAAATGGAATTGAGAGCTGGGGAAGGGAGTCATCATTCCCCCGGGCAAAGATCCCGCACCACAGTTGTAACTGTAGGCCGCTGTCCAGAAGAAGGGGTCATTCTTCTGGATCAAGAAGATCCATTACCTTTTTAGGTAGTTTTTAGTGTAAGGGATAGAAGCAGGTTTTTTTTTACCCTGGATTGTTGATTTGCACGGACATTCTGAAAGAGCCATTAGTCTTTTCGTTGAGGCAATGCAACCCCTCTTAGAGTTAGGGCAAACTAAGTTTTCTCTTTATTTTCTGGTATGATAAAAGTATATGCCAACAGTAAACATTTTAAAAAATATTTGTTCATTTATAGCACCCTTAAAAACAGGAGTGGTTTCTAAGCTCGTTATCCGGTTTGAGCTACGTTGTCTTGCTTCCAAGACAAATGCATTGCACCTGAGCTATCTTTCCTCCCCATGCCACCTCTGTGTCAGTCTCCACCTTCTGCAACCTTACAGCAGGGAGCGATTCGTTTTCTCTGGATGCCTCCTACTTCCCCAGTGTTGGAGAATGTGAGGGCTGATGACCTGAGCAGGGACTTCCCCGCGTCCACACAGCTCACAGTGACTGGGGAGAGGTCCCATCCAATTGCCAGAGGTTTGGCTTCGCAGTGATTGCCTCTTTGCCTCCAGCTTTCCACGTACTGCTCTAGGCACCAGTATCCTTTAGCATGGGGTCAGGATGCAATATCCCTGGCCTGGCCTTGGGGGTCACCTCTTTGTTTTTTTCTCTCCAGCTTTTCCCCTCAGTGTTTCCCGGGAGAAGGCCTCTGTCATGCCAGTGGCTCTGACTGATGCTGCTCCCCTTCCCCCTTCTGACCTCACTGCTCCCTCTCTCTCTGGCCCCACAGGCCCCTCCTTCCTCTATTGCTATCCCTGGGTTGCTTCCACTTAATGGCATGGTGACTGAACTGGAGGGCGTTGTCTGTAAGGGTTTGTCACACAATTTAGTGGTACCCATTTAGGGCCCAGGAGGCCCTTGCCATTAAGTCTTAAGCAAAGTACTAGTGGTCTTGGTGCCCACCACACCAGCTTCTCCCTCTATACTGTCCTTCTCTCCGCGTTCTGAAGCTTCTCGGGATTGGTACTCTCTGTATTGCCATTTCCATGCTGCATGTTCAGCTCGTTGCGTGTGTTGGGACCCTGTGGGGGGCATTGGGGAGGTTGAGGGATATGACACCTGACTTTTGTGGGATTTCCCCCACTAAATCAGTTCCTCATGTCCTTATAGCATTCCTCTTAGACCTTGACGCTCTGAGGCCCCCTTAACCTTTGGCTGTGCCATTCTGATAACACATCCCTGGTGGTGGTTTTCAATGAGTTCCAGTGAATATGTTCACCTGTGTAATTCCAGAATATCTGGTGTGGTTTATTCCTGTATTTGGTGCCCAGCCCCAGCTTGGAATATCCTCATATAATGAGGACTCGGATGAGAAAGAGGGACAAGGGCATGGTGTCTGGAATACTTACCGGTAATCGTCATTACTCAGAGTCCTACTCTTCCTCGTGTCAATGTTGGGTCTGCTCACCTGCTAGCTTGGATATAACAGGTGATCGTGGGAGTGGAGCACTCTCTTATCCACTCAGGTGCACTGGGGAAGGGTAAGTAAAGAGACTTTATTTTGTTGATAATGTAGTTGCCTGTCTGGGAGGTGAGTCCAACCCCTATTTTAAGGATTGAGACGAGAATGAATAGGGATTGGAGTAATGAAGATTGCTGCTAAATAATCTGGGCATCCCCGCACACAGTTGGTCTGGCCCCAGTCACCACTATGGTGTTGAAGTCCTCTCCAGTTCTCTGCTAACCCCCTCGCCTCTCTCACATGCAGGTACTGCTCTCTCACAGCCAGGCCCGCCATTACAGGCTTTGAAGATTAGGACGATTGCTGTGGGGTCACCAGTGAAGTAAGATGGAAATACGCACTGTATAAGTTAATTACGTTATATTTATTACTATGGCCACCCAACACCGGTGCCGCCTACACGGAGAAGCTCCAACTGCCAACTATTCAACTCACCCTCAAGGTTACACACCATGGAATGTTATAACAGAAAGCCATGACATCACACAAACAAATGCTTTTGGGCTTACTGCGCAAAATGCCCAGACTTACAAACTACGTCAACCTGGCCCCCTGGCCTTACAGACTAAACAAGACATTAGACATATAGGTAAACCCACTTCCTCCCCTCATTCCCTCCCTTCAAATATTCCTACCCCTCCAACTCCCCCACATCTTTCCAAATTTTATCCATGTCCTCCCCCGAGCCACAGCCCATCTTTCTTCCCTACCTTTTCCCCTCTCTTGTAACCCTGGGCTAGCCTGTTCGTCCAAACACCACTAACCGCCTTCCTTACCCCGATAATAATCCTTCGGCTTCAAACAAACATCATTTAACCAACTGTGTCCCTGGCTACCGCTCCACTATCTTCAATCTTCCCAATGTCTGAAGACCCACACCTTACCACCAATCTCCTCTTCGGTGAAAGCCAGGCTGACCTGCCACATCAGCAACAAAGAAACACCACAGTAAAATATTCCTTTCTTTCTACCGATCTGACCTGTTGCCAAAAAGGAAACCACCTACTCTCCTTATTACTCACCCCACCTCAACCTGCACACCCCTAGAAGGAAAACACTACCTTCAAACTAAAGTTAACTGGGTGGGTGGCTGGGCAACACGGAATGGCGTTAACCGCCAAAAGTTCCTGAATCTTCGCTGGAACCCATATATATCACCTTAAGGGGTAGGGGCAATCCATCCCACTCGACTCACTCGTCGGGTGCAGCGCCCAAAACCTCCCCAGGGAGTAACGCTTTCTCCCTGAGGCCCCCCTTTGGGCTGACTGCACAAAATACCCAGACTCACCGTTAGTGGAAAACGTCGCTTTAATGTGACAGGCCACGGCTTACAATATATATTAACCTGGCCCCTTGGCCTGACAGACTAAACAAGACATTAAACATGTAGGTAAACCCACCTCCACCCCCATTTCCTGCCTTCAAATACTCCTTCCCCCTTCAAATTCCCCACATCTTCCCAAACTTTATCCATGTCCTCTCCCCGAGCCACCTCCCATCTTTCTTTCCTACCTCTTCTCCTCTCTTGTAACCCTGGGTTAGCCTGTCCTTCCAAACAGCACTAACCACCCTCCTTACCGCGATAGTAATCCTTTGGCTTCAAGCAACCATCATTTAACAAACTGTGTCCCCGGCACCAGAAAAACCCTCCCCACAGATGTTCTTTCTGCCCTACTCCCCCCTATAATCTTCCTATTTAACTCTTTGTTTAATTGTTCCATCGCTTTCCTTTCCTTTTTTTATTTTTAAAACCATTCCCCACCACCAACCTTACTCCTAGACATAAAATCCAAAACGGAGAGAACCGTTCTTTATTTCCTCCTCTTCCGTAATTCAACCTCCATACGTTACCTCCAACACTACCCCTTCAAAATTGCTCGTAATGTCACCATAGCGTTTCTCTGCCCTTTTTTCTACCGATAACGTCCCTACCAAAAACCCATCATAGAAGGCTAACCCCTTCTGTAACTTCATAACTAAAATTGACCTCCAACTGCCATGGCCACCTTACTTCGCAACATAATCATAATAGCCCTCATTCCCCAATCCCTACCATCAAACATTCACTAGGGAAAAAGCCCCGTACCCTACTGCCCTAACACCTTGTATACCCCTACATTAACAGACACGCTACCTACATTGACTGTTCCCTTATAATCATCTTCAGAACTCCACCTCCTGCTGCATCTGTGAAAGAAAAGACAAATTAAGCAACACACATATTTGAACTCAAGCCACCTTATTGCACTCGGTTACTCCTCCGCTATCATACCTAAAGCCTGCTACCATAAACCTCACATTACCTTTTGCCCCCAATAATTCTTTGCACTGTATAACCCTGCTCATCCTTTACGTCTCTGCCCCATGCTCTGTTTCCTAACAGGGCACTACTGTCCCACCCTTCCCCCTAGCAGCCAAATATCTTCCTTTCCCTTCTTATTTACTGAGTTCATTTATTAATTATGTATTATTATTCATACAAACTTCCTTCTCCCAAACCTCCTACAATTAAACCATTTTAAATCTGCACCAGCACCCTTACTATTCACCCCCCAACAACCCTGGACCCCATGCCCAAAGCTTTGTTTGTCCTACCTCGCCCAACCTCTACCCCTCTAACCTGCGAACTCCCCCAATTTTCTCCAAAGCCACTTTCCTCTACTTTCAAACCATCTAATCCATTTGCTTCCCCGCAAACACTTCTTCAGAGCCCTAACAGGTCCTTGTCAACACATTGGCCCCTCTGAGCTTCTTTCTTATTTCCCCCATTTAAAAATAAATATTATTTGACTTATTTATGTATTTTTTTAGAAACACACCCTCTTGCCCTTATACCCCATGCCCATCTACTCACTGCTAATCAATACCACCCGCCCACCATCCCACTTCTGCCACCAACAAATCTGTTCTGAAACCCTAGGCCTCCTCCAATGCTCCCCTTATTGTTATTATTTTGCTTTATTTATTTACTTTCACTACCCACTAAGAGCCTTGACCTGGTGGTGTCAATGCATTAAGAATTATTGTGGACATCGGCCCGGTCTCCTATATCCACTGTATGCTCTTCACCCAAGTACCCCTAACTTTTGCTGCAACTAACCCTTTTCTTTCCCATATTCATCACTTCAACTGCATACTGCCTCCCCTTTCAATCCTTGTAATACTTTGTAAACCTAGACCAAACCCAACCTCATTTTGTTAGGGGCCAGCATATTGAACAGCATCTCATGGCCATCTACCAACCAATGCATCCTTGTATGGGTCCTCCCCTGTACTCACCCCTAAAATACCCATTTGCTCCCTGCTCCTTACCCAGCACCCTTCCTTAATGCTCCCCCGCTGCACCAGGGGCGTACATGCTCCCTCTGTCCATGCAGTTTAATTCCCCCCCACGCAGTAACTCCACCCCCTCCTCATTTGTCAATGTACCCCTGTGTTAACCCTTGTTACTACTTACTCCCCTGCTCTCTGCTATGCACCTCACATGCTGTCCCCACCCTTTGCCCAGTTGCCACACCTGCGTCTTCTGTCCGTGTAGTTCAATTCCCTCTGCGCACTGCATGGTGTGACACCACATCCCTCCTTCTAGGCCACTGCGCCTCCATGCTCACCTTTGCAAATGTTCCATATCAATGCTGTTTCCTCCACTGCACCAGGGCCGTCCGTGCACCCCTGTCCACGTAGTTCAATCCACACCCCCTGCTACTTCATGTAGCATCAGAGCCCATTTTATCCCCTGGTATGCCGCTCTGCTTCGCTCCTTCACCCGAGCACACATCCTCTGATATAGCCCCCTTTTTACACCCCACCATTTTTCTTTCTTTTATAAATCCTTGAAACTTTTCCTTTCTTACCATTTTACCATTTCTCCTTTTTTTAAGTCATCCTCTCCATCCATGTGCTGAGAATGTATAACTCCACAACACTGCCATGTTCGTCCCCTCCCATTCAACTCTCCTTCTACCTATACAAACTTTCCAGTAAATTGAGATCTCCTTCCTCGATCATCCGAGTTCCCCATTAGTCTAAACTGCTTTGCTGACCTGTATTCACCCATCTTAACTGTCACCAAACTGAACTGTCACCCAACCAAACATCCTCTTAAGCCACAGCGTAAAAATTGTTCCTGTGTTGCCGTTGACGCAGCCCCAAACACTTCCTGACCCAATATGATTATCCCCACTATTCCTTCTTGTGGGAACCCTTTCCACCTTGTTGCCGCTACCCCTCCCGCTACAACCCCTCTCGCAAGGATTGCTGGCTGCCCTCTGCCTCCTTCCCCTCCTGTGCCTCCTGCCCCCCCGCCCCAAGCCCAGTCCCGGGTGGGGCAACCAATAAGTCACCCGCACAAAGGCCCCGGGGTCGGCCTGCGGTATCATCAAGCTCCTAAACTATAAGGCCCAGAGGGAGGGACAGTACAACCACAACACCACCTTTCTTGCTCTATGCCAGGCCTAGGCCTGAAACCTCATGTCCCCTAACCCTAGAGTAGGCCACCCCTTATTTCACTTTAACTACTGCCGCCCTCTGCCACTTAAACAATCACCCTTTACCTTACCACCCCATCCCTGTCCTCACTTTAAAATAGAACCAAAACTATCTTCACCTTCCCCCTTCTCGCTCCTTCCTTCTCAAGCCCTTTTCTTAGACACCTCCAAACCTCTGATGTTCAGTATCTTTGCCAGGGCGAGAGTGGGGTGTAGATCTCTGAAAGTCCAGAATAGCTCAAGACCTTACTCTTCTTCTACTGCTGTTCTCTCTCACTCTCCCCTGCTGACCAGCCTGTATACTGTGCCGACTGGCTACCCTCCGAGCATTCCGGGTACCAGGCCCTCCCTTGACCCATAGCCCCTACCCTTCCAGCACAATAGTGGCTGTCTCTGGACCCTACAGACCCTCTTCTCCTTTGCTCTTACACTGAGCAGCATTGCGCTAGCTCCCTCCCCCCAGCACTTCCCCTCTCCTTCCCCCTTGCCTTTTGTATCACACACATGCACAATCTTAATGCCACAAGCCTTAGTCGGATCGTTGTTTCCCTCCCTCGTCTTGTCCCTCCTAGGAACACCTGTGTACCGGAGCGTTATAAATGACTTATAGCACATCATCTACTCCTCCGCGCCCTACTCATCCCACTGTCCCTCTCTTCATCTTCATCATCCCTTCCAATCGAGCTGCTTGCCCTTCAAGTTCTCCACTCCTTTGAACTTCCTCGTTGCTGCACTTCCGCTGGTAGGGGTGTGGGTGGCGTCCAAAATCTCTCCCCTATCTGTGCAGGTGACGGATGTACTATTCCCTTTCTGCTCCTGCAGTAGGGGGAGCAGCCCTAGCCCCTCCCCATGTTCTTGCTCCCTGGGCGATGGCGTTCTGCCAACTCCCGTCCCCCTGTGGACAAAATGTGCGGCCATACTGAGCCCTCCTACCCACCCCCAAAGGTAACCCTGTGGTCCTCCTTGAGCAGCGACCCCCAATCTGGCCCCGTTCCCCCCTACTGCTAAATCGAGGTCCCACAGAAAAGCAGCTTCAATCTAGCACCCCAGCGCCCCCACCCTGCTGGGTGACACCCACCAACTGCCCCTTGGAACCCCCTGAGACCCCTTTGGGCCCCCCTGGAAGCCTATGGCGAGGGAGGTGCTCGAAGCTCCCAGGTCCACCGCGAACCATACGTGGCAAAGGCCCACACATTGTTTCTGCCTAGCACTTTGTGTAAATTCCTACTAGAATTATTTATATATATTTAAGAAGTCCCCAGCAGAGATGAAATCTGCCAGTAGTATTGGAATGATTGCTGGTGGAACAGGTACAACACCAATTTTACAGCTCCTGCAAGCTATATTGAAGGACCCAGATGACCGTACACATTGTTCTTTGCTGTTTGCCCATCAGAGTGCCCAGGACATTCTGCTGCGGGACGACCTGGAGGACCCGCAGACCCGCTACCCAGAGCGCTTCAAACCTGTGCTTCACGGTGGACAATGCCCCGGAAGATTGGGAGTACAGCAGGGATTTGTTGATGCTGATATGATCAAGGACCACCTCCTGGCACCAGCTGATGATGTACTCATCCTTCTGTGTGGGTAGCCTCCCATGGTCCAGTTTGCCTGCAACCCTAACCTGGATAAGTTGGGATATCAACATAAACTGCGTTTTGCTTACTGTGCTTATCTTTCAGACAGTGCATCACCTTGAAACTTGCTGTGTTATGTCAGAACCCATACACCATCTTTGTGCCTTCCAGTTCTGTAATCCAGTCCACAGACTTGGAAGATTTATTTTCCCCAATTGTTAACCTCGTAGTTCTTCTTGCAAATTGGAGTACCTGCATGGTGTTCCAAGGCAGTCATGCTAAGCCTGAAAAATTGAATAGTTTCCAAACTCTTGCCCGCTGAGTTGATAGAGCATGGAAACTATTCCCCATACTGGATTACAATCTGAGGATTGGATTAGGAAGACTATGCAGCAAGAGGGCTTGAGTGTTCTTTATTGTGAGTTTAAAGCTACATACATATAAGGTTTTCCGTCCTCTGGGCGGGGCACTGGTTGATCCGCCTGGACATGTATTCCTCACTCACGTGGACAGTGAGCCAAGACCTCCATTTTAAGTCTTTGTTATGGTTGGCTGACAGGCCAATGTCTTGATTAGCTTTTCAACAGTATGCCCACTATTTAAAAGTGGCAGTACTATCATAATGTTTTTTAAGATTGGTGTTCATCATGTTTAACTTAAAAGAATTACATTGCCTGAACTGGTAAACCATGTTAAAGGAATAGCGCACTCAAAAATTGTATTGTCCCGAGCGTTCTGGCATGTGGATTAAAGCAATCTGTGATCGATCGTAAAAACATTTCCTATGCACCTTACCATAGTATTCCTCACTTTTACACATGTTAATGTTAAAGGATATTTGTACTGCTCACTATCACCACCGGAGTGGTCCCCTGACGCTCTGGCGGCTCTGAAAAAGGGAGGTGGGTGAGTAAGTGGGAATAAGCTGGAAAAGTGCAAAAGAGCAGTGATGTGCTGTTGGCAGCCTCAACCCGGTAACTCCGTTGGCTGAGCTTGGGGTGTTTTCTAGTCGGTAGTCGTGTGTTGTTGTGCAAGTGTATGTGTGATTTGTTTTGTTGTTGCAGTGTAGTGAAGTTTGTGCTGATTGTTGTGTTATAGGTTTGTGGTTGGGTTTGGTTAGAGTTTGAGAGGTGTATGCAGAGGGGTGAAATTGTTAGTAGATTGGTTAATTGTGCAAATGCTAACAATCACAATTCTATCTAAGTTTGGCATGAGCTGACATTCACAATCCTATCTAGATGCGTCACCGGCTAATGTTCATGATTACGTCTAGGTGTGGCACATGATAATAATCACAATTCCATCTAGATGTGGCATGTGCTAATAATCACAATTCCCTGTAAGTGTGGCATGTGCTAATAATCACAATTCCATCTAAGTGTGGCAAGTGCTAATAATCAAAATTCCATCTAAGTGTGACATGTGCTAATAATCACAATTCCCTCTAAGAGTGGCATATGCTAACAATCACCAATTCCATCTAAGTGCGACATGTGCTAATAATCACAATTCCCTCTAAGTGTGACATGTGCTAATAATCACAATTCCATCTAAGTGTGACATGTGCTAATATTCACAATTTCATCTAAGTGTGACGTGCAAATATTCACAATTCCATCTAATTGTGACATGTGCTAATAAACAATTCCATCTAAGTGTGACATGTGCTAATATTCACAATTCCATCTAAGTGTGACATGTGCTAATAATAACAATTCCATCTGTGTGACATATGCCAATAATCAAAATTCCATCTAAGTGTGACATGAGACTCTCACAGCTACAACTTTCTAGTTACCGCACCCTCACCATCTATGTGATCTATAGACCACCTGGACCTTTAGGCTCCTTTGAGGATGATTTAAATAGTGTACTAGCCAAGAACAGGAAGGACCATGCGCAAATTCTGCTGTTGGGAGATTTTAATTTCGGCTTCAACGATAGCAATGATAAACATGCCCTATCCGTAGCCTCACTACTGAAGGAATATGGGCTGACACAAAAAGTCTCAACCTCTACTCATGCTAAAGGAAGGACCTTAGATTGGGTTGCTGACCTGAATTGTAACATTAATATTACTAATATAATACCTCAATCGTGGACTGACCACCACTTAATTACCTTCTCTGCCTCACTTGACCTTATCCGCCCTAAACCGTTAGTTATGGTGCCGTCACTCCCTAGTAGGAGGAAACAAGACATTACTGCGGAAAATCTACTACCCCATCTTCTCCTGTCACACTCACCTGCGTCTCTACAGGAGCGATGGACAAGCCTCCCTTGACCCTGAATCTTCACTTCCCCTGTTTCACCCAGAGGAATACCTGTCAAATACAAGGTGTACACTCAGACCTGAATTCACCCGATTCCCCTGGGCCGTTCCCTTCTCTTTACTGTGTGCTGTGATGTCCCCCTATGGGCTTACCTTGATCTTTAGTAGGGTGTGCACTCCATCCTGCATTTGCAGGGCGCGATTCACTCATGTGATTGGTGCCAATGTCTGTAGGCTGAGTCCAGATGCCAAACGCTGTTTTATGCCTTCACAGCAAGCTGAGAGTTCAAGTCGCCAGTTTCTTCACTGGCTAGAAAGTCCTTCCCACAAGTGAACGTTGCGCGGAGAATGTTTTCCGGTATTTTTGTGGGTGAGTAGCGCTGCGTGTAGAAGCTAGCTGCTGGTAGCTTTGCGTAGCGCCTTCAATTCGAGTGCGCCTGGTAATGTCTCTCCCTTTCCCTTGCAGGAGCAATTATGTGGTATTAGCGCCTCGAGTCCGGGTTCAGTGCTACTGGAGACTTGGTGGTTAGGTAAGTTTGCACAGAGGCTTTTGGTAAGTATGCACCGCGTAGAGAGAGAGAGCACAGTGAAATAAGTGTCTGAGTTATTGGAGCGAGCACAATGAATATGTCTCTTCTTTCTTAGAGGAGTTTGTGCGCTCGTGCAACTAACCTGAATTCCAGTGTCGCGGGAAGATTCGGTGAGTATGCGCAGCGTTACTGATGTGCGCTTGTTAACGCTGTTCTTCTTTGTTCTTACAGGTGCCGGTGTAGAAGTCCCCTCTTGACTGGAGGTAGCTGCGGCATGGAGTAAGAACCAGGTAAGCTGAAGCTGAATGATCCAGAGCGGGTAAGCAGAAGTAGGATGATCCGGAGCAGGTATGCAGAAGCAGGATGATCCGGAGCAGATAAGCAGAAACAGGATGATCCGGAGCAGGTAAGCAGATGCTGGCTGATCCAGAGCACGGCAAGTGTGTTGCTGGTGCAGCTCACAGTAAGCAACACGAAGCACTGGAAGAATCTTGGGTGTAGCTCATGAGTTAACATGCACTTCCTGTTTGGCAACAGGAAGTGGTAACCAGGAAGTTACTACAAACACTAGGAAGGAATGAAAGGAGGGATTTGTTATGGGTTCTTTGTGTGCCTATGCCAGGCCTTCCAAGCCTCCACCCAGCTTGCCCCAACTACCTGCCAGATACCCATGACATCTCCCTACTCTCGACGATCTAGCTAAGAGCACAGATCCTCCCCTACTTGTGGAAGTCTTCAACCGTGCCATGACAAAGGCACTTGACACCATTGCCCCGATTAAAATTCGCAAAAGTAGACAGACATTTCACCTCAATAATTGGTTCACACGACAATTGAAAGAACTAAGATTCAAAAAAGAATGTTGCAATCAATTTGGCGCCATTCACCTACCAAGGAGAATAACATTAAGTTAACTAATCATTACAAACTGTACAAAAAGGAAATCATCAGCACTAAAAAGAACACCTTCAATGATAGAATATCTAAGGCTAAATCAGACACCATGGAATTATTCTCTATCCTTTGCGAAATGGAAGCACCAATACCTCAGGTTGACAATACTCCTAAAGATAAGCTCTGGTGCACCAGCATACGAAATGCCCTTTCGGATAAAATTAGCTCCCTCCAAATTAAAATGGCTAAAAAGAAAGCTTCCCTGCTCCTACCAGCTGTGTCCTCACCTCAGCAGCAACCACCTCTAAATATACATAACACCCCCCCCCCAACCATTCAGCTTCAAAAAAATATCCATTGTCGAGACAGAAGAAAATTATACTTTCACTCAAACCCTCTAATTGCAAAGGAGACAACTGCCCAGCCCAAATTATAAAGGATGCAGCTAGAGATTTAGCCCCTTTGATCTCGAAGCTCATCAATGCATACTTTAAGACGAACCTTGTGCCTAACAATCTTAAACAATCCTGGGTGCTACCATTGCTCAAAAAACAAACCTTAGACCCAGCCATACCAACCAACTATAGACCTATCACCACCGTCCCCGTCCTACTTAAAATTATTGACAGAGTAGCCTACCTACACATTCAGGACTACCTAGAAACTAACAACCTTCTAGGCTCACATCAGTCTGGCTTCCGCCCCCTTCATGACACAGAAACAGCCTTGATTGATCTCAAGACCCAAATTGACGAGTTGAAGGACAATGGTAAATCAGCTATGCTACTCGTCCTTGACCTATCAGCAGCTTTCGACCTGGTGGATCGTGCAGTCTTATGCAACTATCTTAGGTCAGCTGCCCATTTCTCAAGTGATGCCATAACCTGGGTGCAATCCTTCCTTGCAAACCGTAAAATGAGAGTCTTCTCCCCTTTAGCATATGCTGACCCCATACAAGTTTCCTGCGGCGTTCCTCAAGGATCATGCGTATCTCCTACCATGTACAATATCTTTACTAAGCCCTTGTTTGACAAGTTGGACAGACTGGGTGTCACCTACACTAACTACGCAGATGACACTCAGATCCTCATCCCCCTTTCGGGCAACTTTTTGGAAGACTCAGCCTTAGTAAATCGGATATATCTCCTCATTCAGGCATGGATGGCATCCCACCGCCTCTGCCTGAATGATGATAAAATGGAGCTACTGATCCTAGGCTCAGAGACAGCCATTAAAAAACATAACCCCAGTTACACCTCATTCAACATTGATAACAATGTCATAAAAGTGATGCCTGCAGTTAAAACCCTTGGTTTCTATCTTGACTCGTCACTCACCTTCAAGAAGCAAATTAACTCTCTAGCATCATCTACGGCATGTATGTGCAAATTGATCCGAGCTTGCAGACCATTCCTTTCTGAGACCAGCTGTATCATACTAGCTAATGCACTTATTCTATCCAGACTGGATTACTGCAATGCTTTATATGGGGGTTCCAATAAGTACATTATTGATAAATTGCAAAGACTCCAAAATAGTGCCCTCAGAGCAGTCTTAAATATACCGAATAAAGAGCATATCTCTGCATTCAGAAGAGATGTCCATTGGCTTAAAATTAAGGACAGGATCTCCCTTAAAACCCTCTCCCTCGTGTCTAAATGTCTTAACAATATAGCGCCTCCCTACCTTGTAGAAAGAGTAAACAAGAGAACCTCTGACCGACCTACCAGAATGTCCAATGCCTACACCCTGGAGGTTCCTAGATACAAACGGATCACAGCCGGCGGCTCTAGCTTTCCGGCTATAGCCGCTCAATCCTGGAATAGACTCCCCCTAGATCTCAGAACTGACCAACCCTACTCCAGTTTCAGACGGAAACTCCTCACCTGGCTATGGACTAATGGCACCTAACCTGACCACCTCACTTCCCAGCTGACCCCTCGCCCGCCCTACCTATTCTTGAATGCCCCCTTAAGGACTGCTATGCCTGACTATTGCCAACTGCAATCCCGTTGGCATCCCGTGCCTTTAACTTGGTATATCTACTGGGACCACTTGGTCACTGCTAACTTATGGTTTCATTTATGTTTATCACTGATCATAACTGTTTTTGTATTCATTGTATGTACTTACCTCCGCAAAAAAGCCTCCGAAGTATCTATTAATTGTTCTGTAACTAAGCTCCTTAAGTATCATTGTAATGCTTGCGCCCAGCTACCTGAGGGTCTTGGCCTATGCTATATTAAATAAACAAACAAACAAACAAACTAACAATGTGCTAATAATCACAATTTCATCTAAGTGTGGTACTTGCTAATATTCACAATTCCATCTAAGTGTGACATGTGCTAATATTCACAATTTCATCTAAGTGTGATGTGCTAATAATCACAATTCCCTCTAAGTGTGGTACATGCTAATATTCACAATTCCATATAAGTGTGACATGTGCTAATAATCACAATTTCATCTAAGTGTGACATGTGCTAATAATCCGAAATGTGGTACATGCTAATATTCACAATTCCATCTTGATGCGACGTCGGCTAATGTTCATGATTACGTCTAGGTGTGGCACATGCTGACATTCACAGCTCAATCCAGGTGTGATGTCTGCAACCATCGGTAATCCTATCTAGATGCGGCTACGGCTAATGTTCATAATTCCAACTAAGTGTGGCTCATGTTATCATACACAATATAATCTAAGTGTGGCCCATGCTGATATTCACGGTCCTATCTACATGTGATGCATGATAATGTCTATGATTCCATCTAGGTGTGGTGCTAACATTCAAAATGTGGCATTGTTAATGTTCCTAGTTCAGTCTATATGTGGTCATGGCTAGTATTCGCTATTCTATCTAGATGTGGCCTTGGCCGCCGTTCATAATCCTGTCTAGATGTGATGCAGGCTAACATTCGCTATTCTATTTAAGTGTGGCACATGCTGACAAGCACAATTCTGTCTAGATGCGACACAGGCTAATGTTCACAATTCTACCTAAATGAGGTATTTGCTATCATTCACAACTCTCTCTGGGTCCGGCGCAGGCTAATTTCCACAGTCCTATCTAAGTGTTGTACTAGCTAACATTCACAAATCTATCTACATGCTGCGCAAGCTAATGTTCACGCTTGTATCTAGTTGTGGCGCATGCTGACATTTACAATTCCATCTAAGTGTGACATATGCTAGCATTCACAATTCAGAGGTAGGTTAATGTAGAGTGGCAGGGCTTTCTGGAGTACAGTAATTGCTCTACTCCCCACCCATGCCACACTTACTTTGGTAGTTGGTGCTGTTTGACGGCTGCCCACTGGCTTCCCCTGGCTTCTCCTGCGGACACCTGCTGACACTTTCTGGAGCCAGCTCTGTTGGAGCCGCCCTTTGCCTTGGGGTCCTTAGCCGCTTGGGCTGCCGGGCAGAGGGCTACCCTGGGAGTGTCTTCTCACGCCCCAAGTCACCTGCAGAGCCTGATGGAATGGCGGCTGCAGGGAGTGGGGCTCCATACGAGCCTAGCAGGCTCAGCTTTGGCTCAGCCAAACAGGGACTGGGGGCCGGGCTGGGGGCCGGGCTGGGAGGCGGGTGGAGGGAGGAAAGGGAAGCCAGGAAACAGGGGTGCAGGCCGGGCCAGGAGGCCCGACCACGTGAAAAAATGGTGCACCTAGCAGTCCAGGAGGGTCTTCCCATGCCCCAACCCATGCGAAATCAAGGATCGGGTGAGGCCATCTTGTGCTAATCTTATCCGTTGCTGCATCGCCCTAAGTTGAACCGCCCTTGCGGCATTAAATCATATCCGCGCAACTGAAGCACTAGAGGCGTACGGCCCATTTCACAATGCGAATGCACGTCCCGTGTCAATGTTCTCTGTGCGCCAGCTAATGACGTGTCTCTATGGAAATGGCAGGACTCCTCTTTCCTCAATAAGTATAAACAGACCGCTTCTCATCAGGCAACATCAGAGTTGCTTTTTCAATCGTTTTGCTGTCTTTTTTTGTATGTCCTGTGACTCATTTCTGCTCTGTTAAAACTATCTTCATTGCTCGTAGCCTGTGCAAACAGTTACTGGTACTAGCATTACTATCAATTTTAATTTTGTCGTATAATGGGAACAATACAGCCCTACCAGTACGAGCCAGAGTTTTCCGAGGCGGAATTAGTTGAAAGAGAAAGATGCAGAGAACAGTTGGGAGGACGAATCACCTGATCCTGAGCCAGAGCCTAGTCGCATGGAAGATCAGTGCGAGGTCATGGCAACCGAGGAGGAGAACTGCTGCTGCAGAGAAAACTCTGGATGCTTGGCCTACATATCGGAAGATGAGAAACAGCCGCAATGCGTTACCGAGCTGCATGACTTCAGGGCAGCCTGCCTCACAAGGTCTGTGTTGAGGATTATGATGGTGCTTATGCATGAACTTCACGCAACAGTTCGCCCTCGCAATCCAAGTAACGAGTAAGTGTACTCTCGATGTACTCTAGATGTGATGTAACTTAGGCCACTAACATTTCGTGTTTTTCTCCTATATAACTCCTATATAACTTTAATCTATCACTGCCAAATAAATGTAGTCTGGCAATTCAATAAATCTCTGGCGATTTGAGGTAATCATAGTGGTCATCTTATGTGTCTTTCACGTACAACCTAAAACAATATTCCTCTTTCCCCCAAACGTTATGGATTGCATGGGTGTTCATTTTTGTAAGGTGTCTACACTTTAAAGCCCAAGTTGATTGATCCATGAAGTAACATTTGTACTGGCAACTATGCATTTTCAACTACGGTTTGTACACTTATCATGTTCATTTAAATACAGTTTGTATGTTTCTCTTCCACAGATGGTACAGGCTGGTGGCCTATCGTTCGTTTACATGGTGGCTTCATGGGAGGCTTGGATACCGCGTTCGCCGAGTAATACCCGCCTGTGTCATTGGTGCCATTCGAGCTAAATTCCCCATTGACAGCGGTCAGTACAGGGGATTTTCCCACACTGTGCTGAAACCCGAAGTATACAATTTGAAGTACATTTGTGCCATCAACATCAGCAACAAAATAAAATTAAAATCATCTTTTATGAATAGTTGTTTACATTTTTCTGTGAAACAAGGACACGCTCACTTGTCCTGGCAGGGTGGGAACAGCCAAGGTGCCAAACACCATGTACACTTAAAAGGTATCTTCTGCGCAGGGGCCATTGCTCAAATGGCCTAGCCAAACCCAGTGTCTCCAGGCAGGCTCCCCTGAAGCAGGTCGCGCCCCTGCAATCCACATAAGTGTGTCTCCATTCAGCAGTGTTGTGGCCCTTTTCTGCATCACATACACTCCCACTTTTCTAATTCTTTATAAACCTCTTGAACATCTGTGAGCAGTGGAAGTCAACTTGTGATCGTGCTACCTCTTCTCCTGCTACTAAATACCCTGCTTGCTGAATCCAATTGTTTGTTAGTCAAGGTAAGGGCAGGTCTCCTAATCATCTCTTTCTTATCTCAAAATGTCTATTTCGAACGAATGTGCCTAGCAGTGTAATGTTCATTCATCTCAATGACTTTACTATTGTCTACTGTTTAAAGTGTTCCGATCTCGATATATAGCAAATTTCATCAGTGTCAATTGTGATAGAATTGCAACTTTCTCGAACCATGTCTATAAGCATGTTTACTTTTGATGCATGAAAGTACATTCAACGAACGAGTAACACATTACGATTTACGTCGCATCAATCAATTCTGTATGAAGGTTATCCCGGTGTACATTCGACTACGCTACACAGGTTTTGCTTCTTTGACCAAAAGAAACATTGCATAGAATACATAGATATAATCCCATCAATCTCATGCATTCAGTAGAATTTTTTTGTAATTATGTTTACTTTTTTTATACCGATTTTTCAAGAATGCCTGCTTGTATGGTTTCCGGTTGCTGTTCTAGGAGCAATGGCAAAAGTATGGGCACTATCATGCATAAATTCCAGACGAATATTGATTTAATAAGATAATGGGTTCGACGTTGCGGTTTTCCGGTGGACGAGCTTCAAAGTAGAGTCTAGGCTGTTTTGGGAGACTCGAGGGCGAATTGATTCTGCATCTGCAGCCTGCACTTTACCCCGGATATGTACGACCAATCGCAGTACACAAAAAAGCATCGACTCAGAACGTCTCATAAATTGCTTCCAAATGCAATTCCAACTATATTCGTGCACACGCTGCCTCAGGTGAGTCCCAGATGATGAATTGCATATTTACCACCATTGTTCCCCACGAGGCTAACCCCCCTCTAAGATGGCCGTCATGTTCAACGCTGGCCCAGCAGCTTCCTGACTTGGGTTATTCCTCGCCTAAAAAAACCCACCTTACACCCGGAGGTTCCAACCAATTACAGGCCCATCACAACAGTCCCATTTCTGCTAAAAACCTTAGATAGAGCAGCCTATCTTCAGATACAGAACTATCTGGAATCAAACAACCTACTAGGCACGAGACAATCCGGCTTCAGACCGAAGCACGGTACGGAGACAGTCCTCCTCGATCTCAAAACCCAAATTGAGGATCTCAAAGACAAAGGTAAACTAGCCCTGCTACTACTATTAGACTTATCTGCTGCCTTCGATCTGGTTAATCACCAAATCCTCTGTCACCACCTGAAAACTGCAGCTCACTTCTCCGACATGGCCACTAACTGGATTCAATCCTTCCTGGATAACAGACAGATGAGGGTTTTCTCGCCCACCTCCGCAGCTGACCCTGCACCAGTCCCCTGCGGAGTCCCCCAAGGATCGTGTGTATCCCCTACCCTCTATAATGTATTTACTAAACCCTTATTTGATGTGCTCGACTATCTGGGTGTCACCTACACAAATTATGCTGATGACACCCAGATACTCATCCCCATCACGGGTGACTACACAGTAGATTCAAAAGCCCTAAATGACGTTAACCATGTCATTCAAACTTGGATGGCCCAACATGAGCTCTGTCTCAATGATGACAAGACAGAGCTCCTCATCCTAGGTACTCAGCAAAGACTAAACAAGCTGAACCCTATGTTCAGTTCCTTTAACATCGATGGAAATCTAATAAAAGTCTCCAAAGATACCAAAACGCTTGGAATCTACCTCGATTCCACCCTCTCCCTTCACAGACAAACAAATGTAGTTGCGACCGCCGCCGCCTATACCTGCAAGCTGATCACAGCATGTCGCCCTTTTCTCTCCATGCACAACTGTACTACCCTCGCTAGGACCCTGGTCATGTCCAAACTGGACTACTGCAATGCATTGTACCAGGGCACTAATCAGGGTAACCTAGACAAGCTCCAGATCATACAAAATAATGCCATCAGGGCAGCCCTCAACATCCCCAGATCTGCACACATTTCGGATACCAGGAAGAACCTTCATTGGTTGTCAGTCTCCCAAAGGATCTCACTAAAATGGCTTGCCCTAACCTACAAAAGCATGAATAACCTGGCCCCCACCTATCTCTCCTCACGATTCACGCTGTACACCTCAGTTCGCTCTCTTAGATCTACCCTGAACCAGAGCCTACTGATACCTAGATACAAGCTCCAAACAGCTGGCGGATCCAGCTTCCCAGTCCTGGCAGCCAAATTGTGGAACGCTGTCCCCTTGACTATTAGAAACCTCCCCTCCTTCAACCTTTTCAAACATAGAGCCAAATGTTGGCTAGTCACTTCCATTGCCCAAGCTACATTCTGAAAACGTGATTGAATAACTTATGTATGGATGTAATATTTGACAAACTATGGCCCTCATTACGACCCTGGCGCAAAGCGAAAAACGATGGCGGTAAACGATTACCGCCATCGTCTTCCGCTAGGGCCGATTATGACCCGTGACCGTAAACTACGATGTCATTAGCGGCATCGTAGCTAACGCTGCCGCTGACTGCGCCAAGGGCGCGCGCACGCGAACATCCACACCGTACTTAGCGCCATGGCGGAAAGGTACGCGAATGCCGACCCAAGCGGACATGCCCCTAACGCCATCACCCAGCCCGTTAAGTACCTTACCGCCATGGTGCGAATTATGCCATCGCGAACCAACCGTAAAGGGCCATGTAAAGTGAATGCAGCTGCCACAGGTGCACAGAAACAGCACAGGTGAAGGCAATACAGACTCAGGAAGTACAAAAAGAGCACACCCAGTCACACTCCACAATGATACCAATAGGACTAGCAATGTTGGGGCTGGAGGACCTGATAGCAATGCGAGTGCTACAACAGCAACTACAACAACAACAACAACAACAACAACAACAGGCTGCACAGAGGAGACGCAGGAGGAGAAGGAGGGCAAGGCAGGCCCAGCAAGCCCCACCAGCACAGCCAGTGCCACCACGCAGGCATCCCCCAATCCCACGCATCAGAGCCAGCCCATTCAACCTCACCGCTGAGCAGATCCACACCCTGTACCTACTGGACCGGGACACCATCACCACCATTGTGGACATGATACACAACGACATCGTCAGCGTGATTGAAACACCCACTGCCACCCCCCCCCTACTGAGGGTAGTGTCCGTGCTCCACTTCCTGGCCACAGGCACCTACCAGCACACAGTGGGGCACTTGCATGGCATATCACAACCATTATTCTCGCGTACACTGATGCAAGTGCTCGATGCCCTCCTCAAGCACACAGATAACCACATCTCATTACCACGGTCTGCCCAGGAGATTGCCAACACCAAAGTGGGTTTCCATGCACTGGCCGGCATACCTGGTTGCATTGGTGCCATTGACTGCACCCATGTTGAATTGGTGGTCCCACATGCCATGGAGGTACCGTACCGCAACCGTAAACATTACCACTCAATCAACGTGCAAATGGTCTGTGACTCCAACAGGATCATCACACATTGTTGTGCCAGATTCCCCGGATCAACCCATGATTCTATGGTCCTTCGGAACTCCACAATACCACGCTGCAAGGAGCGACATGCAGGCTCCAAGATCCTACCTACTCGGTGAGTCTAATGTCATGAGCATGGAAATACAAAGTGGGTGTTGAATGACGTACCAATGCATATTTCATCTGGCAGATACAGGGGGGTGATGCATACGTCACATGGGTGCAACTAGCAGTAGCCAGATCATTCCCTGTGGCATCACTGACGTCAACAGAGTAGTGTACACATCATGCCTGACCTAATCATCCCAACATGTGAATGAAAGTGCATCCCAAAAAACGACACAACCATCTGCAAGTGCATAGTGCAAATTGTGACCGCATTGACCCTAAAGAAAACCACCAACATGCACGTCACCATGCACCAACTACTGAAAGGCCTGTCCCCCACAACTGCGCACAAAGGAGGCACATGACAGACAGGAACATCAATGCACCACTACAAGACCCACAAACTGTCCCCATTGACACCAGTAATGCTCACTGGGGTCATAATGAGCCAGACATCAATGTTGCTATCATGTGAGCTTCAAGCTCACAGGACACGTGCAAGGTCACATGAATGACGGCCCGAACAGACACAGTGGATGGCCACTCACAAGGCAATTGTCCCCCCTGCATTGTGTTTTTGCATGCAAAACAGTACATGAGAGCCATGAACACATACTGGTTGCACAGTGTAAATCCATAACCACAACTCCAATTGGTGCACAGTAACAGTCAGAATCAAGGCATGGTTGTGCGTCATGTTCACATATCAATCTCGTTCCTGACACATTCTTTTCTCACATTTTACAGGTGATGCGGGCTATCCCCTGAAGAGGTGGCTCCTCACACCAGTGCGGAACCCATCGAAACAGCATGAGGAGGACTACAACCATGCCCATGCACGTACCCGTGTGGTGATAGAGCATGCTTTTGGCCTACTGAAGGCACGTTTCCGCTGCCTCAGCAGGTCTGGCGGGGCACTCCTGTACCGCCATGAGAAGGTTGCAAAGATCGTCATGGCATGTGTCATGCTACACAATATGTGCATCAGACGAAACGTGCCTCTGCCCCCTGATGCAGAACCACAACCACCTGATGATGGGGATGATGATGATGGGGATGGGGCAGCACCTCAGGGAGGCAGCGATGCACAGGAGGGGCATATAATGCGTCAGAATGTCATTGACCGATACTTCTAGCACACACAGCGAGTGTGTAACATATGGATGGCACTTGGGGCACTGTGTGTGTCTGGTATGTCAACACTGTGGACTGTAAAACAATAAAGCACACATACGCAATGAGCAATGTCCACACATTTCGTTTGTGAGAAAAGAAAAAGTGTATTGTTCTTCTGAATAGGTATAACAGAACCCCTCCCCCTCCCCCCTGAAAACTCCAACACACCCAATTCCCCCCTCCCCCTCCCCCTGAACACTCCAACACACCCAATTCCCCCTCCCCCTCCCCCCTGAACACTCCAACACACCCAATTCCCCCTCCCCCTCCCCCTGAACACTCCAACACACCCAATTCCCCCCTCCCCCTCCCCCCTGAACACTCCAACACACCCAATTCCCCCCTCCCCCTGAACACTCCAACACACCCAATTCCCCCCTCCACCTCCCCCTGAACACTCCAACACACCCACTTCCCCTCTCCCCCTCCCCCCTGAACACTCCAACACACCCAATTCCCCCCTCCCCCTCCCCCCTGAACACTCCAACACACCCAATTCCCCCCTCCCCCTGAACACTCCAACACACCCAATTCCCCCCTCCCCCTCCCCCCTGAACACCCTGCAAACCTGTGACAGTGCCAGTGGTGAAGTGTGTATAGTTTAGCACACTATTGACTGCCCCCTCTCCCGGAACCTGGGGCCCCCCTGCCTGTGCTCCTCAGGGTCCTGGATGACCTGAGGACGGGAGAGGCTTGTGCTGAACTTGCAGCTGAGGATGTACCGGGCTGCTCAGTACGGCATGTGTCCACAATTGTCTGGATGAGCTGGCTCATCATCTGCCGCACTGCAGCAAGTTCGGTGCATATGTCCCTGCTGGCAGTTTGGATGGCAGCCCTGATGCCATCAGCACTCCTCTCCATGGCTGCACTGGCACTTCCACATTCTGCAACATGCTGCGTGAGGAGTGTGCCCAGTGCTTCCTGCCTGTTGGCAATCTGCTCAAGCGACAGCTGGAATTCTGGCCCAATGGAGGGTGCCAATGGGGGACCAATGGGACTACTCCCATCTTCCACAACTCCCACTGGGCTTGGAGTTGCTGGCCATGAATTAGCTGGCGATGGGCCCTGGGTGTCATCTCCATGATGGCTGATTGGGGATAGGTGTGGTGAGTGCAGTTGCGTGTTGTGGTCAAGTCCAGTGTCATCCTCCACATCACTGTCGGAGCAGGCAGCGATGGCTGCAGTCTCCCCAACAGTACTGCTCCCTGCTGACACATTGCCCTCAGTGGGCAACAGTGGGTGTTGTTGGGCTGCAGGCGCTGTCACGACCCCTTCCTCGGGGGACTTTGCTGCCCTGGCCTCTTCAGCCTGGCGTGGTTTCTGCCTGGGTCCAGCAGAGGTGGATGCATGGTTCCCTTCTCCCACTTTCCTGGCCTTCTTGGCTGGGGTGCTGGTGCTGTCGTCCCTGCCAGTGTCCGATTGCGAGCCTGTGGTGGTGCAGAGGAGGGTGACTGTTATTGATGGTTCAGCGGACATTGAGCAGGCATTGTGAAGAGTGTAATGGATAGATGGTGGAGTTAGTAGCCCGTGACATACAGGTTGCCTCCCTTTAGGATCGGTTTTGCATGCAGGTGTGTGTCTGCCTACTGTACAGTGTACATGCTGCATGTGCGCAGGGTGTGGCTCATCTGCTGATGTGTTGCGTCTGCCACATTGTGATTGTCACGTGCAAGTGTATCAGGGTGTCTTGCAAGGCTGGATATGAGGCCCCTACCTGTGTCTCCAGATGTCGGGGCCCCTCTCTCCATCTCGCCGACACCTTCGATGCACTCAATGCCAATCAGAGAGGCACATGTCTCCTCCCATGGCTGCATCTTCAGTGGGGAGTCTGCTCCCCCGCCAGTTCCCAGGGCCAGGTTACGGTTGGCAGACATAATGCCCCGGACCCTGATCCGCAGGTCGTCCCATCTCTTGCGGCACTGTTTGGAGGTGCGTGGGGTGGTTCCAACAGCACTGACACGTTGTGCCACAAGTTCCCACACCTCCTTTTTGCGGCCTATGGCTGTCCGGGTCATCTCAGTGGAGAAGACAACATCGGCCTTCTCCTGGAGCGTGTCTGCAAGCATTTGCAGTTCCTCACGACTGAAGCGCTCCTGCCGCTGCCTGTCACATGCCTTCTTGACAACTTTCGGCATGGTTGGCTGAGGAAATGGGTGGGTTATGGGAATGTCAGGGTTTGAGGGTTGGTTGTGGTGTGGTTGGGTAGGATGGCAATGGATTGTGTTTTTTAAGATGGCCGCTGTGCTGTTTCCCGTTCCGCCGCGATTACGCTATTTCCGGTTCCGCCTAATTGCGGTCACCGCTAATTACGGTGACCGCTGACTACGGTCGGCGCAATGATGGGTGGCGGTAGGTCACCCTGCGCTGTTAACGAGGCCGGTAAGGGCTGTTTACGGCATGGCGTAGTTTACGTTACCGCCATGGCGTAATGCTCGTGCGCGATGGGTCGTAATATGGCGCTCTTATCGCCATCGGACCATGGCGTTAACGCTCATTACGCCATGGCGGTAATTTCGATCACTTACCGCCTGGGTCGTAACGAGGGCCTATGTATCGTTGTACTACTTACCTATGCCTATTTCTATGCTATATTTATTGTTCGATATATAATCACTGCTTGCAACCTATGTAACCATTGCTCTCAAGATATGCGCCTGGTAGCCTCCGGGCCTGGTTTGCGCTATACAAATAAAATAAATACAAATACAAATTACTTTTTAACTATACCACATTTTACTACACATCTGTCCCTGGTTTATGGAGCATCAGAGAAAGTAATTTTGACCATAGAAAACAATGCTATAGTGCCCTTCAAAAGAAGCATAATCGTTTCGTAATCGTGTGCTTGACATGTCCATTTTTTTTAGGAGAGCATACTGACTGGAGCGCAGACCCTCGCAAGTGACGACACCACTGACACGTCCAGTATACCAATGGTGAGCTCTATAGACTTGCAGAAGTTCATATTATCAAGAGTTGGATCTTCCCACATAACTAATGCAAATCTAATTTTCCCTTTTACCACTTTGTGACAATGCACTGAAAATGAAGGAGCAAGATTCATTCAGATTCCGGAGTGGTCAACAACTTCTTTCGCCTATCAGGTAATTTTATTTCACTTTTCAATTACGAAAATGTGCTATGCTTGGAATTTCAAATGATATGAAATTGTTTATGTACCCTGTGGGTTGTTTACACTAAGTGTCATTTAAGGGTTTCTCTTTATATGTACCATTGTCTGTATCCCATTGTCTCTGTTCCATTTCGCTGTTTTCATCCATACGAAAACAAGTACTGTGTTACAGGGGGATGCTGGTACTTGGACTCCAATTACATCATCCTTTGGAGCTGGTCCAGAGTATGAGGTATGCGTACTGACAGTTCCCTTGAATGAAAGAAAGTAAATCTCACATAGGATACTATTAGACAGTGACATTCTTATAAACGTGCAGTCTTTCAAACTTTTATCATTTCAGTTCTAACGTTACAATTTCTCTCTAATGCAGAATACATTGCAAAATGTTTGAGGGCAACATTACAATCATTATGTTTGGCACGGTGATCTCTGATCGAGTACACTTGCCATCAATCAGGTGAAATTCTAAATGTATATTTTGACTAAATGACATACACTGTTTACGGGGGTATTATGTATGTAAGTGGTGTGTGCGATGAAAGATTTTAATTTAAAAAATGATTGATTTTTTAAAAGAATCACTATTCTATTCAAGGAATGTGTGCAAGGTCATGAATTAGAAGAGGAGGCACATGGATCAGAGGTGGTGGACCAGCTTGTTGGTGCGGTCGTTACAGAGAAGACCACGGTTTCACAGAAAATCAAGAAAACAAAGGTAAATAAAATAAAAAAATATTTTTCTCGAAGTGTTTTGGGCTGGTGTTTTCTTCATAACATGTTTTTTTTATTTAAAGTGCTATCTACTGTATGTGTGATTTACATTGAACATGTTTGTACAGCCCATCTCCTAGGGGACCAGAAGGAAAAGTAATATAAAGACACAGACAACAAATGAAACCAAAGATGCTGATTGCCAAACAGATTTCACCATAGAGCAATTACTATTTGAGGCGGAGCGTGGTCCAGTCAATATGCAGACTGGAGATGCTTATGTCCAATGGCCAGAAAATGAATTGAATGTGACCAGCGAAGCCAGCAAAGTGTTGTTGGACCATTGCTACAATGTGAGAACTCGACAAGATAAAGATGAAACTGAATATAATGAAGATGCATTGGAATTCCTCGAGGACCACTTGACACAATCTACACCCGCAAAAAAAGGTCCACTCAATAAACCTCGTTGTTGATGGCTTCTTCAATTTGTGTGCAAATAACACAAGTTGAACTAACAGAGACTGAAGCTTCAACACAATTGACTGAGGAACTTGCCAAAGATCTCGACTACAGTTTGCCTAGTTTGGGTGAATTGTCACCACAGTTGAGTCACAAACCACAATCATGCAGGACGATTGGCTAATAAAGGAGCAGAAATACATTGTATTCGACAGCTGCCTGGTAGAGATTATACTGATGCTGAAATGTGTGCATCCAGTGAGGGGGTAAATATGTGGGGAGCCATTGTTGATTGTGACTCTTGTATTACAAGGCACTAACCTGAAAATCCAAGCCACCTGTGCCCACCTCCATCATACATTTTCATGGTCCGCTAAACCGATGCTGGGCAAAGTGCCAGCTGGAAATATACTGTGTTCAGTAGCTCTACTTTTCAGTGGCTCTACTTTTAGTAAGTTGTCCAGTTTCTGTCAATTTGTGGGACTTCAGTTCCTTGCTAAAACACAGTATTTCAAATTTCAAAGAGAATTTTTATTCCCCGCTATTAGTCAAGCCTGGAAAATTGAACAAATGTCAATTGAAAGGACATTCTCTGGCAAATGGTTCAGGCTAGCTGGCGATGGACAGTGTTACAGACCCAGATTTTCGACAAAGTACTACACATACCACTTTCAGGACATGGAAACTAAAATAATTGGGAGATTGGAGGTCGTGCAGGTGTCTGGATGTAAATCCTCAGTGATCATGGAGAAACATGGTTTCATAAAATCCCTCGAACATCTTTAATTGAGGGGAATGCAAATAGACCTCATAGCCACTGACAAACATGTTTCAATAGCCAAGGATATGCGAGAGCAGTTTCCAAAAATTCGCCATCAGTTTGATGTATGGCACGTTGCCAAATCAATCAATAAATAAATCACAGCTGCAGGTAAAATAAAAGGATTCTGAAAATATTTTACAGTGGTCCCAGTCTTTCAGCAACCATCTTTGGTGGAGCTCCAAAACCTGTGATGGGTCTGTGGAAATTCTACTTGAAAAATGCCACTCATTGATGCACCACAGTTCAAATGTTCCCTCATGGACAGAAAACCAACATTTTCACCAATGTGCACATTGACCTTTATCAGAAGAACAGGAATGCAAGAAGAGGTGGTTGGTTCCATCTGCACCTCCACACAGAGCTGTTGAGAAGATAGTGTTTGATAAAACTCTTTCAAGAGACCTGAAGGGACTCACAGAATTCTGTCAAACCGGAAATTTGGAGGTGTTCCACAATATGTGCCTAAAATACAGGCCCAAGAGGTTGCATTTCGGCATAGACGGTATACAATGTCAAACATTACTAGTGGTATTAGTGCATAACGAGAACATAGGGAGAGAATAATCGAGAACTGCAGGAAACTTTGGGATGCTTCGTTATACAATGGCCTTTGCAAAAAGAAGCAAAAAATGGGTGGTCAAGCCAATATACCAGGAAATGGAATTCGATTTTGTGAAAGATCTCACTTTGACTGTGTTGGACATGCATACTCATGGAATCGATCATGATTTTGTTCCTAGGACACATACATTGCCACAAAACATTGCAAACATGCCCTGTCCACCAAAAGCGGACCTCGTTGAACAGTTGACTTCCTGGTATAAATGATTAGCAGCGGTGTGTATGTTCCACAATGTTTGTACATTGTGCATGACCAATTGAAATCTATTTAGCTTGAATTTCAAAGCTATTAAAAGTACTAAGAAGTCTTAAGCGTCCAAATTGTTTTTAAAAATGTATCCTCTTTGTCTATTTATTTTGCAAGAAGTGCCTGTTGGAGGATGCCATACAGTGTAACTCTGTGTTTTCCACCTTCCCACTTTCGCACAGCTCTTGCGGGTCCTTCACTGATCAGGGCACGGGAGGGTCAGATGGATATCAGCATGAAAGCAACTGCAGGCTCTGCTGTTGCCTTAGCATGCACGTGTCCAAATAGACAGAATAAATACGTGTCCCACTAAGGAATGAGACCTCAGCTAAATAACAAACTTGGCATGCAAGAACTAATGACTGTAAGCAAAACACTGCATGAAAGGATGCTATTGGTGTGAAATAGGTGCTTTCTGACTTATATTTTTATGGGGGCATGTGTAGGGGTCGTTGCTTTCGAATGCCTTATCAGAAGGGCTGACCTTTGATTTGCGGCCTCTGGAGTCTTATGATTTCAAACACAGTGGGGATAGGTGTTAGTGTTACTAAAATATATAACCACTCTAGATTAGGTATATGGTAGGTGAATTTGAAGTGGTGCGGGGTTAGGGTCTGGTAACCAGATGCATTCAAAGGGAATAGAGGTCATGGGTTCAGGGGACTGCGGCCTGGCAGGGAGGGGTTAGAGATGGCATGAGTCAGTCAGCAGAGATAGGTGGGGCACTAAGATTGGAGCAGGCTTTGGTCTCACATTTTTGGATGAGCACATTTTGTCAAGGCTGTATACTCGCTGCTTGCAAAAATGAATAGCTGCATTTCCGTGAGAAAAGGAGATTCACTGAGCTGACAGAGGACAGAGATGATGGGGGCTGGATGTGCACAGCGCTGGGAGAGGGAGAGTGAACAGTTCGCCAGAGGGGCAGAGGGCCTCAAAAAAGAAGGCGTTTTCGAAGGAAACAAAATGGAGTTTAAAGAATACACATTAACACAGCGTTAATACATTTATATGAAACATGGGTGATGCAAATAGGTACAGGAGGGGTGGAGATTTCTCCCACCTTAGCTCATACCTCATTTGCCCGGTATGAGAATGTGCTGGAGGGCGGAGCGACCTCTGAACGGGCCCATGAGATTCAGAGTTCACCCTCCGGCACCTTAAGTCGAGATAGCTGCACCTTGAGGAGGGTGGGCTGCAGGATTCTCTTCCTCCAACACCAATCAATAAGGACAAGTGAATGGTTTGGCAAAGGGAAGTCTATTTAATGACAAGTACAAAAAATGGGAAACAAATGGAAATCATCAGAGCTGCGATCGCCTGTCTCGCTTCAACTTCCAAATTCTTCATGCAAACAGTAACTTCTATAGCAAATTCTTGTCATCATTGACGTGTAAAACTCATAAGTTTGACATGCAATTCTATTGGTCGGGAAAGGTAACTTAAGTATAGGTACTATATCAGTATATGATAACAGAGTGTGGGGACTGGATAACTCTTATTCGGAGGGGGTCTATGCCCATCCCTCTACATCACTCGTGATAGACGTCACTACAAGTACGACGTCTGATTGGTTCTACTAGCTATAGGACCCTAGATTATTTGGTCCATTGTGATTGGGTAGGTTGCACCCCTAGACATAAATCTCCACTTTAATTAGCAGCATGCAGAATGGACACCCAGATGCGGCGTGCCCCAAGATTCACCCTGCCTCCCTTCCATTAATGAGTACCTTAGGGCTATGTGTCAATTAGTTGGCTGAGGATGGCCTCGAAGCTGTAGCTTCTTATCAGGGAAAGTTATCTCATCCTCCGGTTTTGGGTGACATCAGACGTTTGTACCTCTTCGCGCTTGGCTAGTCACATGTCAGTACACTGCAAAGCTGCTTCATTTTCCATCTATTTGCGTATTTGATTCTTTGTTCGGCCTCGCCACCTGCCTGGGCCTCCTTATCTCAACCTTCACGGGGTAGGCTTCTATGCTCTTAAGTTTCAATTCTTTGACGATGCCGCTCTCCTCCCTTCCTGAAGTTGACCTTGAATTCCTAGGCATGAGGTGCTTCTTGCTAAATTTCGATTTCGCTCTTTTGTCTGGCTTTGTGCTGGTATATGTATGCTGGCCTGTTTGGCCCTACCATCCTGGGCTAATTCTGCTTTCGTAAAATGGAGTCGTACTTGTATAATGTGCTTCTTGAGGTAGACATATGTGTATATAGTTGGCGCTTTGCGCTCTATTCTCTACTAAGCATTGCATGCCGTACTGTTTTCTTAGCTTCTTGCGTTGCAAGCCTATTTACAGGCGTTAACTGGTTGCATGTTTTCATCTTGCTCTATGGTTATGTTTCTTTATATTTTCACATCGTCTCTTCTTCTATATCTGTGATAACTTTATCCATAGTGTTTTTGTCTTAGAGTGTTATCTTAGTTGTTGTTTGTTCATCTGTACGTCTGTCCGTGCCCGCGTGATGTCACCATTCGCCTTTCATTAAGGCCCTTTGGATCTCTTCAGGGACAGTTTGTAGGTACTCTTCATTTTGTGTCAGCTGTTGGTATGGTTGTCTCAATGGGTACCTTGCTGACCATGCTTGTCTGGTTATAGGCACTGCAACAGGTATTGCTCTTCTGATGGGCACTGGGCAGAGCCCTAGCGTGGCTCTCTGCTGGTTTATTTGCTCATCATACGTCACATATCTTGGCACGTATGTTCCTGGTATCTCAAACTGGGTGGCTGTAGTGCAGGCCATATCTAGGACTTCCTCTACACACCCCCCTCTGGTTGGTTTATCCACCACTTCTGCATCCACCTTTGGATTATTCTTACTTGGTTCTTCTGCATCCAATTCTTCGTCTTCTGGGTTTGTACATGATGGAGTGAACGTGTGTTTCCTTGGAGTCCATATTTTTATCACTCCTTTCAGGCTTCCTGCTGTTTTTACATGTTAGTGTAACGCTCACCTGTTCTTTTCCACGGGGACGTCTCCAGACACACACCTGAGGGCTCTTAGGTACCCCTCGACCGTCCCGGACTCCTGGATAAGCATATTCAGCTCTGGAAGACAGGAGGGGCATCTTAGATGATTTCCTACTAGGTCGCCCACCTCCCACGTTCCCGTGCAGGTTCCCTAAGGGTGACTCTCACCTTATTGATGTTAACGATGCTCTCTCCGTCCTGCCGCTCCGGGCAGGGGCGAGTTGATTTTGGGCCCATTGCGCTGAGTTGCTTCACTGGCGAGAGCCGGAGTTCAGACCGGCTGCAACTCCTTCTTCAGGTAAGTCTTAGGGCCTCATTACACGGTATGCGGTAACCATGGCGCTATTAGCGCCATGGTTGCCGCCGGTATTTTACCATGTCCGCCTTGATGGATGTCGGAATTACCGCCCTACTCCAAGGTGAGCGGGGGCGGTAATTCCCCATTTACCAAGGCACTTCCCCATTCCCATTTTTGCCCCCATAGGGCTCAATGGGAATGGGGAAGGAGCTAATTAGCACCAAGGTCCCTTTGCGGGCCCGTTCCTTATCGGCTGCTAAAACAAGCCGTTGAGGTCGGGTCCGGTAAAGGGACCTCGTAGTAGGGCAGTAAGAGTTTACCGGTACAAGTGCCCTTATCGGTACCGGTAAACCCTTACCGCGTTCCGTGTAATGAGGCCCTTAGTGTCTTTATTGATGAGAGTAAGTCTTTATAGGTGAAAAATAGTCTTTGGTATATGAGCTAACTCTTGTCCTCGTTGCTGATGGTGGAGGTCATGAAGAAAGCCGAAGACTGGTTCAAGCAGGTAAGCTGAATCGCCATGCGGCGCTGAAAGCGTCCTTGCAAATGACTAACCTGCTAACTTTTGTCTTGCCGACCTCGATGGGCTGGACTTGGAGGAACCCCCAAAGGAATGAAGCAATCGGGGGCAACGCAAGTTGGGCGGCTTCGAAGAGCAGATGAAGCAGCCAAGGGGAGAGCGTTGAGATGATGCCTGCTTCGGATGACTAGGACGCCACAGGATGCTGCAAAGTGGTAAGTTTGGCGATGGTCTTGCCTTGGGTACTTCCGAAGCCAAAGGATGCTGCTGAGCTGGTAAGCGGGGCGTTGGTCAGGCCCAGGAAGGCTCAGAAGACGATGGATGAAGCCGAGAAGATAGGGATGCAAAGCAGGATGAGCGTCACGCTGCAAAGGCAGAATAACGCGAAGCGCATGCTCTTGGTCGGGCGTGGTTTAAATAGCTAGGTAGTATCCCAGGTGCCCTGGAAGCTGGACTGCAGCATACAGTTCTCCAGTATTCCGCATGGGGGCAGCCATGCTTATCCATTGGCTATAGGAAGCCCGGCCCAGTGAGCGTCTCCTATGCCAGCAGCGCCAGGACTGGCTCTAGGGCATCCGAGGAGGCCCCAATAGGGTTTGCAAGGGCCTGTGTCCCCTTGGGGGAGATAAGGTTGTGACAGTTCGTCTTTGTTCCAGGTCATAAGCTGACATTGTCCATTCGGGCTGCAATAGATCCAGTTTCCTTCATACTTTCTTCATTTCCTGGGATACACAAACTTTGTTCCTTCTGGTGCAAATTTGCTGGCCTTCACAAAGTTTCTTATTTCTTCATCAGTCAGGTCTCTGGGCTTCCATTCTGGTTTGACATCGATCATGATCTTCATCCCAATGGCTTTCTTCGCAGTTTTCTGGCACTGTCTGATGATTATCTTGATGAGACAAAATCCTAGTAGTATCATCAATGGCAGGGCTCCCAGAAACTTGAATATGTCTGCCATCCATTGTGGGACCCATGAGAAGAGGGTTCCAAACCAGCTGCCGTCATCAACTTCGTCGGTTTCATCGATCATCTGGTTCTGTAGCTGTGTTAGCATCTCTATGGCCTCTGTCAAGGTTCCGTTTTCTTCATCATGGGACGGTATAAATGTGCAACATGATTCTCCGATTTTTGCACAAACACCTCCATCCATCGCTGCGATCATGTCAAGTAGATATCTGTTCTGGAGGGTCATTAATCGAATTGCTCTTAGTTCTTCTTTAATCGCGTTGAATCTTTTTATGGTAGTGTTGATGGTCTGCACTAACTCCCATCTGGTTATCTGCAGCCATTTCATATTTGCTTCAACCTGGAATCTTGGCATGATGATTGTTGTGAATACTGATGAGGTGAGGCTGCACAGCCTATGTTCATATGCGATTGCATGAAATGCTTCTTCTGATTTGGCAGAAAAGTAATTCTCTGTCTTTCTTCGGGGTACCAGTTCCACAGATCTCCTTTTCCTCAGGTGAGCATCTGCTTTTGGGAAACTGTCAATATTCAGGTCACTCTTCGGGGTCACTAGTGCAGGAATGTGGACGATCACTATTGTGCATATGCCTCCTCAGTTTTTCGGCAATCTTATGTATGCTTTGGATCCACACACCCAGTTATGATCCATAATTACTGCGGTTCCGTGAGTCATTCCTGGAGCTTCAAAGATTCGTCTGCAGTTCTGATTCTCTCCCATCTTCCTCGTGCCATTGTTCCTGAGGCACAATTTCAGGCTTTCCAGTGGCACTATCAGCAAGGGTCCTCCTCTGTGTTCGACCCATGTCAGTAATCTTGTGAGTTTCAGCCATAAAGGTTTGCACAACCTCTGTGAGTTCTGTATTGCTTCCTTATATGCTCCATAGACCATGCATGCTTGGCAGATCACCACTCCTTCTTCCCATCCATTTGGTGAAAGCACTGTTCCCCAAATCTGCATTTGGCCTCTGTTCTTCCAATTTATCGCCTCTTCTGGAGTTTTTCCTTGGACATTTAGCTTTGGGTTCACTTCGCATCTGTTGGAACTTGTGTGATTATCAGTACAGTCTCTGCAGGTTTATTTTCCAGTTCCTCATGTAGCTTCTTCGCTCTAGCTATGAACGGGAATAGATGATCTATCAGCCTTTGTGTCCTTGCAGTGAATTCTCCTAGCTGCTTCTGTCTTTTTAAGGGCTCTTGTTACATCTCCTTTCGTTGGCGTTTCTCTTGATTCTTCTCGGTTTCTCTCCTTGTTTTCTGGGGCTGATTGCTCGGTAGGCAGTCTCATATTTCCTGCTGCCTTTGTATGCGGTTCTGCAGTCATTGACACTTGCCCTAGTTCGTGTGCATTCAGTGTGTGGGTGCGTGTAGTAGTTAGTGCTATGTTTTCATTCATTCCGTGCTGACCCTGTCTCCAGCTTTTCTCTTCATTCGTTACCACACGTGTGTGTATTACTGCTAATTACATTCAATTTTAGTTCATTTACCTTACCATCAGATTTTCTCAGGACTGGAATAACTATATATGGTCTGGGTGCTTTTGTGGGACCTATGTGTACGTTATCCGGTGGGTGCACTGCAATTGGACCGTTTTGTGCACCAATAAAGAATGCAGTTCTGATTGTTAATAACAGAAAGACAATTATAGTCACTATGCATATGAACATAACCGTGCGGTACGAGAGTTGGCAGCATTTCCTTCCAGGGTACCGGGGGTGCCCCTCTGCTGGTGGGATGACCAGGTTGCTGTTCTGGGCCCCCATTTCAATCATATCAAAATGTCAATGTTCTATTCTTTTCACTCACTCCACTTGTTTCTCATAAAGTCTGTATCATAAAGTGTCTGGTGCTTCGCAACAGTCCTCCCTCTTGTGGGTGATGATTGTCTCTGGATATGGGATTCAGTATCCCTGCTAGACTATGGAAAATAGGTTACACTAACACTTAGATATGTCACTTTTACTGTATATATTTAAAATAGGTAGGTTCCCAGTCAGCCCCCTGAATTTGCTTCAGTCCTGAGGACATGCTGGAACCTGTTTCATGTGAAAAAATAGAAAACATGGAAAAAATCAAAAATCAAATGAAAATCAAAAATCAAAAAATAACAGTTGAAGTTCTTGTCTCCGCTCCCTCGATCTGTCCCACGGCGGAAGATAAAGTGCTTTGACGCTGTCTCCTGGACCTGTCACACGGCGGACGGTTTCACTAGAATCTCCTCATGTAGTCTCTCTGAAAGTTGGACAGCTCCACTTGCAGCATGATACCGTGGAGGAACGTTCCCATCTGTGCGACGTTAGCTGGATCTCTGATGAAAGTGAGGACGTCAACCTCGACAGGTCTCCTCACCATTTCCGGAAAGTCAGTGACTAGTCGAAACAGGACGTTGTGTGCCAGTCAGCTGTCCTCGGGCGACAGGGACATTTGTCTTGCTTTGTTGGGTTCAAGATTACAAGCCTTTCTTTTGATGTGCACAGTCCTTGCACTTTCCTGCCGCGTGGATTGCGACTAAGTAGTTAAGTTTGACCAACAGTTGGTTCAAATGCTCAGTGTTTGTTGGATCTCTGATGAATGTAAGAGTGTCTGTGGTTCTCCCGATAAGAGCTGAGCACTCTCCGATTATGCGAAAGAAAAGTGTATAAGTGAGTTCATCTAGAATTACCTGTGGTGGAAGCATTTGTGTCTGTATCACTGTATTCTGGCAACACAATGAAGGCTTCCGCGATGACATTGAGCAGTTGCCAAATTACTTTCTTGTTGGAAGGATCTTGGATGAAATCTGTGACACTGGTGACTCTCCGTACAAGTGATGGATATGTCTCTAGCACTATTTGGAAACAGGACAGCACATCCCTTGCGATATTTCTGCTGGGTGACACCATAAATGCTGCACAACAAAGTCTTGATATTTGATGATTCAGGATACTGTGTTCAGCTCTTAAGGTAAAAGTCCTCGATCTCAGTCTATTAGAGTCTTTCTTTTCTCAACAACGCTTTAGTGTGATTTAACCTTCAAGTTTGTGTCAACATACGTGTTGTGGCTTAGATGCGCGATTGTCTTCTTCACCCTAAAACTGAGATGCATAGAGTGTCCGTTATGTCCTGATCCACTTTTTTGCTCAGAGGATTTGTCCAGTTTAAGCCACAACTTGCAAAAGAGTTCTTTGTCTTGTCTTTGCTGCTCAAGCGTCCTTCTTCCTCGTCATGGATCTCGTCTGCACGTGCTGAGGTTCTTCCCCATTGTCTGTAATTTTTTCGTGGTGGGGTGCAGCTTGAGGGCTTTCTCCGATGTAGGGCTTAATGTCATTGAGAAAAATCCATGCTCTCCTGTCCTTCAATTTTACAGCTGAAGGAGTGCAGTCCTCTACGATGAAGGGACCATTGAATCTTAGCTCGTCCCACCTTTTCCTCTTGTGTTTTTTTTACTACCACATCACCATGATAGACGAGTGGAACACAAAGACCTTGAGCTGGGTCGGTTGCAGAGTCTTCTGCAATGCTTTGTGCTGTTCCCTTTTCGTTGTCGCTGCAGTTGGTCTGAAATTACAGTAAGACTGGATGTCATGCAGTTCAGGTACTCTTGTAACTCGGTTCTCAGGACCTCTCGAGTTGGCTGGGCATCACATCTAACTCTATTTCGTGGGGTAAGTGGGGTATTCATTCTCCTTGCTGTGACTATCTCATGCAGCGTAAGATGATGGTCGGAGCCTGGTTGGTTCCAAAGAGCACACAATGCCAGTGGAAGGCAGTGCAACCATCCCCTCTCTAGAGTAAGCTTCAACTTGGCTATCCTTTCCTTTAACAAGCCGTTGAGCCTCTCACAAATACCATTACCTTCCGGATGATACGCTGACGAGAACTTGTGCTTCATACCAAGCAACAAGCTGATCTGCTCAAATACTGCGTTTAACAAAATGAGCCCCATTGTCTGATCTCATCACCTCACACACCCTCCATCTAGGGAACACTTCCCTCACCAGGAATTTGGCCGCACAGGTAGAGTCTGGGTGTGTACATGGTCCTGCGTCTATCCATCTAGAGAATGGACACACCACTACAATTAAGTACCTGTACCCGTTACACACTTGGATCATGTCGACGTAGTCGATATGTAAGTGCTGAAAAGGCCCATTTTGCCGGGGGATGACTCCTCTCACTACCTTTAATGTGTGCCCAGCGGTGAATTGCTGGCAGATTATGCAGTTCACCATAAAGAATGCAACATGCTCAGCTAAATTCGGTATAAACCAGTCTTACGCAAGCGTTGTTGCTAAGTTTTCCTTTGACATATGTATGGGGTAATGTAATTGCTCCAATGCTATTTTTAGTAGGGCTACATGCATTACTGGTTTACCAGTGCTGTCTTGCAGCCACAATCCGTCAGAGGGGTTTAAAGAACACCCTCAACGTTTCCAAAGGTTCTTTTCATCTTGCGGTGCCTCCCCTTGAAGTTCCATTAGTTGCGTCTGCCCCATATTACTATAGGCTTCTTGAGTGGTTTGTGCTACCATCATTCTTTCATGGGTGCACGCCACCTCTACTTCCATGATCATCTCACTCTTGGATGCCATACGCTTGGCTTCCGTGTCTGCTGCGTTATTTCTGCGGCGCATTTTATGACCGCTGTGCCCACTGGGAGCTTTAGTGCCTTAATCAGCCTGTCCAGTAAGGCTGCGTGCTGTACTGGTGTGCCGTCCGCTCGGAGGTAGTCCCTCCTTTTCCAGCGTGCTAGGCCTGCGTGCACTGTGGATGTCACATAGGCGGAGTCACTGTACACTGTTACTTCCTGGTCTGCATGATTCTCAGTGGCGAGTATCCATGCCAATAACTCTGCAGCCTGTGCTGAGTAATGAGATGGTATTTGTGCACTGACGAGTACTCGAAATTCTCTGTTTGCTATGTTTTTCATTACAGCTACGCCTGTGTATCTGTGTCCGTCTTCTTGGTCAATTCTCGAAGAACCGTCAATAAAAACGATCTCTCCTCCTGCTAGGGCATTTGCTTTTACTGGGGATTTCGTCATAGAATTCTTCATAGTTTGCACAGTCATGTATCGGTTCTCCTTCAGTGACTGGCTCGGCTATGAACGTAGCTGGGTTTACTGTTTTACATCAAACTATTTTGATCGATGGATTAGATATAATCACCTCATAGGCAGAAGCTCTTTGGGCTTTCAGCGTACCCTTCGGTTTCTCTAAGATGGCAAATAATGAGTGCTCGACATATAACGTCATGGAATATCCCATTACAATGGTTGTCGCTTTCTCTATGGCAAACGCTGCGGCAGCTAAGATTTTTTCACATGGAAATTGGCCCCTCATTACCGGGTCCAGGTTCCCACTGTAATACGCCAGGGGCTTGTACCCCAACGAGGTTCGTTGAGCGAGTACTGCCGTCATAACGCTGCCATCTGTGTGCGAGAACAGGTAGAATTCCTCTGCATAATTAGGAATCCCGAGAACTGGAGCCATACAAATCGCTCTCTTGAGTTCTGTAAACCCCTTTTCCATTGTCTCAGTCCATTCAATCTTTTCCTGTGTCACCCGGGCCTTCTTTAGGGCCTGGAGCAATGGCTTGGTATATGAGCTGTAATCGAAGACCCATGCTCTAACATAATTGCACAGGCCTAAAAAGCTCTGCATTTGCTTTACCGTGAGTGGCTTTGCCGTGTTCATGATAGCTTCAGCCCTTTCTGGGGTTACCTTTTTCCCCTCATGCAAAATTAACTGGCCTATGTACAGCACTTCCTGTTGACAATATTGTAATTTTTCCTTGTCAACCTTATAGCCTTTCTCTGCCAGTATAGTCAGTAGCTGAACCGAATCACGCCTCCATTGTTCTTCTTGTGCTGCAGATTAGAATGTCATCCACATACTGCAAGACGATGCTTTCTACTGCAATATTGCTCAGGTTCATCTGGAGGACTCTGTTTAAGATGGACAGGGATTCACAGTACCCCTGTGGCAATCTTGTGCTTTTCAGACGCATTTGTCTGAATGTGAACAATGTCAGATCCTGTGAGTCACGGTGCAACAGGATTGAGGAAAAGGGCATTTTTCAAGTCAATCACCGTGAAATACTTTGCCTCAACTGGTATATTACATAATATTGTAGATGGATTAGGGACTAGAGGGAACTCGGCTTCAACAATATCGTTTAGTGCTCTAAATTCCTGGATTAAACACCAAGACCCTCCCTTTGACTTCTCAACAGGGTAAATCACTGTATTACATGGTGACTCTGACGTCACTAGGATGCCCTGTTCCATCATGGCAGAAATAGTCTTCGTGATCCCTTCATCCGCCTCTCTGAACATGGGATATTGTCGTGCTCTTCGCAAAATTGCTCCTGGTTTCAATTTAATTTTCACTTCTCCCACCCCCTTCAGGAGGCCTACGTCATATGGTCCTGTAGTCCATACTGAGACAGGCACTTAGGCCATGTCATCATCAAAGTATTCAGGACGTACCAGTGCCAACATCATTCTCTGAGGCACTTCTCTTTTAATCATTTTTACCCAAAATACGAGACTCACTTCCACCCTTGTCTCCTCTGAATCTGGTTGTTCTTCAAACAGATCGTCATCGGTGATGTCAGTCACTCGATACCCGTCTTCAATGGTGATAATCGCACACCATTGTCTGCCTTCGTCATCGTAGCCTTCAACTAGTGCTATTCTACCTCGCACTGCTGCAGCATGTATCATCAAGGGAAATATTTGTCCCTCCTCTTCATGCATTGGTATTCTCAGCCTGAATAGAAATTTGTCAAGGGTTCTCCTGACCTTGTCTGCAAGGCCTGGTAATCCTGCCATAAGTACACGTATGCCATATGCGAAAACCTCAGGTTCCAGAGGTATAGCTCTCATGGCTCTGTGTCCTGAATAGGCTCTGATTATATCGCAAACGTTTGAATAATGCATTCCTGGAGTAGAGCACACTATGCCCTCCTCTGTAAACGAGATGGTCATATTCAATTTTGCCATTAAATCTCGACCCAAAATGTTTACTGGGGTCTGACGCGAATACAACAAAGGTACATTAATTTCGCATTCCCCCTTGGAGACTGGGAGTGCGTCTGTAAAGGGAACTCGACTGTGAGCTCCTGTAAAACTCTGAGTATCTATAGCCTCTCCGGACAAGGAAAACTTGCCTTCTCGTATGCACGAGCGTGTTGCCCCTGTGTCAACTAAGAAGGAATATTCTTTACCCCCTATGGCGACATTCACCCTAGGTTCCCTATTAGAGTCTGGTGTCACTAATAGGATAGAGCACATCAGGGTTTGCAGTGAGCTGTCCTAGTTCATATATAAGTTCGGTCCACTGTACACTTGTGGATTCTCTCCATTCCCGGGGTTGCCTCACCTTCCGGAGTTTGTGCCCTGAGACATTTGCGGTGGTGCCTGTTGGAATTGCCATTGCGGCAAGTTCCCCTTGCTCAGGGGTTGAACCCCCTGCTGCGCACCCTGCTGCATGCTTGGTGCTTGCTACTGCACTGTGTGATTCTGTGCACTGCCCTGTTGGGAGGTTGCAGGCGGATTCACCGTGCCTGCTCCCATTCCTCGGCTAATTTGCCAATGCGCCTTGGCTTCTGCATGAGCGCGCCAGATGCCCCGTCATTCCACACAGCCAGCACACCGGTGGTGGCCGGGCTATTTGTCCATTCGCCATGTCTGTGTTGCCCATTTGCACGTTTTGAAAACCTCCTTGATTCCCTTGGAAACCTTACTCTGCCATCCTCTTCCTCTAAATCCCCTTCCCCTCGGGTACTATCCTACGTTACCCTGGTTGTTTTGCTGTGGGTTGGTCACCAGTTGTACGTTCTGTTCAGCTGGGCTAGTCAGCATGGCTCCTTCCAAAACATACTTTGATAATTTCTTTTGCACCAGCTTCACTTCCTCACCTTTCCGCGTTGCCTCCTTTTTCCGATTCTTTTCTTGCAACAATCTACAGTAATGTGCAATAGGTAGCTGTATTTCAGCCCAAGGTTTGGCCGCAACTCCTACCAATGTCTTAAGTTGTTTCTGTACAGGTTCTGGTAACCCTTAGCATAAAATGTAGTAAAACACAGGTATGGATTTTGTCCAAGATTCATGCGTTTTGAGCACCCACGCGTCTTGGAAATTCTGGATATAAATTAACGGATCTTCTGACCCCTTCATTTTGCGAGTCATTATAGCTCCCATATCGGAAGTGTCTGGGTAAAGCACTCGTAGCCCTTTCCATACCTGTGCTCTACAATTATTGAATGGTGCTCCATCGTGAGCAGTGTTAATTATGGTAACACCAGGGTACCCAGCCCGTGTCCATACATCGTCTGCCCTCTCACCAATTATGGCAATCAGGGGACCTTTAATGTCCCCTATAGCTAATGTGACACCTCCTATCATTTTTTTAACTCGTGTATCCACTTCCCAGCTCCCGATGTCAGCATTGAAAGCTTGTTTTTCAAGTTCTCTCGATCCATGTGTGGCCATAGAATACATTGCGGTCTTGTTCCCCCTTTATCTAGAAGCGAGATTGGAATGCACAGCCTTCTTTCTCCTTCCACATAGTTCTTCTGTCTATCGCTGGGGTATCATTCCTGCATCACCGTCTACCTGGCAATGTCCTCAATCAGTCCGCATAGGCGGGCACCGCCACTCCCCCACTGACCATGGGGTGTTCCTTCGTGTCGGTCAGACTGTGATGTAGATTCAGATGCCCTTGGTGCGGACTCGCTAGCGTCTGACCATCGTACCCCCTTGTCCCTTGGGAGCCACTTTTTGCGCCGTCTCCCTTCTTCATTTGTCTTGCACTCCGTCTCCTGTCCGGAGTCGGACAGTGATTGTTCCCAATTCACGCAACTCCTTGCGTCATCATCATTTTTACTGATTTCCAGTCTGTCCAGGGACAGTCTCCTGCTCCCCCTACTTCGGGTGACATCCTCAGTGCCATACAGCTGAGTGCTTTCTAAGTGCTCGTCTTCCCTTTCCCCTTGGGATACTCGTTCCAACCCCATTTCATCATATATTTTATCGATCATTCCCCCGATGCTTCTGGTGTCAAAGTCATCCTCAATATTCGTCCCGCTATTGCCTGGTACTGAATCATACGCAGGGAAAAATTCTTCAATGGCTTCCCATTCTACAGCAGGATTGGGTTTTTTAACTTCCCGCTCCAGATATTCGAGATTGCGTGCCCTCTGTCTACGCTTACGTTCATTATCATCATCAAATTCTTTGCGCTTCCTCGCCTCTTCTCTGTCCTTATCTTCTTCCCTTCTCCTTTCATTTCTACGTTCATTTGCCCTTCTAACTTCCTCATCTTCTCGTCTCTTTATTCTTCTTTCATGTACTCTTTGCTCTTCTTCCAACCTTTGCAGGTTCTGCTGTACTTGTCATAGGCTGCGCTCTGCTTGCGACTGAGCGGCTTTCCTTGCTCTTCGCGATATAGCTGTTCTCACCTCAGCCTATCTTTCCTCTTTATTCTTTCATCCCTTACTTCCTTTTCCTTCTCCTTCTACCTTCTCTGTGCCTCATCAGACCTCTCTCTCGGTCTCGCATCATCACTTCCTTTACCATCGAGTTTCAACAATATCTGTCCTCCCATCCATTCATCTTTCGCGAATGCTATCTCATCAGTTCTGTCTTCACTTCCTTTCCATTTCATTCCCTCTCTCTCTTTATCGAGAGGTGCACTTGTCTGTGCTTGATCCTTCCTTTCATCATCCCGTCTCTCCTTGTCCCTCGGGACTGCAGAGGTGAGATTCTTATCCTGATCCTTCCCTTTATTTTCGTCCCTACTGTACGTAGGTGACTCATATGCGGGGTTGATGTACCCTGTAGCTGCTTTGAGCTCTCTTAATGGGTAGAGTCCCTCTGACTTACTTCCTTCGGTTTCTGTTTCAGGCGGGGCTGGTGGCACGGTAGGCGTCTCACCCCCCTCTGTGCATTCATTTAATATCCAATCTGCAGGTGGCTCTTCATCTTTCGACTGTTTGAACATTTTCCAAAGTTCTAGAACAGCGAGGCGTTTCTCCAGTTTCTTGCCTGTATATGTGGCATGCAAATAAGTTGTTATATGTTGCATATATAGGCTTTAGATAAGGACCTGTTCTGTGGCCACGGCATGAACATCTTGTGTGTGGTACCCTTAACCCACTCTGTACTGTATTTCTTAAGCTTAGGTGCATGTTTAGGCAATTGTTTACATAAGTGTGCTAGCGGAGTAATATCTACCATGCTTAAATCTGTTCTAGCAATACTCTCATGCAACTTCACCACACCCACAATATGAGCAAGCACCAAATATCGCAAGCTCCAATCCCATCTTTTCCCACCAAATTTTATATCACCAATTTACTTCAAAAACATCAATTCATGTGTGATTCCCTCTCAACTATAGAATTGCGTAAAAACCCTATTTGATTTCAACCAGTACAAGACAAACTTTCTTACATGTGACATACAAAACAACAGGTACAACAGACATTTGATGGACTAGACAGACACCAGCTGGACACAAATATCTCTGCCTTCTAATTAGTACCCCAACATGGAGTTTAAACGAACTCCTTTTACGATGTTTTTAATCGTCGTAGTAGCCTAATCTTTGCCTATTATGTGGGACTGAGTTCACGTTTCTTCTGACCGCTATATTAAAGCGCAGGAACAAGGCGTATTCTTTACCTCGGGTGTCCTCCCCGGTATCCTCTCTCTTTATTCATTCAGTTATTCTCGAGTCATTATCCACCTATATATATATATATATATATATACAGTCTTCTCTACTTCTGACTATTTTGTTTTCTCCACCTCCCTGCGTTACCTTTCCCCTTACTTGTTCTATTGCTTAAGGACATTTGCTAAAGCATCAATTTTCATTTCTCTCACCGCTCGCATCGTTCCTCTCTGTGTCTTCGGGATCACCACCTTCTTTACCGCCTTCTTTTGGTCTTTTGTCTGATTCATTGCCCGTAGGAATGGAAAGGTTTATGTTTTTTAAACGGGTGCCTTCAACCAACAGCAGTTTTTTGGACATTATTACACTATCATTGTCCACGGGCAGCTTCACAGTCTACTCTGCCAAAATGGCGAAGGACTCGTGATATTGCCGAAGACTTAGAGTTACTTCGTGTCGATGGTCAATAGGTGTCTTATCAATAATCAAATTCAATAGTTGATGGTCACAGCCATCCTCTCTGCTACCAAGTGTGCTGGAGGGCGGAGCGACCTCTGAACGGGCCAATGAGATGCAGAGCTCGCCCTCCGGCACCTTAAGTCAACATAGCTGCACCTTGAGGAGGATGGGGTGCAGGATTCTCTTACTCCAACACCAATCAATAAGGACAAGTCAATGGTTTGGCAAAGGGAAGTCTGTTTAATGACAAGTACAAAAAACGGGGAAACAAATGGAAATCATCAGAGCTGCAATCTCCCTGTCTCGCTTCAACTTTCAATTTCTTCATGCAAACAGTAACTTTTATAGCAAATTCTTGTCATCATTGACGTGTAAAACTCATAAGTTTGACATGCAATTCTATTGGTCGGGAAAGGTAACTTAAGTATAGGTACTATATCAGTATATGGTACCAGAGTGTGGGGATTGGATAACTCTTATCGGGAGGGCGTCTATGCCCATCCCTCTACATCACTCGTGATAGACGTCACTACAAGTATGACGTCTCATTGGTTCTACTAACTATCGGACCCTAGATTATTTGGTCCATTGTGATTGGGTAGGTTGCACCCCTAGACATAAATCTCCACTTTAATTAGCAGCATGCAGAATGGACACCCAGATGCGGCGTGCCCCAAGATTCACCCTGCCTCCCTTCCATCAATCAGTACCTTAGGGCTATGTGTCAATTAGTTGGCTGAGGATGGCCTCGAAGCTGTAGCTTCTTATCAGGGAAAGTTATCGCATCCTCCGGATTTTTGGTTACATTAGACATTGGTACCTCTTTGCGCTTGGCTGGTCACGTGTCAGCACACTGCGAAGCTGCTTCCTTTTCCATCTATTTGCGTATTTGATTCTTTGTTCGGCCTCACCACCTGCCTGGGCCTCCTTATCTCGACCTTCACGGGGCAGGCTTCTATGCTCTTAAGTTTCAATTCTTTGACGATGCCGCTCTCCTCCCTTCCTGGAGTTGACCTCGAATTCCTAGGCATGAGCTACTACTTGCTAAGTTTCGATTCAGCTCTTTCGTCTGGCTTTCTGCTGGTATATGTATCCTGCCCTGTTTGGCCCTACCATACTGGGCTAATTCTGCTTTCGTAAAATGGAGTCGCACTTGTATAATGTGCTTCTTGAGGTAGACATATATGTGTATATAGGTGGCGCTAGCCGCTCTATTCTTCTACTAAGCATTGCAAGCCGTACTGTTTTCTTAGCTTCTTGCATTACGAGCCTATTTACAGGTGTTAACTGGTTGCATGTTTTCATCTTGCTCTATGGTTATGTTTCTTTATATTTTCACATTGTCTCTTCTTCTATGTCTGTGATAACTTTATCCATAGTGTTTTCTCTTCAGGGACAGTTTGTAGGTACTCTTCATTTTGTGTCAGCTGTTGGTATGGTTGTCTCAATGGGTACCTTGTTGCCCATGGTTGTCTTGTTATAGGCACTTCAACAGGTATTGCTCTTCTGATGGGCACTGGGCAGAGCCCTAGCGCGGCTCTCTGCTGGTTTATTTGCTCATCATACGTCACATATCTTGGCCCGTATGTTCCTGGTATCTCAAACTGGGTGGCTGGAGTGCAAGCCATATCTGGGACCTCCTCTACAAGAATGGTGCAGGGAGGCAGGATATACCGCCTCTCTTCCGACATTTGTTAGTGCACTGGAAGTTCACTGGAGATGGAAAGGCACTTGGATTTATGACTTGTCAGTGTCTCACGTTATCTGCAGAGCACATTCCTCTGCGAAAACAAGGCGCATGCAGATGTGACAATGGGGAGGACACTAGCTGGAACTGTTGTCATAAAATAACGAAATCACTATCAATATAGAAGAGTAAAAAGTTATTCATGATAGCGCGGCATTGGTGGATGCCAGCAAACAATTAGTTTGCTTTTCGAACATATTTCAAATGCCACCTTGGTTGGCCGGGCTAATCGCTCCCATGGGAGTAAAGGTCAGTGCATGTGATGTTGCTTGTGGGCTGTTCACACTGATGCATCCTGTACAGTATGTTTTTGATTTGTGACTTTCCTTCAGCCAAAGGAAACTTAGCATACGCGCTCCTAAGAAGGTTCAATTGTTGTTCGTCCTTGGAAGAAAGGGAGGATTTGCTATGGATTGAATGATCGGAGGTGTGTAATGCCCGCAAAAATAAGATTTCCCATTTCAAAAATGGGCAAAGGAACATGTAATTTCATTTTATGAAAACCGTTGATCTGAGCGGACACTCTGCATTACGCCAAGAGAATGGAAATACCAAACAATGTATGTTTTACTGTAGACGAGTTTATAGACAAACGAGTCAAGGTTTCATTTTCTGACCTGTATTATTGGCTTACATTGTAATGGGTTGTTGGTTGGGGCATATTGTGACGACAAACAAACAACCTGTATGCATTTGTCTTTGTCCCGGGCACATGGGCAGTCCAGCACCAAAATGCATGGAGTCCACGTCTGGCTTTCCCCCAGGCTCCACCAAAGCCAAGTTTGTTGCTAATATTCCGTTATAATGCCGTCTATGTGCTGTTCGAATTCTTCCGTCAGCTTCCGCATCCCATTACGGGCTAAACATACTCCACAGTACTAACCTTTCAAGCACTTCGTAGACTCCAACTTTCCACTATGTTTTTTCTGTGTTTCCATTGTTTCTGGTTTGTGTTCATTATTAGATTTCACCCGGTGCAGAATTAAAGGGTAAATGGATAAATTAGAATAAAGAACGGCTACTGAGGTATATTTCTGTTCTGTTTTCTACACAGCTACATCCTTCCTTCTGTGAATGTCATCGATTTCAGATACCCAGTGACAGGTTCTTCAGCAGGCAGTGGCAGATACACCTAAATGGCTGGCTTACAATTACGCTGATGTGGGACGATCGTCCCGGACCGATATGCCCTTTCGCGGAACCAGCGACAAGGAGCAACCTGACATCTTTGACGGTGGTCTAGCAAGAAGCTGATGCCGAGGCCTTGCGATTCGAGGTGCATCCAATGCGCTTCTTCTACCGAAAGGAACACTGTGTGCCTCATGATAAAGATTTGATGTTCGAAAACAAAGAAATTCAAAATGTGGTTGAATATAGAAACTGGCGGATGTTCTCGGAGCGTTTATTGTGAAATAAAAGTACATTATAAATTACGGAGTATTAGTGTTTCCTTTAAAAATAGTATTTTCTATTCCGATCTGGGATGCGCTGTGCAGTGAGAGGATGTGTATGTTGATATTCCGGGTTCTGCGTCAACTAACGTTAAGACGTAGGTGATGACTGGGCGTGCTTGGCTACGCTGCCCACTAACATCGTGAAAATAGGTGGAGAATATCGCTAGGAATAGTGATGTCAGCTTTATGGGTAGGGGATATGATTTAGTGCTGCGAGGGCAGTTCAATTTAGGGAGATGCAGCATCTGATAAGATTAGGACAAGATGGCTGCGCCCTGCTGCCTGGTTTCACATGTGTAAAAGTGCAGAAAACTAAGGTAAGGTGCATAGGAAATATTTTTACTATTGTTCAGTTTGCTTAAAACCACACGCCCGAACGCTTGGAACAATAACATTTTTGAACGCACTATTCCAAGTTTCAAGATGGTCCTTTTTTTGTTTTCTCTGCTGTCAATTTTACTGACTTGGATACTTCAGCGTGCAGGTCACATGCTTGAAGAGGGACATGGCTTGAGCTCAGGCTCAAGCAGAAACATAACAAATGTATATTACATTCATTGTTTGAATGTCTGTCTGTCTTGTAAGCGCCCTGAGGCCTTTGGGCGTGTGGCGCTATATAAGAAATCTGTAGATAGGTATATATCTATTCTTTTTTTATATAACATTCTTTCCTAGACTAACCTTTACTTGTGAGCCCCTTCTCTCAAGTATATATTCCTAGAGAATTTAAATCCCAATTAGGATTAGGTCCACATCGCAGTTCCCAAATGTGTGGTCCCCAACATGAAGGAGAGCCCCTCTACCCCAGCCCCACTGGCGTGCTCGCCCACACCAGAAGCAGGTAACGCAGCGATGCGCGCACCACATTGCCTCCTGGCGGCCCCCTTTGAGCACCGCATCCGGCTCCCACAAATGGGACCCACAACAGGCACGGAGCTCCCGCTCTTGCCCTGGGAGGGGAACCGAAAACCCATATGCTGCTCGCATAGCTCTCAACCATTTGGGTTGCAAAAGCGGGTGAAAACACCCGATTTTATTTTTGGCGGGTGAGAGGCCCATTGAAACGAATGGGCGTGCAGGAGGCTTGGCGGGTGAGTCAGCTGTTTACAAGGCGGGTGACACCCGCCAAAAGCGTGTGAGTTGAAAGCTATGTGCTCGGGCAGGCCCCTGACACCCCACAATGCCCGCCCCACAACCAGAGCGCAGCCCATCCCTGCCGTACAGAACCAGCCGAATCGTGAAACCCCAACACATCGAGGAAAACCAAAGGTAAGCCGCCCCCCCCACCCTTGAACAGGAGGGAGGGGCAAAAGTGTCCAGGGGTACTATGTCCCTCTCATTATAATTATTATTTTTTTTAAAAAAGTGTTGACCCCTCTCCCCACCACCGCTCTCCTATCCCCTGCTTCCTACCATGCCCCCTGCTCGTTCCTGTGTGCCCCCCAGGCCGCTAGGCTACCTCAGCAGCTGTGCCAGCGAAGGTCCAGGCAACACGGTACTGCGTTAACCCGCCAAAAGTTCCTGAACCTTCACCAGCACCCATATATATCACCTAAGGTGGGGGCAATCTATCCCCGCCTGGCTCGCTGGTTGGGTGCAGCGCCCAAACCTCCCCGGGGAGCAACGCATACCGCGTGCTCCCGAGCCCCCCCCCCTAGTATGCTTACAGACTTCGAAGGCCTTTAAGTAGGTGAGCTGAGCATGAATTGTGGTGAGGGCGGGGGCTTACGTGGTAAAGGCGGGGTTGGAGAGGATAGCAGGGCCTATGCAGCTTAGCTGTAGGCGGGTGAGGCGTTCTCTGAAGGTTCGCTAGTGCACAAGAAAGTTGGGAGTTGTCCCGACAGGTTTTGGGGTTCCTCAGAAGACCACCTGGGAGAATCATTCAGACACGTGGTTCCCCAAACCAAACACACTGATTTTCACGGGGTGCCTCCAGAACCCCTGGGGTTCTCCGCGCTCACTCGGGAATCCCGGTCCTCGGTTGAGTGAGGGTCCCAAGAATCGCCCATGGTATCGCCAACGGTACGTCACATAACATACCCTAAGCACTACATTGCTCGGTTTTGCCGCAGGCTAATTTCCCCGAAGAGAGTTTTCGGGGAGTGCCTCTGTCGACCCCCCCCCCATTTTCCTTTTAATTATCATTGATGGCAGATTGCATCGCGCGAGACCCTTGCCAGGCGTGAGCGGATAAATCCTGCACCCGAGGTCTTTTTGTTCCCTGCCTGCTGCCATCAGAAACTCTGCCCGCCGCAGATGGCGTTGCCGAGCAACCAGTGATGGCGCGGCAAGCTCGGTCTGCTGTGCCGCCCCCTCCCCCTTCAGACACGGGCACCCTCGAAGACCCCATTGCACAGAATAACACGTGCTTGAACGCGAGGGCGCTGTGAGTTCTACAAGATCGGACCAGCACTAGACCTGAAATTTGAAAACCTGATCTAATTGGGCCCCGAGCGGTGAGGTGGTTATCAGACTCGTCACGTGTGCCGCGGCGTCACTCGTTCAGTGTTCCAGCAGCAGTATGCGTGGGGCAGTGGCATAGCCAGTGCTTTACGCAGGATAAGAAAACGAGGTGGGCTCTAACGTGTCATTATGCAAACTTTGGGGGTGGGTCCTAAAAAGGGTCTCCGCTGCATCACTTTCCAAGTAGATCATCAACCTTTAAAAGGGGCGGGTCCTTAGAAACTAAAGGTGCGATCCATCAGCGCAATCACGTTTTCATGTGTAATGAATAGGAGTAGATTTGACACCTAAAAGCTAAAAAGATGTATTAAAATAGAATGAATGTGTGTAAAAATGTTGACCAAATACATATATTCAAATATAAAATAGGAGAACTCAAAATAGGTCAGCGGATCATGCAATCCATGATTCCTACAAATTAAAATAATTAGAATGACAATTGTTTAATGGGTGCTGTAAAAAAATCAAACAATGTATTCTTGTATAATTTCCATTCAGTGTTTGAAAACAAGCACATTTCTCTAACTTATGTTATGGTTCTAAACGTGGCTGAAAGTGACATCTACCGTTTTAGAGCAGTACTGGCACTCATTTTCATTTACATTAGTGCACGGAATAAATCTGGTTGGGGAAAGTCAGTTCGGGAGCCCAGGCTCAATGTCAATATTTGGAGACTGTGGGGGCTGAGCCCTGGCCAGCCCTGGCCCCCTTAAAGCCCCGGGCATATCTTAATGCTTGACTGTTGTGATCCCTTCCCCAACCCCGCCAAACTGTTGGGAAACCTGCCCACGTTCCAGCCCACGCCCATCTCTAGTAATAAACATGCATCCCAGGTGCGAGTGAGACGTGACAGTCCCACCCTTCCAGAGGCAGGTGTGTGTCTCGCCGTGCTAGTCTCGACCTGTCTGAGTGCCTCCCGGGCCACCTGCCTTGCCAGGGATCCGTGCGGCTGGTGTCCAAGTTCAGGACACAGTTCCGGTTGCGGACTTGACAGCACCGTGCGCCACTCCTCAACATCACGCAAGCGATGTGTTCCATCCAAAATGCGTACAACTGAGGGTGATGGTTACACTTCTTTTCTGAGGCACAAAGAGGCAGCAACACCGTGGCCATGAGCTTCTAGTATTTGGGGCAAAGCTCTGCTCTTCAGTAATGTGAGCTGGACGGAAACTCACTGTGCTCTCTAGAGACGTTCATAGTTTTCGACTTAAACGCAAAACAAGGCCACAGTGTCTGCCTTGCAGGGGATGAAACACACAATGCACAGGAGCACGCTCATCCACGCCACCGCACCTGTTGGAATTCTTGACGGAAAGAGTCAACCTCTTGTTTTTTTGGGCTAAACCGCACAACATACCCAGATTTCCCGCACAAAATAGTCAGACTTGCCATTAGTGGAAAAGGTAACTTTGATGTGACAGGCCACAGCTTACAAACTTCGCTAACCCGTCCCCTCGGCCTTACAGACTAACCAAACCATTAAAACATGCAGGTAAACCCACTCCCCGCTTTCCCTCCCTTCAAAGATTCCTTCTCCCTTCAACTCCCCAACATCTTTCCCAAATTAATCCATGTCCTCTTCCCCAAACCACCGCCCATCCTTCTTCCCTACCTCTTCCCCTATCTTGTAACGCCGGGCTAGCCTGTCCGTCCAAACAGTGCTAACTATTTTCCTTACCGCATAATAGCCCTTCAGCTTCAACCAACCATCATTTAACCGACCGTGTCACCGGCACTCAGAAAAACCCTCCCAGAGGTGTTCTTTCTGCCCCAACGCCCCCACCTTTTTTGTATTGCTCTCCTCCTGAACCACCTGACACCCAGATGCATAGTGGTTCCTCCTATTTGATAGTGAGACTTAACCAGTCTCTTTATTTGCAAAATTCTTTGAGAATCCTGCCCCAGGCTGAAGCCTGTGTACCCTTCCTTTAACTCTCTGAACTGAACCAATTCTTCCCTTTTCTCCCGCTCTGCCCCATACCTTCCCCTCACCATTACCCCACCGCCCCTTCTAACAGCCCTTCGGTCCAAATATACAGATTCGTGTGCTGACCCTTCCTTCTCCCGTCCATAGCGTCCTTTCCAAACCCTCCTTTGAGGGCCATACCCTCAAAGCCCTTCCCCCTGCATAACTTGCCATTGACCTCCGCAGCCATGGCCCACCTGCCTTATAAACAACCAGTAATAGCAGACGTCCCCCTTAAGCCTGCAAGACCGAACCACCTAAATACACCTACTCATAGCTGCACCGCCACTGTATACGAAAAGCTTTCTTCCCTAACCTTCCTGACACCTGCCACCAGCAACCGGCCTTCCCTTCTCTTCTCCAGAACACTGTCCATCCGCATCGCATCTGTGAAAAGAAATGGCAAAATCAAAACCATAATTTAGTGATTTTTTAAAGTACTCACACACCCCACGAGGTTCTGTTACAGGAATTGTTTTTTTAAATTTTTTTTTAGGTTTCTTAATTTTTTTTTGGTCTTAGTTGCATTTATAATGCGCTTAAATACCCAGAGATCTCTAAGCGCGACCTGGGGATCGAACCTGTGTTGCTTCGAGTCGTCTTGCTTCCAAGGCGCACGTTGCCACTGATCTATCCTTCAGGGACAGAGCAAGGTAGGGTCATTGTGGAGGATCCCCCAATGTTTCCTGATGGTCTTGGTTATTTGGAAACTACACTCTCTATAAGCTTGCATGATGACCGCAGGAGCGTATTTAGAATAGATTGACAAGGACTTAATCCCACCACTTTACAGCACTCCGCTCCTCCTCCTTGGCTGCACTTAACGCTCCTCATCCTAAACCCCTATTCTCTGCTCCCGCCCCATACCCCTGAGCCTTCACTGCACCATTCCTTATCCCTACTCATATACCCCACTGCCAGAAATCCCCACCTCGAGGAGTGTGACCCCCATCCACTGCCCCGTCTTCCCACCAGTGCCACCAACACTTTCCTAACCCCGCCAAGCCCCCCAAACATTTGCCTGTTGTACATTTCTTCCCGCTCCCGCCTGAAATGATAACCGTCACCTAATCTTTAATTTCTTTCGGCCCCTCCCGTTCCCCCCAGCGACCACCCCCACTCATTTACCCTGCTAATCTACCAAAATACCTACCCGCCATGACTACTCCCTTTTAAACAAAATTACAACAGCACCTCACACCTCCTTTCCCTGGCCTACCCTAATTCCTGCATCCCATGCAACCCCCTGGAACTCTGTGAAGCGTACACCTGAACTTTCCCTGATCTGATTCCATGAACCAACCTAGGCCCTATGGCCTGAAACCTGATGTCCCCACCTTCTTAAAGAACCCCCCTCATGCTGTCTCTCCCCCAACCTCCATCCTCCCATCCTCTTTTCTCCCTATCTTGCCCGCTTGGCCCAAAGGACTCTTGAACCTGATATCGTAGCTGCACATTCCAAGATTGCACTCTTACCAGTACCCTAGATATTCCCTCCTAGACCACCTGAGCATGCCACCCTCAACCCACCCTTCCTTCATATTCCCTACCTAGTACACAGATACCCTCTTCTTCCTAGCACTCTACTTGCTCTCATTCCTCCGGCCCAACCTATCCCCAGCACTCTACTGACCCTATACTAATTATGCCCTGACTCCAGTGTCCCAAATACATGTTTCCTATAAAAATTGCCAGTCACAGGAAATAAAAGCAATGAAGTAATATGGTGACAAGTAAATTAACACGTTTAACCAAGTCACCAACATCACCAGGTGTACTGTCACAAACCGTATGCTCTACCCACCATGACCGACCAAGTTATTGTGACCGCCATCTATACTTTCCCAATATTAATCTTCTCAACCATACAGCATCCTCCCTCTTCTCCCCTACCACTGCACTGTTATCAATTTTATCCCATGCCTTTCCGGTTGGTTTGGTTTTAGGGCTAGCACTTTCAACCCAATCCCAGGAAAAAATGTACCACTCAATGTGTTCCTGCACAGGTACCTCCTTGGCCACCTTTGACCCTATCATGCCATTGTTGCCCCACACTCCCTTTGCATTGCACCGCCAGACCCTTGCACCCCCCAATGCACCAGGGGCCGTCCACGCACCCTCTGTCCATGCACTTAAATCCAGAAACCCTGATACCTCACGTAGCACCTCTGCATCCCTCATCTCCCCCTGTGTGCCGTTCACCACACCACACAAATGCCCCTCTTGCTACCAACCGAGCTGTCCCCCGATCTTGCCCCTTCAATACCCCAGGTGCCATCACGTCTATACGTAATAAAGAAATAGATGAGTTCAAAGATTACACCACTCGAGATAGGGTTAGAAGGATGAGAAAAGATCTGATCAATTTCTCTCATGAGAAAGCATTCACATACACCCAGGAAAACTACAAACCAACCCAAACACGAGATCAACCGCGTACAAGAGGGTGAAGAGTTAGATTTGGTAATACATCATACAGCTCACACGGCTCCAGTGATGAAAACCTGGATGATGGCGATGACTACTACTTTAACAATAGAGGGATTCCAAGAGGCAGAATAGCTAGCGGGATGAGACCAGGTCAATCACAGAGACCACAAAGAGGGAGAGGGAAAGGCAACATGAGACCCAATTCTGCTTTTTTAGACCAGGACCAAATGAACTGGGATTTCGAACCACGACAAACAAGGAGCAAACACCTTACTAGTCAATCTATCGAACTACCAATTGAATGAAGCAGAAAGAGCTATACTGAAAAAGGGCTTTACCTTTGTTCCAACGGATCGCTATGATGCCTTCAAAAACAGAACTGATTTGGAAGCACTGTTTAGGAAACTCCACCTTAAACAATTCTTCTCTATGAATATATACATGGGTGAGACCAATGTAACAGGACTACGGCGTCCCTCCAACTTCAATCCCCCGACTACTAGCCATACACCAGAATCAATAGTATTTGAAAGAAGAGTGATGAACGATCTGGAGAAACTTGAAAACAGAAGTGCCTCTCGCAAATTTCAAAATGTCAGTAATAAAGAAAGAGAAGCTATCCGTACATTGAAATCTAATCCAGATATTGTGATAAGAAAAGCAGACAAAGGAGGTGCTATAGTGATCCTCAACAGACAAGACTACATTAATGAATGTGAACGCCAATTAAGGGACATATCATTTTATGAACCGCTTACCACTGATCCCACACAGAGGCTCCAGACCTTAATTAATTGTAAAATCACCAAAGCGGCAGAAAGAGGCTGGATTTCCAAACAGGAAGCTGATTATCTTATGCCGCCACATCCCAGTGTGCCAAGGTTCTACACCTTACCCAAAATACACAAAACTCTTGTGAACCCGCCAGGTAGACCAATTGTATCAGGTTGTAATTCCCTTCTGGAACCTTTATCTAAATTTGCTGACCATTTCCTAAGTCCATATGTCAAAGAAATGGCATCCTACATACAAGATACCACTGAGGTAATTAGACTAGTGGAAGGTATGCAGATTGATAAAACGGATATGCTGGCAACCTTAGATGTAGTCTCTTTATACACTAAAATTCCTCAACAAGCCACACTCAACATGGTAGAAGAGAAATTGTTAACATCTAGGACCACAGGGATAACCCCTAACTCGTTTATCCTTTGGTGCACCGAAATGTCCCTTTGTGAAAACTATTTTGTTTTTAATGGACAATTTTTTAAACAAATTCATAGTACTGCGATGGGGTCAGCGGTGGCACCTACTCTAGCTAACCTGTATGTAGAAACTATTGAAGTAAATGTCATCATGACCGACTGTAACCCTTATAGGAAACACATCAAATTATGGAAAAGATTCATAGATGACATCCTATTGATCCGGACAAGTGATTTATTGACTTTTGATTCATTTGTACTATGGTTGAATGCACAAAATCCTTTTTTGAAATTTACTAAAACCATAAGCAATGATGAAATCAATTTCCTTGATTTGACAATTCTTGTGAACAAAGATGAATCAGCTCTATATGTTAAGCCATTCCACAAAGAGACTGATAAAAATTCTTTATTACTCTATTCGAGTTTCTATCCGAAACATACCAGACAAAACTTGCCCTTTGGACAATTCTTACGTATTAAGAGAAATAGTAGCACTAAAAAAGATTTTGTGCAAGAAGCCGAGAACCTGAAATGTAATCTGGCCGACAGGCGTTACCCCAAAAAAGTTATTAAAACAGCATACAAAAGAGCTTCCAATAACAACAGAGAGGCACTATTAGAATACAAAGACAAGAAAGGAAATGATGATAAGATTGTGTTTGTTAGTACATACAGTACACTATCAAATGAAATCACAAAGATTATAAGACACAATTGGCATGTGCTAGAGAAGGGTGAGTGTCCCCTAGGAGCACCGAAATGCGCTTTCCGAAGAAGCAAGAACTTAAAGGAACTTACTACTAGGAATGATGTATTTAGAAAACCCACCACACAAACTACCATTACAGAGCAATGGGGGCTCCCAAAGACTACTGGCCATAGTCCATGTGGCCAGTGTAGTTGTTGTGCACAAACCAGACGGACAAAAGAAATTGACCTGGGTCTAAACAAAAGATGGGAACAGCGAGTCCTTACAAACTGCAACACCAAGATGGTGGTGTATGCTATTTGGTGCCCCTGTGATCGACTCTATATTGGCAAAACAGAAAGGAAGGTCAAAATCAGGATAGGAGAACACAAGAGTTGCATACGGAATAATATCCTTAATGCACCCCTGGTGGGTCATTTTACAAGCCTTGGACACAAACCAGAAGAATTGAGATGGACAGTCGTGATGAAAATTGCCGAAACCCATGACTCTAATATTGATTAGCGTACTCTGAGTATACAAGAGCAAAAAATGATTTTTTTGACCAAAAGTTACCCCTTAGGATTAAATGAAAATATCGACTGGAGTGTATTTATCAACTAATACAAGTAACTTCTCTACAGGTATCAGTATGGAACCATTTCCCTTGTTAACCAATAGTATATACTAATGCACAACATATTCCTAATACTCCATCAAAGATCTAGTGTAACCATTGAGTTTGACATCAGATAGTCTCTACTTTTAGAATTTGGTTGCATCTAATTTAGACAGGAATTCGCGAAGATATTAGTGAATTTATTTTATTTATAGCTCGACTTGATCCCAATTGAGCCGGTACATGTCTTTTTAATAATACTCCTCCACACATCTTACAGTTCGATAACTTTATTCCTTAACAGGATAGGGGTACAACTAGACATGTCTTCAAGTGCACTTTGCTCCTTTCCCTGATCAAAATGGTGACTAGTGTGACCTCCGATAGCGCATGCGTAGGGACGACATTGACAATATGAAGTAATGAGGAAAATAGGCTACAAACGGAGCCCTAGTGCAAATGCAGTTCCAGTTATCAGAAGCCATTTTTACTTCGTTTCTACTTTCCTTACACACAAAAAAATCCCTCTTTTTTAGAATAGGATTACTCACCATAAATTTCAATATTTTTAAGAGGGTAACACGTACATAGTGCTCGTCAACATTCTATCTGATGACGAGTGTACCATCCTCCACGCATGCGTAGTAACGCTCGCCGTCATGCTCAATACGATTGAGTTACCGTAGCAACGGTTGCTCACACGGCGTCCAACTGACAGCTCTAGCAGTCAGACGAACCCAGCGCCTGCAAAGCTCACCCGAATTAGGTAAGATTATGCCAAGTATTGTCATAACGCCTATGCAGTTATCTGGTTGAACTAGGCGCAACAATCAACATATGTCCGTTAGTGCACTATTTGAACGTTTATGATACGCTCTTTACAGCTACCATTGTTAGTGTTACTACATCCACCAGACGGTTCCGCCGAGACTAATACCTCTCATTTTGCCCCTCCAGATCGTGTGCCTTTGAATAATTTAGCTGAATAATAATGGATGTAGCCCACATATTCTCCGTAGGGACATATCCCGCGCAGCAATATTGAATTCAGACTGTTCTTAATCTTTACATGTTTTGAGCAAACAGCCTTCTTTTGCTTGTGACTTTTTCTTGAGCCCTGTTGTATTCCAACACAGTGCTAATTAAAGTCTGTTGTTTTAGGACTCATCTACCAGCCATACCTTTGTGACTTGTGATTAAGAAGAGCACTAACTGACTATGACTTCGTACCATGGAGTTGTGAGCTGCCGGCCACAAGTAAGTCTGTTAACTTCGAGACTTTTTTGTCATTTTCTCCCATTTACGCTCCCAGTAAACTTTACTTTGACACTATTAGAGAGCCAGCCTATATTTTGCGATGGGACTATTTGTCCTGTATTTTGTTCATCTACAGGGCTTCATAAGGCGCTGACATTGAACATTCAAACAGCCTTTGAGGAGTGGTCTTACTGACACTAAGATACGGTAAGCATCTCCTAATACATCACAATATTGTTAATATTATTGATGTATTTTAGAGACCACATGTATTAATAAGGTGTGGTCTGTGTTTCTTTAAGGTTTGGCCTGGATATTCCCTTTGGGATTGAAACCATAAGGGTGAAGATAATTACGCATTAGAATTGCAATTTGGGAATCAACAAACCACCATCCGCACTGCTACGACAACGTCAACTCGTCAAGTTCTTCCTTAGAGACCACTGCAAGACCGGTTTAAGGCGTTGTTATGCCCCGGTGTATCTATACCCCTGAAGAAGTTCCTTATAGTAATTCTAACCACTAGAGGAACGAAACATGTTGGGAAACTTGAGATACTAATATAAAGCATCAATAACAGCTTAAGAATCTCGAATAGGTGAAACTCAGGTATTGACTAACCCAGATATCTAGACAGGAGGTACTCATTGTCAACAAAACAGTATCACCTGTTGTAATATCAAGTGGTTCAATCCTATTGTAAAAATGGAGACTTGAATAACTGAAAGCTGTTCATATTTTTATGCACATTTCAATTGAGATCTCTAAAGGAGAGATACTGTGAAATTGCGTTTTTTGTACAATTGAAGCGCATTTTGCACATTAGTATTGATGTGACGAACATCGCTATGCACTTTAGAGCACTGGACACTTTATGTTTTATGTGATGATTTTAACAACTCTATTTATTAAAAACTGTTTATGTTATTATAATATTGTTCTATGAAGTCAGGTTGTATTTTCCTTGAACTTCTACTTGTCTTTGTTTGAATTGTCGTTCACTAATGTGTGGATCCCTAATTCATCCAGTGAACTACATGCCATAAACCTAATTTAGGTGTGGGAGCTTTGTTGTTCTAACTAGCCATCACGTGCACCTTCTGCATCCACCCCATGTGACCTAAACCACGCTCTCCCTCATTAAAGATCACTAATCCTCCTTAAAGATCACTACGCCCCCAATGTTTTTTTTGTTTTTGTTTTGCGTGAGCCAGTTCATTATCCGTGCTAGCGCCTCCTTCCTCCCAATGACCTTTCCCCCCTCTTCACCACTTCTTTAGCTGCCACGCTTATTGTTCCATTAACCAACTTTACCCTCGCCAGGTCACTCCATGAAACCGCTTGCCCATGTCCTCCTTGGATTTCCCTTGTGCTAGCGCTCCCTTGCTTCACATCCTTCCTTACCAACATGCCTGCCCTCTCACCCCTCTTCCTCTGACACTCCCCCTCTGGCAAAGATCACAGCTCAACCCGCCCCTGTACAATCTCCTCTCCCTGGACCACTCTACCCAGCTCCTCCAGTTCTCCCTTTTTGTTTTATTTTACCCTATTCACTCCCCCCACCCACTTCTAACCACTGTTGCCATTACCATGCTGCCAACTTCCCCCCTGTGGACTGCTCACTAAATTGTACGCCCACTTTATACAGTGCCCTTTTCGATTGCCCTTTTCGATTGCGAACAACGCTAACCTGCTTTCTTATCCAATGCTATCTTTCCTTTATTCAAAGCTGCAATCAGGTATGACTACTGATTCTGATATACCCGTGAATGAACATATGTCCCTGGTTAGGGTGACCAGATTTTGGAAATAAAAAACGGGACAGGCCACTGACTTAGACGTAGGACTACAGCTTCAGCTGTGAAACTAGTCCTACTTGTATGTGGGTTGCCTGTCCTGTGTCATGTTGATCGAGTGAGGAGAGCACCCTAGCTCCTAAAACTATTATGTTTTAAAAACCGGTCTGGGATTTGTAGATCGGGTGGATACCATCCCGTTTTTTGGCCAAACCGATGGAAAAATCATGACATCCGGCCAAAAACTGGGATGTTATCCACCCGATCCCCAAATCCCGGGACAGGGTTTTTAAACTTAAAAAAGTCTCAGGACCCCGGGACGGAGGCACAATACCCAGACAATCCCAGCAAAACCGGGACGTCTGGTCACCCTACCTCTGGTGCCTGTGATCACCCACAGCCATTTATTGACAATCCTTCTCCCAAGCTCTTCCTTTAAAATGTACTCAAAGAAGCTATTGGTATTATCGTCCATTAAATAAGTCGAACTATTTCCACTACACCGAACTTACTTCCAACATGCATCAAATTGCCAATATTTAATCTGCAGAAATGCTTAACAGCTTTCACTATTGGATTGAGGTCTTTATTTTCATTTAATTTATTTTTTAAACTCTGCGGAGTAGCCTAATTCTTAACCTAGGTCATAAAAGATCTACTGGTTCTGATATTAAGCCAGATGTACCACAAAACATTCCATCCGTTCGTTTGCCACCTACTGTTGTAGGATGCATTAATGTACGCTCAGTGGTGATTAAGTTAGAGAAAGAAAACACTATCGACGTCAATTCTGCTGCTATTTTAGCTGGACAACCATCATCCTATATTGAAATAAGAAACCACAAGCAAACTTATATCACATTTAAAATGTCATTTTTTACCCTGAGCCTCCTCCAGTGGTCGCCCCTATTGGCTTCCAGCCTCCTACCCGAATGCTCTTGCCGCATCCACTTAAGGCCCGACCTGCCTGGTCACCGGCATCCTGGCTCTTGACACTAAGCTCCCACTCCTTTATCAGATTTTTAAAAATATATTTACCTAATAATTTTTCCACCACCCTGTAAACCTAATAAACTCACCCATGCCCCCTCTGTCCCCTCCTTTCTCCTCTGCTGCCCAACAAATAGTGCTCACCCCCCCCCCCAATGCTAGCACCATGGCTATGCACCAATGTTCACCCCTCCCCCATTCTCGCCCCAACTCAGTTGAAACCGCCTTAGTCGAAGCGATTACTCCCTCACCATTACCATCCCTGCAACCCTGAAACCCTGTGATCCCCCCCATTGTTTGCCCCTCCAACATTACGCTCATCTCTTTCAACACTGGGACGCCGTCTAGTCCACCCCTCCTCTTTTCTCCTCTCCACCTCCAGCCAAATTACTGCTACTCCTCACCATAGAGTCTGCGCCGTCCCGACCGCACACCCATCTGCTCCTTCTCCTAGTACCGCTGTCCTGCTAACGAGAAAGAAAAGGAAACATGCTTGGCTGCACCATCTATATTCTGCCATGGGGCATCCACCCCACTTCTGCTGAAACCGCCCCCTGGGGGTAGCCACCCAAGCTACCTCCCGGAAGCCGCTACCTGGGGTAGCCGCCCAAGCTACCTCTCATCCTCCGCTGCTGCACTCACTGCCTGGAGGTAGCCGCCCAACCTACCTCCCCTCCGAAGGTGAGGGTGACTGTTCCCCCACCCATCTCCCCTCCCCCACTACCGCTAAACACCCACAACAGGGAAACCACCCTGGTTTCTTCCGCGCCACAGCTCGGTAAGGAGGATGTAATTTCCCCCACTCCTCCCTCTCCCCCACCTTATGCCCGCCCCTCCTCTCCCCTCTCGCAATCTACGGCAACCGACCCTCACCTCCCCAATTCTTACTTTCCTTACTTTCCCCAATGTATGCCCCATGTACCCTTGCATGAAATAATTCATCCTTAATTCCCCTAGCTCTATTCCCCAGCCCACTCACCCCTGCCCTCCCACTCCACATGTCCCCACAAACCCCGATCTACCTCCTGGAGAATACCTCTTCCTGGTAACCCTAGCCACCCCGCAGGCATACCAAGCTTTGCTGGCCCCGAACACCGCCCGCTCGCCCACTACTACCAAAACCTGCCACAGGAACCGGGCCACACAACCACCCACAGCCAAATAATATCAATATTACCCTCCCTAAACAATCTCCTTTAAAAAAAAAAAAAGAAACAAAAATGGACTGCCATTTTCCTCCTAAGCCTCTCACCTCAATCCCCAACAACCTGGTAGCAGGGGGTGGGGCACAGAAGGGCACAACTTAGCCCCTTCGCCTGCTGCACAAAACCAGCACTGACCCAAAACGTGCCCAATCACCCAGCTGGTGTCCCCCACCCTGCGCCACTCCCCTGCACCTCACGCGGCCTTTCCCACCTGCACCCCAAAAGGGAGGGCCACAACTTTACCTCGGCCCCATGGAAGAGGAACAAGGCCCCTCACAATTGTGGTGATCCGCACTCGGACCACCGGAGCGGGTCACCGCTGATGTCGGGGTTACCCGACGGGCTCCTCGAGCAGCATCCATGCCACTCTCAGACAGAAGGGATCACCCTGCTCACTCTGGGGCACCAGAGCGGACCATGATGGCTGGGGGCACCCAGCCGGCTCCTGCCTTGGCTCTGGGGGCACCCAGGCCGAGGAAGGGTAAACAAGCCATGATCACATGGCAGAGACAGGCCCAGGGGGACTGTGTTGCCCAGCAGGGTCGCCGTCCAAATGCTGGGCCATGTGGCTAGGCCCACGGCATACTGTGCAGCACCAGCATGGTGCACAAACAAAGACACAAGAGTCAGCAGTAGAATCGACTGATGAGCCGGAAACGTCTCGTCCTTTTTATTTACTTGGTCACATGGTTACCCCCATGTGACCATGACACAAAACCTGGGAGGTACCATGTCCCCCAGAAGGGGTGACATGCAACAACAATGATGCCAGGGCCGAGCTCCACCGGCACCCAGCCTGACGCTACCCTGCGACCCCTAATAGGGACAGCACCAGGAACGGAGCCGAAATCCCTGCTGCTCCTGATCCCCCTCATCCCCTGCCCTGACAAAAAGCCCCTCCCTTCACATAAACCCCCACCCCTTCAGGGCCGGCCTTAGGGCAGGGTGGGCCGGGCGATCGCCTGGGGCTTCATGGCCCCCACGGTGCCATTAGCGCCCCCCCATGCCAGCTCGGGGGAGTCTTTCAAGGGCTCCCCGAGCTGGCGAAGTGGGAGAAGGCGTGGCAGGCACCCTTTTGTTATTAAATGCGCGGGGCGCATTTAATAACAATAGGGTGTGTTGTGGCCTTAAAGGACGACAGGATGCTGTGAAAGGGTATAACTGTCTTTATTGTAAGACAAGGGGTGAACCTTTGGTTGTCCTAAAACAGGGTAAACAATTACTCACAGTTCAGTTCTGTTCACTGTTCAGGAACTCCCCAGTTGACTCACTGGGAAGTGGGTGTGCTCAACGATAGCACGCTGCAAGCTTCTAGGGCCCCCAGGTAACCTCCTGTGGACTTGCGCCCTAGAAGCTGGAGTATGAGGCTACTCAGGATCTCATGTCAATCGCTTCTTATAATGTTTAGTGGCTCCTCGTGAGGAGCAGCGCTCGACGGCACGACTTGCCTGGCTCACTGCCAGCCTCCGACTGGCGCCAAACGCTTCTCGCGGAGCGCGGGCTCGCGAGATCCCGTTGGGCTGAGATCTCGCGAGACCGCGCCCCCGCAGTCACGTGACGTCCCCACACACCTCCTTTGCCGGGAAAAAGGATGGATGGTCACTCCATGACAAAGTCTGCAAACTTGCTGGGTTTCCTTTTCTCTCTCTGTGGTCTGCCTTGATCTGGATGCGGGGCAGGGGTGCGAGAGTATTCTTGGGAAGGTGCGGGTGATTCTGGTTCTCCTTGCTTTGCCCTCCGCTGTGACTCCCTGAGTGGGTTTGGGGAGTTGCTCCTGGAGGCTTCGCTGCCGTAGGGTGACTCTAAGGGATCTCTTTCTGTCTGGCGGGTGCTTTCGGATTGCCCTGGCAATTCGGGTACCTCTTGTTGGTTTTGATCTTCTCCGGTCTCCCAGTGTGGCTGTTCAATGGATTCCTTCCTACGGTACATCGCCACGCTTTCTAGATTCCATTTCCTGCCATCGCTGGTGCAGATGTGGTTCGACCCTTTGGCAACGACCTCTATGGGACTGCTGTACCTGGAACCTGTCACCGTGTCTTTGTGGGGAAGACGAATCTTGACCAGGTCGCCTCTGTTGACTGCTGTGTGTCGAGCAGCCCGCCGCGTGTCTCCTTGAGCCTTCATGGTTTCCTTGCTCCGCTGCATGCAAAACACTACGTCTCCCATGTCCACATCTTCGTCAGCCCTCACTTGATGGAGCCACGGTGGTACCAGTGTGGATGCTGCCCTTCTCCCCCTTAGCAGATGGAATGGTGACACACCGGTGACGGCGTTAGGGGTGATGCGGTGGGCCGCGACGGCCTCCTTGACAGTCTTTTATGGGTTTAGGCCCGAGGCATTCGCCAGTTGCAGTGCACCTTTGATAAAGCGGTTGGCCCGCTCGACCAGGCCGTTGGCCTGTGGGTGGTAGAGACTTGCTCTTCGCTGTTGAATATTGTTGTGCCTGAGGAATTTCTCCATTTCTCGAGAGACTAACTGGACGCCATTGTCCGTCACTATTTCCTCTAGGAGGCCTTCTCGCTGGAATATGGCAGTGTTTGTGGTGATGTCCGAAGTGAAGTCAACTTCGACCTATTTTGAGAAATAGTCGACGGTGACTATCCCGTATTTATGTTCAGGAGGCATGCCTTCCAGCGGGCCGATGAAGTCCAAGCCTAGTTTGCGCCAAACCTCTTTGGGGATTTCGGTGGGCAACATGGGGGCTTGTCTCACAGACAGGCGCTTGTCGCTTTTTGTGCACTCATGGCACCTTTCAACCATTAGTCGTATGTCCTGATCCATGCCTGGCCACCAGTAGGCGTCGCGAATCCTGCGCCTAGTCATGTTGCACCCGAGATGGCCTCAATGCGCTCTGCACAGAATAACTTTGCGAATCCCACTGGGTGGAATCACTTGGTCGCCTCTAAGAATGAGCCTGTTTATGGCAGTGATTTCATCGTTCACCTTCCAGCAGGGACGTAGACCTTCGGGAATCTCTTTTTCATCAGGCCATCCTTCGCGGACCCAGGCTGCCACACGCCGTAGGGCATCATCCTGCTCGAACTCCTCCTGCCAATGGCGCTCACTCAGGTCCATGTACTCGCCATTCCTCAAGTCGCCTATGGAGGCCACGACGCATTCGTCTTCTAAGAATGTGGTGCCAGGGGTGGTCTGGTTCAAGAGCCTGGACATGCAGTCAGCTTGTGCATTTTTCCAGCCGGCAATGTGGGCTATCTCGTATGTATACTCTTGAAGTTTTGCGGCGATCCTGGCCTGTCTCGGGGTAGCAGTCTTGGTGCCGCCTGGGCTCAACATGTGAATGAGGGGTTTGTGGTCTGTGACCAGTTTAAATTTTGTGCCCCAAACGTAAGATCTGAAGTAGTCGACGGCCCAGGCACAAGCCAACATTTCTTTCTCCACGGTGGAGTAATTCTTCTCCGCTGACGATAGTGCTTTGGATGCAAAAGCCACAATATTTTCAGTGTCGCCCTTCTTCTGGGTTAGGGTAGCCCCCAGACCATACGCACTGGCGTCCGTAGTGATGCAGGTGTCCCATTCAGGGTTGAAGGGTTTCAGGCAAGGTGCGTGTATAATCCTACTTTTGATTTTAGCAAATGCTCCGTCTTGCTCCAGGCCCCAGGAGTATGTAGCACCTTTCTTCAGAAGCTCCCTCATGGGGGACGTGGTTTCGGAGAACCTTGGGACGAATTTTGCGTAGTACTCCGCTAGGCCCAGGAATGAGCAGAGTTCTTCTCTGGACATCGGGGCCGGGGCATCTGCTATGGCTTCCATAAGGTTCTTCTTGGGGCTCACCCCTTCGCTTGAGATGCAGTACCCAAGGTATTCCACCTTGCTCGCTCGGAAGACACATTTCTCGTGGCAAAGATGAACGCCTGCATCTTGAAGCTTGCTCAGGACCGCCCTGAGTGCTCTGTCATGAGTCTCATTGTCCTTTGCATACACGAGGATGTCGTCCTGAAAGAATGCAACATTTGTGAGTCCTTTGAGTAGGGAATTCATCATTCTCTGAAATGCGGACGCTGCCGAAGACAGCCCGAACGGCATGCAGGTGTATTGAAAAGTGCCGAAGGGAGTGATGAACGCCGTAAGGGGGCGCGAAGACTTGTGTAATGGAATTTGGTGATAGGCGTCACGCATGTCTAGCTTCGAGAAGACTGCCGCTTCTTTCATAATTAGGACAATCTCGCTGATGCTGGGGAGCGGAAAGCTGTCAATGACCACCTCAAGATTCAGATTCAGGTCGATGCATATTCTGAGGTCATTGCTGGACTTCTTCTTGACTAAAACCACCGGACTCAGCCACTCTGAGGATTCCACTGTCTCGATGGTCCCTTCTTCGACCATCTTCCGGAGATGAGCATCCAACGCAGGTCTCGCCGTGGCGGGCACCAGTCTAACCTTGTGTTTCACGGGTACTGCATTGGGTTTCAAACGAATCTTGTGAACGAAGTTTCTCACTTTCCCCGGTCTCTCGGAAAACAGGTTTGGGAACATCTCCTTGTAGTCTTGCGCTGCTCCTGAGGAGACCATAAGCACCTGTTCCGGGGTGCTGGGGTCTAGTTTGATGCTGAGTCTGTGTTGATCGTCCCATCCAAGCACAGCTGGACCTTTGGGTGAGAAGTAGACCTTGGTGGTGGTGGTCCTCCCTTTGAATTCAATTTGGGCTTTCATGTACCCTAGTAAGTCGACGGTTGCTCCTCCGAAGACCGTCGGTTTCTGCCTGGTGGACATGATCTCCACCTTTGCTTGTCCCATCATCTCCTTGTATGTGTCGATGGGGAGGATTGTGAGGTCCGATCCTGAGTCTGCCATGACACGTGTTTCCATGCCGTCCACTCTAATGGTGCAGTGGGGTTTTCCCTCCTGGCGTGGAGGGCATTGACCATGACGACCATGGGTCTGTCCTGTAGCTCGTCATCGTCGCTTGAAGCTTGGTCGCCATCGACGCGGGAGACAGTTCTTCCCCGCCACGTGCATGCTGGGGCCACGTGGCCGAAGCGTCCGCACTTGGAGCACTCCTTATTCCTGGCGGGGCAGTCACGATCGCTCGCCATGTGTTTAATGCTGGAGCATCTGTAGCATTTCGGTACTTCCCTTTGCCTGGGGCCTTTTTCTCTTGGACTGTCATGGGGCTGCTTGTCTCTGCGCCCTCTCCACTGCAGCGCTGTAAGCTCAGGTACGGGTGGATGACTTCCCTCCTCTTTGCGCCTGTTGGAGGTTTCTTCTTCCGCCCTGGCAATTTGGATGGCCCTGTCGAGGGTCACTTCGTTTTCTTGTACAAGCTTGTCCTGCACTTTCCTAGATTTGGTGTGCACGACCAGCATGTCGCAGATGACTTGTTCTGCGTTGTCGCCGAAGGCGCATAAGGATACTAGCTCCCTCATCCTGGTGATGTAGTCGTCCACGGGTTCACTCCCTTCTTGTTTGTGAGTGTAGAACCTTAGCCTGTGCAGCACCACGTTCTCCTTATTGGTGAACCGCTTCACAATGCGACGGATTGCCTCTTTGTAGACGTTGTCGTCGTCGTCCTCCACTGGTATGGCTGTCAAACTGGCAAAGATGCGCTGTCCCTCAACCCCCATTGCGTTCAGCAGCATCGCCTTCTTCCTGGCAGGGGCATATCCTGTGCCGCCTATGGCCTCCAGATACGTGGAGAAGAGGGGCTCCCACTGCATCCACGGAATCGCCGGGGTCCCGGGGAGAGGGGAGGAACGCAGGGGGCGACGCTTTGCATGGTGGGTCCGTGATTGTTGGGATATCCTCGTCGCCAGTTATGTTATTTCCTTAAAGGATGACAGGATGCTGTGCAAGGGTATAACTGTCTTTATTGTAAGACAAGGGGTGAACCTTTGGTTGTCCTAAAACAGGGTAAACAATTACTCACAGTTCAGTTCTGTTCACTGTTCAGGAACTCCCCAGTTGACTCACTGGGAAGTGGGTGTGCTCAACGATAGCACGCTTCTAGGGCCCCCAGGTAACCTCCTGTGGCTGTGAACTCACGCCCTAGAAGCTGGAGTATGAGGCTACTCAGGATCTCATGTCAATCGCTTCTTATAATGTTTAGTGCCTCCTCATGAGGAGCAGTGCTCGCCGGCACGACTTGCCTGGCTCACTGCCAGCCTCCGACTGGCACCAAACGCTTCTCGCAGAGCGCGGGCTCGCGAGATCCCATTGGGCCGAGATCTCGCGAGACCGTGCCCCCGCAGTCACGTGACGTCCCCACAGGGTGCTGATGCTTTGAGTCACATGATTACCTCCCCACTCCGAAGCAGGACCGAGTCGGTTTTCATTGGAACAGGGCTCTTTTTCTAGAAATGAGATCCCTATTCCACTGATTAACTCCCTGCCAAGAGCCGAAGCGGAGAGTTTGAATAAAAATGTACCGCTCCTGACCAGCGGCGCGCGTGGAGGGGGGGCGCCGATTTGGTTAGGGCGCTGCTGCCGCTAAGGCCGGCCCTGCCCCCACCACAGAACAAAACCAAAAACCATGTCACCAGGCACTCCCCTGGCCCTATCACAGGTCCCATAATACCAGCAGAAGCACTTCCTCTGCCGATAAAACATGCTGTCATGTCCAGGCATCACGTTCGGCATCAACTGCCGACTGTTCCGAACCCTCGCCGACACCCATAGAAATAGACTGGGAGGGCAGTCTGCCCTCCAGCACGGCTCAATGGTGGGGTGCAGCGTACAAGCTTGCCTGGGTAGCTATGAGTACCGCATGCTCCCCAGGTACCCCTTCTGAATAAGTGAATCTCACTCGTTTTACATACATAAGAATGCCTATGTATCAGGTTGATTTATCGCTTGATTTGGTGCTTTACAAGTTTGATTTATTAAAGAGCACTGATCTCGCCCTTGAAAAGGCTGCTACGCCAAAAGCATTGCACGATGTGATCTGCAACCTCTGGCTTGCCAGATGCTTTGGACTAAAGCTCCCATCAACCGTAGTCATCATAGTGAAGGGTGGGGGATCCTGGGAGTAGTGGTCCAAAACATCCAGAAAGACAGAGGTTGCATGTCCTCTGACATTTAAATTGTAAAGTGTGGAAACAGGAAACCTCAGAGCAAACCACGTCTTCCTACTTGACACATTGAAGCTCATCTTCTAATGAGCCGTAACGTAAATGGAAGGTCTGAAAGCCTTGAGTAAGGCTTATTCCACGGTGGAGAGGAGAGGACGTAATGGACCTCCTTCCTCTCTGCTGTACAAATTATACAACATTTACATGGGCATGGATTTTCATGCTGGCTAATTGCTGCAGATTCCTATGGGGTCCGCCTGCTTTAGGCACCAGCAAAAATCAGCCGGACCCCATAGGGAGCCATTGTACACGCTGCCTGCCAGGCTCGCATGGCAGGCAGCGTGTACAGTTACAACTAAACCCTTGTTGGGGAGAGTTTCATTTCAATTGTGGTAAGCAGTGTTCCCAATTGAAATTAAATCCTCCCCGACATGCTCAGGTTTAATTGTAATTGTGAGTGCTGCAAGCCTGGCAAGCAGAGCTCACAATGAAAAGTAAACGTTGCCTTAAACCTTTGCACTCTGTCGTGCTAATGGCAAAAATTTGGCGACGGGGATCTGTTTACTGCTGCTGAAATTGCTGCCTGGGGCTAGCTGCCCAAGCTACGTCCACTCTTCTCCTGCCGGAGTCGTCGCCCGGGGTAGCCACAGTGAAAATAATAAAGTAGATATTTGTTTACAACCTTGATTGGACAGTCCCTTCCATCATTGTGTAATAATTGTATTTTCGCTGTGTTGCAACTAAGCAATGATCCAGAACCTTGCAGACATGAGCCTGCCGTTCAGTCCACATTACCAAAAATTGGACAAGGAGGTTTATAATTTGTTTGTGTTTCCAATCTGTTCAGATCCCTTCTGGTGTAATAGAGGTGTGGGGCTGATTGATGGTTTAGAAACTGATATTCATCCCTGGACCACTTGTGCCCCTGAAGTTTGATTCGTCACATTGGTGGTAAGGGGTCGGATCTAGTTGGAGCCTTGCGCACAGCTTAGTCACCCAACAATAAAAGTATTGTTGCAGGCAACCTTCAGACACTGCAAGGTATTTGTAATCATCATGAATATTGACATGGAGACTGTAAAAGGCATGATCAAGGATGTTCTGTGCGTCCTATGTCAAGAGAGGGGACTTCCCCACAGCACTAAGGTTAATAAACCTGAGTTGCTGACCAGCCTTCAAGCTTGGGTAGAAGCAACAGCGGTTGGGGTGAAGACCCCAGGGGACGGGGCTAGGTCTTGTGTACCTGGATTAAGAAGACCTTCCAGGAGGTGTAGTGTAAGATTGCGTGGAAGACAGCATGAGCAGTGTTTCTTGCCAACCATCCCGCCAGGGAGTAAGCGTGGTTTCGCAACACTCTAGAATGTCAGTGAGGGCAGGGGCTAGTGCAGCATCCAGCAGGTCCCAGGCTTCAGCACAGTCTCCAAGTGGCCCAGTAATTGGCTAGAAAGCTCCTGCTCAAGGAGAGGAGACTAGCGCTAGAGGAACACAAACAGTGGGACAAGGCCACAATAGAGCAGGACAGGTCTGCTGTGCAAGTTGACGCTTGAAGAAAAGGAGGCCAACAGATCCACCTCTAGCAAAAGCAGCAGTAGTGGCTCAAACCAGAGTGCCCCGGCAGCACATCCCCAAAGACTTAATGCTGGCTTACGTAGTGGGGAAGGATATGTTTGACTGGTTTGAAGAGCTTGAGCTTGCTTTTCTGCTACAGGAGGTGGACGAGTTACTGTGGGGTGTAGCACTGATGAGTCAATTACTGACACCAGGGACCGATGCAATTCTTCAGTTAATTCCTGAGGAAAGGCCCATTTATGAAAGCATGACGGCGGCCCTCCTCAGGAATTTCTGTAAAACCCCAAAACAGTATCTCAAGAGCTTCAGAGAGGTTGGAAAGAAAAGTGGCCAGACATTTGAAGCAAAAGGTTTGTAAGAACCATGTGCAATCGGGCGCTGGATATTGAAAACTTTTTTTGTCCAATTCGGTTGGGTATATAGAGCACAAAATAAGAAATCTTGTCACTACGGTTGGGTTCAAGTGATGGTTTATTAACATACAGAGTGCTGACACGTGTTTTGACCCAACAGGGGTCTTTATCAAGGCGGGTTGTATGAGGTTATAAGCATATAGCTGGGCAATGTTGGTGCTTCTGCTGATTAGCAAGTGTTGGGGCCAGCAAGGCCTCCGCAATCAAGATCCGCTCATCTTGTTGTCATTTCATGTTTGATGCCATATCGGTCCACGCTACCCGGTTGGTTCCCTGGTGCCGACTCCACATTACGTTTTTGAAATAACAAACAAAACATACTTATCGGTCTGGACAACATAACGGTAAAAGTTTGACAAAAACAAATCCAATTTGAAGAAGGTTTGTTCACCATGAGCTGCTGGCTGTGGATGTTGTAAAACAACTTTGACATGAATGCTTGCGGCGTCGATCATTTGATAGACATGTGCTGCATCCAGCTGAAGACAAACTGGACCTACGGAACTGCAATGTTTCAGTTAGTCCCCATTTCACGGTGTCGTTGTTTTCTGCTCTGCTCCTGTCAAAAGAATGTATATACCATGACATATCTCCTTATGAACGGGTGGGCAATCGCATAATAACAACATTACATTACCATTTACAAAATTATATCACTCTTCAAAACCATATTTACACTACATTCATTCATTTTTGAGATTGAATTGGGTGGAATAATCTTTCGCCTCTGAGTCTTTAATAGAATCATGACTTTCTGTAACGAATGTATGAAAAATCTATATTCTATGTCAAGACTCATAGCTCAGATTATGCCTGTTTAAAGCTTACTCACCACCAACGGCGCTATTTGATCCACTGGTCTAAAATAAAAATTCTTAAACGTTAACTTGTTAGATCAGTCTGCCGTCTTCAAAATATCTTCTAGCCGGGCTCCTGACATAAAGGCTGACGACGCCAGAGCACCTCTCGTCGAATGAGCTCCAAACTGTCCGACGTCGAGGGCTGCCTCTGCCATGCACCATCTCACCCATCTAGCCAATTTGGCCGAAGTTACCGCTTTAAAAGGTTTCTTGATAGCTATCAGCAATTGATATTCCCCAATGGGCCTCACCATATTTGCCCTATTCTCATAAACTTTCAAACACCTAACAGGACATAACCTGGGCTTATCCAGGAATGCCATGTACTCTACAGTCGTAATATTTGTTTTTGTCCTTTTCTCAATATAAAATATTACCCCTGTAGGCGAGAAAGATTTCCTATTTGTCTCTAACGCCTTCACATCGGACACTCTTTTGCATGAAATTAAACATAGCAGAATAGTTAATTTAGCCCACAGAGCTTTCCTACAAAGATTCTCAGTGTCCAGCCAAGTCTCAAACATCCTCAAGACCACACTCACGTCTCATACACTTGACACCTTTCAGTAATCTGCATATTAAAGGATGTTCACCCACTGGTCTTCCCTCAATGTACTCATGACCTGCCAATATCGCAGATCTGTAATTGTTAATGGTTTGATAAGCCTTACCCTGAGCTGCTTGAGCTGCTAGAAAATTCACTATGTGAATTACATCCGTGTGTATGGGATTAACTTCTCTCTCCATACACCAATTATTCCATCTTCGCCACGCCACTCTGTAGTTCTTCCCGGTTGCTGGGGCCCATGACTCTTTGATAAATTCTTGAGCCATCCCCGAAAGTCCTGGCTTGGCCTAGGCCTTCCTGAAATCGGCCATGCTATCAGGTTCAGGTTCCCTGATTGTACCAATGGGTCATTTTCTCCTGTTGGACTTAATATTATGTCCTCTCTGTGTGGCAACCGAATTGGAAAATCATACGCCATCTCCAACAGATCTGGGAACCATGCATGACCTCTCCAATCGGGTGTCACTAAAATTACTGTTGCTTCCTGTCTCCTGATCTGTGCCACAGTGCGTGCTATCATGGCGAACGGAGGGAAAGTGTATTCCTTAGCCGGTCCCCATACCTGGAGAAATGCATCTGTTGCCTCTGGATCTGGTCTCCAGCTGTAAAATCTGGAGATCTTCCTGTTCAATCTCGACGCAAACAAATCCGTCCAGCACGAACGTCTCCGATGCATGATCTCCTGAAATACCGAGTTGTCCAGCTGCCAATCCCTGGAGTCCCTCATGTATCTCGAATTCCAGTCCGCCACCTAGTAGAGTTCTCCCTGTAGGTTTTCTGCCTTCACACTGACTCCCCTCTGGAGGCATAGTTGCCAAAACTCCTTGGCTATCTCTGTCAGCATCCTGGATCTCGCCCCGCCCAGTCGATTTATGTATATGACCGCCAAAACATTGTCCATCTTTAGTAGAATGGCACAGTCACTCCTTCCTGTGTCAAACAACGTACTGCAAAGGATCCCACCAGAAGCTCGAGGCAATTGATGTGTAGTCCCAATTCCTCGCTCGACCATCTCCCCCCGGTCAATTGATCTCCACATCTGGCTCCCCATCCCCATCGACTGGTATCCGATTCTATTACCAGGTCTGGGAATGAGCCAAATATCACCCTGCCATTCCATGCCTCCATGTGGCAATACCACCATTCCAGCTCCGTTCTCGCTTTTTGAGATATGGGCACTTTCTGTTCGTAAAAAACAGACCCTTCCTGAGATTATCTGTCTTCAACCTCTGTAACGCTCTGTAGTGCAGAGGTCCTGGAAATATTGCCTGTATCAACCATGAGAGACGACCTACCAGCCTCGCTATCTCCCTCAAAGAAATTACCTGTCTTATCATCATACCCTTTATTTCCTTCTTTATGGAATTCACCTTCCCAAAGGGTAGTTTGAGTGAACCCTGAGTTGTCTCTAAGATGAAACCTAAAAATTCCATCTCCTGTGCTGGTTCTAATTCTGACTTTTCCCAGTATATCAGTAAACCCAGTTGTAGTAAATCTGTTGTTTTCCGAATCTGTTCTAAAAGAATCTCCCCGTCCTGGCACATCAGACAAATGTCGTCCAGGTAAATAATCATTCCGATTCCCTGTTCTCTGAGGTGACTTACCACTGGTCTCAATAGTTTTGTGAAGCACCATGGAGCTATTGTTAGACCAAACGGAAGACATTTGAACTCCCATTTCTCTCCTTTCCAGAGGAATTGAAACAGTTTCCTCTGATTCTGTTGAATCGGAATCATTAGATATGCATCTCTGAGGTCTATCCTTGCTAACCAATCCCCTCTCTGTAGGATGTCCCTTAAAAGGTGAATCACTTCCATTTTGAAGTGTCTGTATATTAGAAAATAATTTAGACCCTTGAGATTTATTACTGGTCTTACCTTGTGCTGGCCTTTCACTAAAAACATGTTGCTTAGGAAACCTCCCTGTCCTTCTGAGGCTGGGACGATTGCCTTTTTTATTTTGAGTAACTCTACTTCTCGGTCTAACAGACCCTTGTCTTGTTTACTGAACCTTATCTGCCCTGGTGTGGTTACCTGTGGCGGTTTCTGCCAAAATTCTAACTAAAAACCCTTGCAATTTCACTCTTCCTCCTACTGGAGGAATGTGTGTTTCCATCTTTTCCGCCAGCGCTTTTATTTCTCTCACCTGTGTTATTCTGGTGTTGCTGTCTACCATTTCCTCTCCAACCTCTACCCCTGCTTCTTCCTCTGGAAGGGAAGAAAGGGTTCGACCTCTGGTCCTCTTGCTTCCAGTTGGCTCTGTCATTATAGGACCTTCTATATTGATAACGGATGGACGAGCGGCCCTTTCCTCCTCCAGCCCTGTCAAAAAACGTTCTTCCGAAGATTTTCTTAAGAGATGATTGTGCCTTGTCCATGGACGCATACGTGTTGGCGAACTTTGCCATATCTTTTATGAATAGATCCCCAAACACTTTGCCTTTCGATGCTACTGCTTGCTCAGAAGAAGCCAGTTCTTCCAATCTAGAGTCCAACTTCATTTGTATGGATCTCCTCCTTTCGGTTGCCAACACCGTGTTGGCATTTCCCATCAGGCATAGGGTTCTCTGCGCCCATCCAGCCATTATCTCCGGATCAGTGGGTTCTTTCTTTACCTGGGCTTCTTCAGCGAGTTGCCATATCCTAGTGATAGGACCCAGCATGTCTAACAGTTTGTCCTGACAGGATCTCCAGGACCTGTCAATTCCTTTCTTCACGTCCCTGCCGTATCTCTCCAGGAAAGTGATTATTCTCTCATCATTATCTGGGGTATCAGCCACTCTGTCTGGCACTCTTGGCCTGGGGCATTCAGCTCTTAATTTGCTTCTAGCCTGCTTGCTATGGGGTGTTCACAGTCTCTTCCTTATATGTTCTGTAATTCTTTCGGGGGGGGGTTCCCACTCATTTGACCTCGGGTGCACCAATTTGTCCGGGTCAAATTTTTCCTATAGGACTCGTCGTCTTTCCTCCTGCCTTTTTTGTTCTTGGGCTCCCTCCCGATGTTTTCTGAGGAAGTCTGATTTTCTGACATACTGTATGCGTCAGATCTAGAACTGCTTCTGCAGTATTCATCAGATGATTCGCTTGAACTGATGTTATGTCTCTCACGAGACCTCACCTTTCTCTTGTCTGCTCTGGACCAGCGTGTTGAACCCGGGGGGACTGGGAGCTACAATCCCTGCAGGTCTTTTTCTTTCTTCCCACTCTGTCCCTGCACGCTTTGTTCAGTTCTGTGATGCCCTGCGAAAAAGCAGCCAGGTCCTGCATTATGCCCCTTTCTCAATGGGGTCATTCGGCACTATTCATCCTATGTACAGCTTCACTCATGGTTAGACCGCTAACATGAGGTTCCTCATAGCCATCAGAGTAACCACTCATCTTAAATTCGTGCTGTGTAATTAATGTGCAGTTTTCTTGGGTTGCCCCCGTTGATTTGCTTATCTTTTGTTCGTAGCTAGGCGGGTCTTGATAATATTATAGTTTTTCCTGGGATTATGCCCGTCAGATTAAGAGAGTTAATTATTACTCAATAACTTAAAAGGTATTGCCTCCTAAATCAGGCAGTTAATGAGGGGTCTGATCGTAGTTTTACTTGGGACTGAGCCGTCACTCACTTGAATTGCAGCAATAGCTAATCAAGCCAGTGGTGCTGCTTTTTGGCCACCAGCTGGTGTCTGCAGTCTGTTGACAGAGCTTTGCTTTGCTCTCCTCCCCCGTGTAGCGTGCATTGAGCAAGGCTGTTACCAGATGATGATGATTTAGAAGTAATTCTGCCCTTTTCACGCACTCTTAACACTGAAAAAAGTCCCCTAGCGCCATTGCGAACTTCCGTGTTACAGTGCCCCCTAACGAGGTGAGATAAAACGCTGGAACGAAAATCCCATAGCGTCCACTCCTATGCGGATATGTTCCGCCAATGTTCCCTGACGCGCTGCGTGTTTCACAATACGCTATCTATGCGCGCGTTGCATACATATTAAACATTATAAACATTCACTTGTAACAAACATTCCAATTGTGATAATAAGCAAGGTACTTATCTCGGCTGCTCGAGCAGCAAAGAAAGAGGAAGGACTTTGGTTTAGGCAATGTTTATAGGGTAAAGTGAGATCTAATTGGACTGGAAAAATCACATGGGTGTGTGAGATTATGAAAAACGGACTACAAATTCCCTGGAAGTTTTGGGAATTATAGTTTTTTATGTTTAATGTTTTTCATAATTGTTTTTTGATACTTTGCTGCTCGAGAAGTAAAGGAAATTTCAGAGCATAATCTGAGCCTCCGAGTTTTGACATAGAATTAGTGCTTATACCTTATTATATTAAACCTTTGCAGTGTTTGTTTTCTTTGTTTTTAGTATATTTCAATGAAAGCCCCGCTCCCCTTTTGAGGAAAGCACGTGAGCGACAGTGACAGCGACAGTCACATTCCTCTGAGTCCTCCCGTGCTCCCTTGTCTCTTAATGCAAAGTTCCCTGTGCCAGCTTGCGATCACCAAACCCATTGGCATGGTTACTTCCACCCGGCTGTCCTCTTTCTAGCTCCTGACTAGATTGGCCGCTCGGTATTGGCAGTTGCCCCAGCTTGCGAACGGAAATGCCTCCGGCTGCACGGCACTGTGCGTGGCAGTGCGTCTCCCCCAAGCCCTGCGGTAAGGAGATTGAGACTTCCCCATGTCCCAAAAGCTAGTCCCCTGTTGCCGCTCTCCTGCTCCCATCTCATTCTCTACGCACAGTAGTCAGCAGCCTACTTAAACCACACATGGTAGGTAACATGCCTGACAATCTCCTTACTGTTGATGTTGTGGACTCCGATATTGTAGAAATTGTAGTTACCGAGAAACCCCTACGGCGAGGCTGCCGAGTCTGCCCCTCTAAAATTATCTCCCAACCCAGTCGTCAAGCGAACACTCGCAAACTAACCACTTACTTTCCAAAAATCCCTCCGCTTAACCCCAATGACATAGAAAATGCTGTCAAAACAGTAACCGCTGAGCTCAGTGCTTCCCTAACTGACTTGATTTCTCCCCACTCTGAACCTGCTGCGGTCGTGTGTCCTCCTCAGCCATGTACTGCCGCCGTAGAACACATGGATTCCTGTCTGGAACTAAAACTGATGGACCCAGATGTCCTCCGAACTTCAAGAGGTCTAACACCGCTGGCCATTGCTAAAACAGTCCTACCACCAGCGTTGTGTACTACAGCCGATGCGGCTGTGTCCACCAACGCCGTAATACACATACTTGTGACAAATACCAGCTCTCTCATAGGTCCAGACGTTCCCCTGGACCTGTCCGATGCCGGTTTAGTTGATGTTGAGTTCCTGGGGCCTAATCTAGACGGCACTTTCCCCTTACTTTCTGTGCCAGCGCAGTACACACCTGTAACTTTTAAATGTGAACATAGTCTCCATTCTGCGCAGGAAGACCGCGCAATACCAGCTTTTCATGATGTACTCCCTACGCTGACAATCGCTTCCTCCTCTACCAAAGAACTACCACCCCACCTTATCCCCCCTCCCCCCTGCTTCCCTCCACCCCCCACACCCCTCCCTGACCCCATTAATCGGGTGCTTCCAGGACCACCAGCATGGACTCTGAGGAAATGTTCCAGGCGTTTGAATGTCTACCGTGCACGCTAATAGATAAGTGTGAAAAAATAGAAAATAAGCCTGACTTACAACCACTCTTGCTTCACAAGAGTATAAATAGAGGTCGGAAACCAGTGCAGGATCAGTGCACTAATATGAACGCTAGAGAAAGTATTGTGCCAGTTACATCTCTAATCAAACCTCAAATGTTCTCTGCCTGTTCCCCACCCAAAGTTACGGTTCCCACTGTGTGCCCCAGCTTGAAGAAACGTCTGATAGGGCATATTGCTAGAGCCAAACGAAAAAATAAAGTTATCTCCCAGGCTGTAATGTACGCTAAAAGACCTCGGTCTGGTACCAATCCATGTATTATAGCTGAGAAAAGTACCCACGCAAAAGCGTTGGCAGCAGAGATTGAGGCCTACGTAGTTGCAAGTTCAAAGTCACTGGTAATACCATCCCAACTACCAACTAAGGCAGACTGTAACCCTGTCCCTCTCCCCTGTGGGGTCTCATGCGGTCTAGCAACCGGCACTACCACCACTACCTTTTCGTGTAATCTAGAGGTACCGGCATCTGATCAACCAAGATTGACTGATATTTGACCCACATCCATCAGTAAGCCAGCCGTATCACTAAATCCATGTATTTGAACACTGTGGATGTAAAGCTCTATAAAGCACTCCAACTGCAGTCCATCACCACAGAAGGCCACTCACCCCCACTAAGCCGTGTGGCAGTATTAAGCCTTCTCCACACCATTGTCCCGTTAAGGGAGATTCAGTCAAACAATATCATCTTAGTTGATCAAGTCGATCATAGTGCTATTAACATATCCAATATTCAGGGATTAAGGTCCAAACGTTGGGCTTAGTGTTACAGCCGGTCTATCGGGCGACTTATTCAACATTAACTGAATGCAATAGATATATATATGGTTGTACTTGAGTCCAAAAAAGGGGTGATAAGAGACACCCCTCTGTTTTTCACATTCAATGGTTAGTCGCGGGTCACTGGACTGACGGTAAGCCGCAATAAATCCGTCAAAAACTAGGGAAAATAATATCCCAAAGCATACAAGAAAAGCCATTTGTTCAGAATAAGAAATCAATAGACCCCCGGTGTGGATTAGCCCTAATTTGAAAAAGGCCGATAGGGGCCGAAACACGTGTAATTAGAAGGGCATCTCTTTTATTAGAGATGAGAATAAAAGACAGTTGAATGGATAAAGGCGCAGTGTCCTGGCTTTTCTTGTATGCTTTGGCATATTATTTTCCCTAAATCCAATATTCAGTTTATCTCCGAATCCCTGTTAGACTACGTGCTATTTTATCAAGACGCGATATTCAAACTTGGCTATCTGTGCTCCATCCCACAGATTCCCTCTATAAAGCCACAGAAGCATGTTAGACCTACGAGTCCACCTAGCATCAAATCCCGACCCCTTTCTCTGATAAGCCAGCCTGTTCACCCATCTACTCCTGCGTCAATGACTTCTGGCCATTCCTGTTATAGGCATGTGTGCATGAACGGCTGTCGACCAAAGACCAAGCCGAATGAGACTTCAACATAGAACCACCCCACTCCCATTGTTCCTACAAAAATCAATAAGACAGTAGGGCCTCAACATCAATCATCAGTGAACGCTGCCAATGAACCAGACACTGGTTACTGGCACCCTCCATTTTCAAATCACATTTCTCCCAGATGTCTCAATTACATTCAGATCATCTTCTTATGGAACACCTACGGCTTTATACACTTATTCAGTCATGCTGGGTTTAGATCGTATCTATCAAATCTTTCCATCATAGCGCTTCAAGAAACCTGGTTTATTGATCTGGTTGATTTTGATGGATGGTCTACTATTCAAAAAGTTGCCATAAAAGGACCAATGGGTCAACCAAAAGGTGGATTACTGATATCCTTGACGTCCCCTGGGTCACAAGAGGAAATTGATTTTTCTACCGCAATGGTTTTAGCATATAAATTGCACCCTCGCTCCCAATGTTTCATATTAATCAATATTTACGACCCCCCCAGCAATATAGCGACCACTGAAAACGTTACAGTAGTTAGAACAATTCTGAAGAAATTCTTCCCTAAATTTCCTATCTTTCTAGTAGTCGATTTCAATGCCCAGAACGAACTATCCAGTCATAACTCTTGTGCTGACCGCATATCCGCGCCCTGTTTACCTTGCAGCACAGCCAGACGTGGAGGAAAACAATGGGCGTTACTCCTAAAAGAGTTTGGGATGACGCGTCTGAATGGGTTCTGTTCAGAAGGTGTTCCTATCACATTTACCTGTGTTAGTGGTATATCTGCTTCCACTATAGACTACTGTTTTGTAAACTCCTGCGGCATGCATTTTGTTAAAGATATGGCCATACTCCCAAGATTTGAATGTGACAACCTTGTCCTATGTCTTCCACTTACTCGAATAGACAGCTATAACACAGTAAATGTATACAATACTAATTGTGACATACCCACTAAAATGAGGGCTAATCGAATTCGTTGGAATGCAACTACATTGGCACAGGTGGCAATGGCCAGTAATAGTTTGCTACCCAATTTTATAGCTTTTTTTGTTCCAATGATAAGTGACTTGGTGGATGAGATTGTGTCTGCGTTTGCTAATTTGGCTTCCCAAATTAATTAAAGAATCTATATTATCTAATTGGGAATATAAGAGTGTAACTGAGTGGGCAAATAAACCTATATCTAAACGAATTAACTATGATCCTGTAATAGCTTTAGCGGAACGCCAACTACGCACCACAATTAGTGCGGTTCTCTATTTTGAAATCAGTCCTTTAACTCCAAACGAAGTAACTTATCACATTAGAGCAGCCAAGAGCAATTACCAGAAATGGTTAAAAGAATATTGTTCAAAATGCAATCTAGAAAAACGAGATCTGGGGACATAAATATGGAGCAACATTGAAACGATATGAAGCTTCTGTACCGCGTAAACTATTTTTTATGTCACAGTCTCTGCCAATAGAATACTTGTACCTAGAATTTGATCTCACTGGTATGTAGGCTGGCTTCAATGTTTTGTGATGACTTACTCAAGTTAGACAATAATACTATGATGTCAAACTTTGTTGGAGCATTCTGCAAGATAGAAAACTGTACTACAATGGGGTCTCTAGGATTGTTGTTCTAGCTGTACACCAAATGGCAAGAGGGATGCTGTGGTCAGACTTCAAATGAGGTAGTGTACATGATCAAGGCTCGTCTGAAAGCCAGACTCATGTCACACAGTAAAGAACAACATTTGGTGAACTTGTATTCTGGGAGTAACACTGTTTCATTTTGTGAGCACATCTCTGCTTGCCCGTTAGAACCTACCTATTTAACTGCATACCAAAATAGTGCCATCGCCAGACAGTATATGAGACTAAAATGTACTATAAGCAATGCTTTGATCACTCAACGGGCGCAATATGGAATTCCACGCAACTGTCGATTTTGTCGGTTATGTGGCACTGATGCCATAGAAACCATTGAACACCTGTTAATAGCTTGTGAGAGTCTAAACACGTTACGAACCAGCTATCTGAAAGCTTACAACTGTGGTTTTAATTGTGAGAACCTTTCTCTAGTCTGGCCAGTGTTCTTAAATGGTTGTGATCATAATCTGATTTTTTATCTTGTGAAATCTTACTGGAAATGTGCCGAGATTATTAATGTATTAACCTGTTAAAATTAAGTCCTCCACCACCCATAACGATGAAATATTGTTTGATCTGGCGGCACGTGTAATTTTATAGTTTTTGTATAATCCTTTTGTGGTTCTTTTAATATTCTTAGTTATAGTTTTTAAAAAACGTTATGTTTTATGTAGTAAGCCTAGAATGTGTATGTCCTACTCGTGTTAACAGGACCACAATTCTCTCAGTGATTTTATCTTGGAGTTTTTTATCTTGTGTATGAGATCTTAACATTGATAAACTGTAATTGTTGCACCTGTTATATGTTATAATGTTGTACATACAAAGCCATTCAGCTGAATGTACATTAATAATAAATAATAAATAACTTAATTGGAACATTGAACTTTGAAAAACATTTTTAAGCACAATGGGACTCATTATAAGTATGCCAGTCCAGAATGAACGTGCCAGCACGTGTCCGGACCGGCATACTCCGTGTTTGGTAGTGGGGTGGCCGGATTGACCTGCCGCTCCAAGCTGCTTGTAATTTCTGGCACCCCACCACCAAAAAATGCCAGTATTACCAGTATCAGTATCACTGGTGCTGATAATACCAGCAATCTTCCCCCGGCCCCCATGGAGTCTTACAGGACTCCATGGAATGGTGAATTCCATACACTTACCGCCACTTGTAATCCGCCATTAATACCGGCAGACCAAGCGACAGAAACGGTATAACCGTTTGGTGGTATCCCACCGGATTTACCAGCGGGATACTAGCAAACTTTTAATGATTGAAAGCATAGGGTGCACTGTAATTGTAAAAACTTTTAGGATGCACATCTTTGGGTATGAAGAAGTGGCGTAGATATTAACCTCAGGATAATGGCGGACAAGAAAGAAGGAAGAAGCTGTGCGTGCGTGCATGCGTGCGTGCGTGCGCACAGTGTCACTGAGCCGCTCTGTTTTTATTGGAAGGGGAGGCACGACGGCGGCTTTCACGGGCAGATAAAGACCGCGTTCGGGCCAATAGAAATCCGTGCGGGACACAGCAGCATGACTATACGGTACCAATATTTCTTTTCTATATATCACTTCATGATAGATTTCTCCCACTTCTTAGCAATGTAATAATATTAGATGTTGCTGTTGCCAAATTTTATAATCAATTTGTCAACCCAGCTAGAAAGCAGAGTTGACCCTGTCAGATTCGAACTCATGAGACTGGACCCATGCCGAAAGTGATTGCTTAAATCGTGAGATAGCCTTCCATCATTTGCAAGCCATACCTCTCCGGGTCTACATCGCAGCTGTCAATTCGGTTAGGCATGGCAAAGACTTCCTGGGTCCTTTTTAAAACTTTTATTGAAACCGTACTCAACTTTTTTTTATTACACTATTCACTTTTTTTGTGTGCAAAGCACTGTGCAACGTGAGCAGGGAGTTTAATGTCAAAATAGGGTGACCAGATTGTGAAAATAAGAAACCGGGGTAGGCCACTAACATAGAAGTAGGACTACAGCTTCAGCTGTGAAACTAGTCCTATTTCTATGCGGGTGGCCTGTCTCAAGTCATGTTGATGAGTGAGGAGAGTGCCCGGGGTCCCGAGACTATGGTCACCCTATGCTAAAGGAGTGTAGTGTAGTGCAGGTGGGGTGTGAAATGGTTGTCGTTTGAGAGAGGGGTTTGTTACTCTCTACTAGTGTAGTGTGGGAGTGGTTGGGTTCAGAAGGGTGCAGTGCACATGTTGTGGTTTATTAAGTGATCCAGTGGTTGACTGCATGCAGGCCCGTTTCTTGGCCCGGGGGGAGGCGGGCAGCTGTCCGGGGCGCAATTGCCCCAGTCCCTGGAGCCTCTGGAGGGGATGAAATTCACCAGTGTGTGGGGCGGCGATTTGCCGTGGTGAAAGTTCTGCGGGTCAGGTGCTGGCACTGCCCCTTCCGACTGTAATGTCACGTAGTATGCAAGTAGCTCTCGGGCGCTTCAAACGACTATGGCTCAAACACCCCACCGCCTCCAATCTGCATACTTCTCCTATCATACTGTCTATGACTCGTGCCTCAACTCCGCCAAACGCTCCGATTTCTCTGACCTTCTCCAATCTCAATCTTCTCACCCTCGCTGTATCTTTCAAACCTTATCCCGTCTCCTCTCTCCTTCTACCCCTGATCTCTCTATCGCCTCTCCTCTTACTGCTTCTGATCTTGCCTCCTTCTTCTCCAACAAAGTCCTCAATCTTCGCCAAACTATCCTTTCCTCTCCTCCTTATGCTACTCCTCCTCCTCTTCCCTCTCCTCCTCCCTCCTCCATGTCTTCATTTCTTCCAGTCACTCAATCTGATGTTACCCTACTACTCTCCAAAACTCATCCTATGGCTTCTCCTTCTGACCCCATTCCTACCCCCTCATTCCTAAAATCGACCTCCTCCTCATACCCTATATCACCTCTTTCTTCAATACCTGCCTCATGTCTTCCACTTTTCCAGCTCCTATCAAGCATGCGGCTATTATTCCTATACTCAAAAAACCTTTAGCTAACCCCCACCTTGCCTCCAACTATCATCCCATCTCTCTCCTACTCTTTCTCTCTAAACTTCTCGAACACATTGTCTACTCTCAACTTTCCTCTTTCGTCTCCAACCACTCTCTCCTGCCTGCCACTCAATCTGGTTTCTGCTCTCTACACTCCACTGAAACTGCCCTTACCTCTGTTCTCAACTCTCCCCTCTCCTCACGCCACACCAACCATTCCTCTATTCTTATTCTTCTCGACCTCTCTGCTGCTTTTGATACTGTCGACCATACCCTTTAACTTAATTCTCTCTCCTCATTTGGGCTCAAAGACTCTGTTCTTCTATGGTTCTCTTCTTACCTCTCTAACCATACCTTTGCCATCTCCTGGGGTGGTTCCACCTCTCCCACCCTGCCTCTCAACCATGGCGTTCCCCAAGGTTCTGTCCTTGGTCCCTTTCTCTTTTCCCTCTACACCTCTTTCTTAGCCCCCATCATTTCCTCCTTCGGAGTCTCACATCATTTCTATGCAGACGATACCCAGCTCTTTCTCTAATTCTCCTCCTTCTCTACTGACATCCATGAGAAGCTTTCTTCTTGCCTCTCTGCTATTAAATCTTGGATGTCCTCTCACTTCCTTACTCTCAATACCGATAAAACTGAAGTCCTTTTCTTTCCTGCATGCACTCGCCCTTCTCCTTCTCCTCCCCCTTCCATTCTCTTTTCCCCTCCAACCTCTCCTTCTCTCCCCATGCGCGTAACCGTGGTCTTTATCTTGACCCCCACCTCTCCCTTTCTCACCATATTTCTCTTACTGCTAGATCTTGCCTCTTTCGCCTCTAAAACAGCCGTAAAATTCGATCCTTCCTAACCGTTCACGCTACCAAACTTTTATTCTCCTCACTCATCTTCTCTAGACTCTTCTACTGCTCTACTCTTTTCTTTGGACTCCCCTCCTCCCACCTCTCCCCACTCAAATCTATCTACCAGTCTGCCATCCGCTCCCTCTGCCTTCTCTCTCCCCATGACTCCATCTCCTCTTTTCTCTCCTCCCTAGGTTGGCTCCCATTTCATTCCCAGCTCAAATACAATTTCCTCTGTCTTGTATTCAAATCTCTCCATGGTCTTGCCCCTATCTTTCCTTCCTCCTCACTTTCTACACTCCTTCTCGTTCTCTCTGCTCTTCCAATCTCTACCGACTCTCCTCTCCACCTCCACCCTGTGCCCCTTCTCGCTTCCGCTCTTTCCAACTCCTTGCCCCTTACCGCTTGAACCGCCTTCCTCTTTCAATCCGCTCTTCTTCCTCCTTCACTTACTTTCGTACCTCCCTAAAATCCTGTCTCTTTCATTCACCTCCTTAACAGCCTTTGCTTCCTCTTACTTCTTTTAGTATTCTCTCCAACCCCTCCCTTTCCTGTCCTACTTCCCTTCTCTCTCTCTCTCTCTCTCTCTCTCTCTCTCTCTCTCCCCTTTCTCTCCACTCTCTCCTTCCTTATGTCCTGTACGTTTCTCACCCTTCTTTATTCCTTCCTTCTCCCTACTCCCTCTGCTTCCTCTCATACTTCTTCTCTTACCTTCCTCCCACCCACTATCTCTTCCCTCTCCTTGACTCCTCCCTTCTCTTCTTCTCCTTCCATAATGTAAATTGTTTTTTGTGCTGCTTTCTGGTTTAATTCAATTGTTATGTAATGCTTGCTGTATATTGATGGTTCCACCTGTAAAGCGTTTTGGATTAAAACGCTATGTAAATTCAATAAAATACGAATACAAGTACTACATGACATTACAGAAGTCGGAGGCCCCCACTGACCACTTTTGCACCTGGTGGGGTGGGGGCATAAGTACACCAATTAAAACACTTCAGCTCCCCCTGCAGCTAGGACCAGCTCCTCCCATCACAATGCTGGCAGGAAGCTGCTAATGGTGGGCCATTAGCCACTGATGGCATTGTGATGGGAGGGGAGGTGCAGTGGGCTGTGGGGAGTGGGCGTGCCTTGCAGGGACACACTGTGGGCGCTGACACGGTACAAACTGAGACCTGTTTGGGCCCATGGTGCATCCCTGCAAGCCCAGAAAATGGGCAAAATAATAGTTTAACGCAGCGCTATTTCTTTCATGCCGCTTCTTTTACAAACTATATATCAATTACACTTTAAACCACTTCCATGGCACTGGTGATGAGTTACTTCAACTTTAAACCACTTCCATTGCACTGGTGATGAGTTACTTCATTATACTGATAATAGTTTTTTTTAAAACATTTTATTAATTTTGCAATAAACTTCATTAAAAGCAACAATGTCTCACATTAATCAGATAGAACCAAATTCACAGAATATCACAAGCATCATAAATAGGTCATACCAACAAACTGACCATATCCCATTAAACACAATAAACATACTGACAGGAATACACTAAAGACAACACAAAAAACAACACAGATAGGAGAGGGAAAAAGAAAGAAAAAAACAAAAACAAAAAGGGAACCCCTTTCACCTTACTCCAACCATTACCATAAATGCCACCTCCGTTGATACAACCCAACCATCACATCAATCATAAAGAGCCACAGACGGACCCCATGGCTTCATGTAGTCCTCTTCTTTATCTTTATTGTTCAATGAAACCTTATCATATTGTGCCAAAATATGCAACTCCGTCAACCATTCCTCAACATTAGGCTTCTTTCTCGTTTTCCAAATCCTGAGTATTAGCTTAATTGCTATCATTATGGCCCTGTCAATCCAGCAAGTATGTTTTCTAGCACGCCCACATCTTTCATTATGGGAGAGTAAAATTATATTTGCTGTGGATCTTTGCAAATGTATACCAAAGATCAATTCAATCCTATCAATTACTTCCTTCCTGCACTCTCGGGCATTCCCACAGTAAATGCAATAAAGTACCTCTGCCAACATCACAACACCAACATAAATCATTTAGTCGGAGCCCCAATTTAAACATCCTAACTGGTGTCCAATACAACCTCCCAATAACTTTCTGTTGAATTAAATGCAAACCCATATCTGCTCCCAAATTCAAATTTACCTTCAGAATATCTCTCCAATCCACTTCAGAAATAACTTTCTGAACATCATTCGACCAGGTTTCTCTCAGTCCAGACCATGCTAACTGGAGTTTCTCATCAATAGGCATGAATTGTATGTAAGTTCGTACACTGTATTCTTGACCTTCTAATAACTTACTAATCTCCATTTTTTTCCAATAAAACCATCAGCCATATCTATCCTCATATTGATCATAGAAGCTAAAGCCAAGTATCTATTCTTTTCACTCCGCCTCAAATCGTATTTACACTGTAATTCCACAAAACTCACATCTGCTAGCCTCAGAATCCCCTTATTCATCCAACTTATCCAGCTCAAACATGTATTAGCTATCTGCAATGCTTCATTATGCCATATAGAAGCATCAGGGCTGAAGCCATAGCCCTGACCATTTTCTTTAAACCACGCCCCCATCACCTGTCTAGTTGCCAGCACTGGGATCAGTTTAATTTGTTTATTTGGTCATTTACCCATACTATAAAGATTCCCCCCAGATCAAATGGTGCACAAACTTCTCTTTCCATGTGCAACCAAATAGGTTCTTTTGCATTCCTTTCTCTAAAGTAAAGTAAACAGGCTTTATAATATTTTAATAAATCAGGGTATCGAAATCCCCCACCTTCAACCTTTTGCATCAGTATGTATTTTGGAACACGAGGCCTTTCCCAGGACCCCATAAAAAGGATTGAAAGAGTTTTTCAAATTTGATCAATTGTTTTTTATATAGCAATAAAGGGATGGATTGAATAACATATAAGAGCTTAGGTAAGAGAACCATTTTAATCGCATTAATTTTTGCCCATATATTCAATGTCAATCTTTCCCACCTCTTTATCAGTAACAATATATTCACGGTTACTAAGTACAAATTATATTGCAATATTTTACTCAATTCTCCAATAACATGTATTCCTAAATACTTGACACCCCCTGGTGACCACTTACAATTCCATGAGTGTAAAATATTACTATCACATTGTCTAGACAATGGAAAAATCTCAGTTTTTCCCCAATTCACCTTATGCCCTGATAGTTCACCCACTTCCTGAAACATTACTTATTACATCCCCACATACTTCAGGATTTGACAACAAAAGAAGCATATCATCAGCATATGATAAAATTATAACTTCAACCTTCCCGAGCACAATTCCCTTTATCATCTCACATTGTCTAATGTATGTAGCAAGTGGCTCTAACGCCAAATCAAACAAAAAAGGTGATAACAGACAGCCTTGTCGTGTGCCCTTTAACAGTGGAAATGATTCCGATATTACTCCATTAACCAACACTTCAGCCCTAACATCCCTGTGAATACACTCCACCATATTCATGAATACCGAGCCAAATCCCATTTTCATTGTGTATTCCATAAATTTCCAATTAACCCATTCGAAGGCTTTTTCAGCATCAAAAAAACCAATAACCTTATTCGAGTCCTTCCCAACATGTTCTCTAATCACATTTAACACAGTTCTAATATTGTCATATCCATACCGCCCTGGAATGAAACCCACCTGAGACTCATCAATCAGATCTCCCATACATAACATTAACCTATTGGCCCACATTTTTGTGAACATTTTTAGATCTATATTCAGCAAAGAAATAGGCCTGTAATTTCCACATTTCTTATGATCTTTATTAGTTTTCGGGATCACAATAATCAGTGCCTCTTTCATTGATTCACACATCACTCCTGATGCTATAAATTCATTACAAAGCTCACACAAAATTGATGCCAATTGAGTATCATATTTCTTATAAAATTCCGAAACTATACCATCAGGTCCTGGTGATTTCCCATCTTTCATTTGTGATATGGCAGTACTTACTTCAGCAACTTCAATTGCAGAGTCAAGTAAAGTTTATTTTTCTAGATCTAGTTTAGAAAGAGAAATTCTTTCAAAGAATGCTCCTAAGCTATCAGCAGTAGGATCAAGTTCCTCCATATACAGTGTCTCATAAAAACTCCTGAAATATTCGCAGATATCTCCATTTCTATGTAAAGTAGTACCCTCATCTGTTTGAATAGAAGAAACACAGTTATCAGTTAACAGTCCCCTAAGCCTATTAGCCAATAATTTGCCATTCTTATCATCAAACTGCCAAAAGCTCTGTTTTGAATACAACATACTTTCACTTGCCAAGTTTTGTACATGAGTCTTCAACTCTGCCTCTCATTTTTTCAATTTCAGTTTGCTTTAACCTAAATCATCACTAGCACAAACCCTTTGCATTTCTTTGACTTCCGCCTCTAGATTCCTAATCACTTCTGATTCTTCTTCTTTGTATGAGCAGTTCTACTTATCAGTTCTCCCCTTAATACCGCCTTAAAACAATCCCAAACAGATTTGACACCGGCTGAATCTTTATTTTCTTCGAAATAATGTTCAATAAATTCATCTAAACTCTCTGTAACCAAACTATCTTTTAGTGTGCTGGCTTGCATTCTCCATCTTTTAGTTTTGTCACCTACATTATTCAAAAGTAACTGCAAATCCAATAAAGCATGATCAGAGATGCCCCTTTGCAGTATATTTGTGGTCACCGTCTGACTACTTAGAATATTACTAATCAAGAAATAATCAATTCTTGAGTATGAATTATGAACAGGTGAATAAAATGAGTATTCCTCTTCACCATGATGGAGTTCTCTCCATAGATCTATGAGTCCATATTTAAATACAAATGTCCTTAATTCTTCACTAATCTTTTCACTGTAATTTCTGCATTCCGACTTCCGATCCATCTTTCTATCGATCACTATATTAAAGTCACCACCTAAAACTAACAATTCACCTTCCATACCATCCAGCAAGAAACCGAGTTGACTGAAAAAAGACGGAGTTGGTGAGCATGGCGCATATACAGTTCCAATTGTCATTTTTCTGCCATCATTAAGTATGTCAAGTAATAAAATTCTACCCTTCTCATCTGCAACCATCTTTTAAATCTTAATCGGTAGGCCTTTCCTAAACAATATACTCACCCCTCTAGACCTAGAATCATAACAATTTGATAATAGTTTTGACAAGTGTTGCTGAGTAAATATTTTTTAAGCCGCGACCAGGTTTATTTATCTATTGATTTATGCAATGTTTGTCGGGTACATGGACACGGAGGATTTATTTATTTATGCAATGTTTGTCGGATTCCTGTATCTGACAAACATTGCATAAATAAATAAATATACAGGTAGCCGACAAACATTCCATGAATAAATAAATAATCCGGGTCCACTTGCGTGTTCTGAATTCCCATGCACTTGCGTGTTCTGAATGACACCTGGCCTAGTAGGATCGCTGTCTGCCTTCCCTCGGTTGCTCCTCCCTTGCCTAGTCACACCTTGAAACACTTGTGTATAGGCGCGTTATAAATGCCATATCATATCATATCATAAATGCCATATCATATCATGTATCCTTATAGCAAGTCAACAGTCAGACTTTACTGTATCAAAGCATACACTTGATTCCCATTCAAAGAATTTTAAAGTCGTTGTTTATTGGGTTCAGGTGTCTCCTTGTCATTGCGCTTTTGGCTTAGGTTGCCTCAAAACCCCCTTCAGCATCTTGTGCTCTTTGTTGGTTGTATATACTGCATGCATCCTGTGTAATATTCATGGTCTCTTGGTGTGCCCAGTCCTCAACATCTGCAGCATAAGTGGGACTGGGGCATAGAATTGTCTTGAGCACCAATGAAAAAGTGGCCCACCGTTGCAAAAGGCAATTCAGTCCTTGTGTGATGGACTGTTTGACTTTGGGTAGGAGTCCCTTAACGGTGTAGTTTGGGACAGGGGGCGGTGGGAGTGGCGCACGGGGTGCGGTGGGGGGGGGGCACATTCCTAGTGTTTCGCCCTGGGCACCAAATGGACTAGAAACTGCCCTGACTGCATGTGTACCTATTCATCCAGTCGTTCAATGGTGACTGGATATTATTTTCTTCCTCAGCAACAAATGCCCATTGTATTAGTCCTTGTCCGAGCCGTATTGTGACTACACCCAGGGTCCTCAGGCCATAATCTAATGAGATGAATAACATGACCTTGGACTATGCCACAATTAAGTGTTGCTGCTATTAGAACACCATAGTTATGTTTTCCTGTTAACATTAGGTTTTGTTTTGTCACTTTTGTCTTGTGTCTCTTCACATATCATTGTCCCTTCGTGGGTTACCACATTTTCTTTGAATTCGGTAATAACACTGATCATGTGCGTTTTTTAAATAAAATAATATATATAAAAAATACTACATTAAAAATCTTTTGATTAAATCAAAATGCTAATGATAAGAGCATGCTAAAATAATGTGTACGCTGCTTAACCGGAAAAAAAAGAATTGATTTGTTATTTCAAAAAACAGATTTCTTTTAAATGAATTTCAATAATTTTGGGGTTGTTACTCTTGTGGGAACCCTTCTTGTGTTTTCTGGGATCTATAACTTGATCAGTGCCTAACCTAAGAGGGGGGTGAAGGAGTTTGCAGACAGAGGGATGGAGTAAGGTGTGGCCTGTCCATGACATATAGACTATCTTCCAGAGAGAGGGGACACAGAAGAGCATGTGTTGAGCGAATATACTCACTGGGATTCAAAGGCAGCTTTGGAGTTGATAGAGATTGAGTATTGCTGAGTGTGTGAGGGAGGGAGCTTGACTGCATGTGTCTCGGTTTGTCCAAGCCTCAAGTGATGCATTGAATATCCCATTGTTTAATTAGTCCTGCAGTGATGTACTGCATGTGTCACTATATGTCTAGTCATCAATTGGGGGTGCACCACATGTGCTTCGATTTGTCCAATCTTGCAGTGGATCACGGTTTGCCAATAACACCTGATCACGCAGGCCCGGCTCAAGGTGTGTGGGGGCCCGTTTCAATATGATGGTTGGAGGTGTGGCCCTCCTTAGAGCGAAAAGAGTCTGAGGCACCCCTGGGGTGCAGACAGTACAACGGCGACAGAGATAAGGTTCATAGCTGCTGATTAAACCATAAAGGCTCACTGAAGAGCTATAAACCCTTCTTTGTCAGCAAGTGGCTGATGTGGAGGAACCAGTGTTATAAGGCAATGACGTGATAACACTTCGGTATATCCCATGGGAAGTGATGGCCGGAAGGGAACCAGGAAACACAGCAAGCGCTGCAAAGTGCATATTTTTAAGCCCCAGAATGAAAATAGAGAAAGGAATATATTTCCTTGTTACAAGACTTCTGACTGGCAACATGGTGGCAGTTGCTGCACCCCGGGGGTGTTTCTAGGTCTGGAAAAGATCCGGGGCTACACTCATGTCGGGACTGTTGGGACTCGGGGCTAGCTAGCCTTTTGGTTGTAGCCCCTGAGCTTCTATCCAGAGCTATAATCAAAGCAACGCAAGTGCCTTCCCACCCCCCAGGCTGGCGCCTCACTGGCCCTTTCTTTTGAAAAGGTTGAAAGGGTCTGACACTCTCCCTGTGACCAAGGACTAGTTCCAACAGAACGCACATACCGACGCACAGACCCCAACTCTCAGTACTGTGCTACTGTTAAAGGATGCCAGCCCAAATGCTGGCTACCCACACTCTGTACAGCGCTCCACTCCTCCAGAGCTGGGTCAGCGCTTTATCCAGTCCTGCAGTGGTGCGGGGGGACAGGAAGGGAGGTTGGGGGTGATTGGTACGGCCTGGAGTTATTCCTTGTTGCATATAACCTCTTGCAAGCAGTGCTCGAGTCCAGCCAAGTCTACAGCAGGATGACTTCCTTATGTCAATAATGGCACACCCTCCTGTGTTTAGAACATGTTGCATGGACTTTGACCACGCCTCTGTTATTTTAATGGAGATGGGGGTGTGGGGTGGGGCGGTTTTGCACGAGGGCCCTTTTTACCTGCAGGTAACACAAGGTGCGGGTATGTGCAAGGTGACCGCAGAGATCTCCAGTTCCAAGAGTCCCCATGAATCCCACTTGAGGGGTTTGGACCAAAAAGTTAAAGGTCCTTACGACCCTGGAGGTAGCCGTGCCGGTAAATACCAGCACGGCTGCCGCCAAAGTCTTGAATTTACCGGCGCCCAGGAATGAGAAATTACGGGGGCATTACAGCCCCGCCGAACCCAGCAATTGCCCATTCCCGGGTGCTGGTAAATATTAGTCCCCATTCCCATATGAGTCCCGTTGGACTCACTGTGAATGGTGAGGCTGGATGCACCGCACGCATCCGACATGGTCTGTGAGTGGGTGCCGGTCCGCCCGGCAGGTCAGACCTGACGGGCTGAAAGGCAACTGCTCGCAGACCTTGTAGTTTGCCGGTCTGATAACAACAGTGCTGGTAGCTTACCGGCAAACTTGTAATGAGGCCCAATGTCTTTAACAGAAGAACTAATTCACTGGCATGTGACTCCTTAAAGCTAACAAGGCCATGGCTCTCTGCCTTGAGGCAGGCAAGGTGTGCAGCTTGCGCCTGCTGGGAGGAAACTGCAGTAGCTTGTCAGCACAGGGTCGGACTGGGGCATACAATTGTCTCGGGCGCCAATGACAAACTGGCCCAGTCTTGCAAATGGCAATTAATTCCTTTTGTGACAGACTGCTTGAGTAGCACCCAAGGAGGAGGATAGAATGTGATCCAAATTGTGCATTTTAAAGAATATTTATTCAGCAACACTGGTCAAAACTACTAGCGGCATGGTGAAGTAACTTATCAAACTTGCCCACGTGGGCCAAAAAAGTGGCACACTTTGACCAAAAAAAAGATCCCACATTAGCGTTTTGTGTTTTTGGTTCGGACATTGCCCTATAGCCAGTCCGAGCCTGGCACCAGGGTACCTAGAGTGGAACAGATAGCCCACTAAGGCATCTTACTAAAACATTTTATGACCCGGTAGAAGCAGTTACTGGGAAAATAAAAAAACAAACCATGCAGTAGCTACCTGTCAGACTTGCTTGGTTACCAAGGGACTCCGTTGGTCAGACCAAATAACCCTATTAAGGATCTCCCCATTAAAGGGTGACCTTTCTCTTGAAACACTCCCCATAATATAATACATGGGGAAGTCAAGGTTCAGGGGAAAGAGCAAAAGGTTATCAGGAATCGCCAGGCTAGAAATCGAAAAAAGAACAGGGCTTAGTTTCTAGCAACAATACGTAGGTACAAAAGGACGGTACCTATACATAAGACATACCTGAATGCCAGTGAACTAGCTCTCAGGCCTGATAATCTCAAGAAGCTCTGTGTTTGGTTTTGGTATCTGGTAAATAAAAGGATAACTTCAGTACTTCGAATTGATAGTTACAATGGAGTTAATATCTATCAATGTAGGGATATCTCTCACTTATTTATACTGCTGGAGGGAAGCTATGATAAACCCATCCAGAGTGGGTGTAGACGGCAGTTGGTCCTAATGTCAAAGAAAAGGTCCTTGGGACCGAGGGGGGGGAAACAAAGGTTAGCAGCGTTAGTGGGACCTGACCCGGGCGGCACAAGGACACTCTAATATGGACTGCCCCAGGGGGGAGCAGTGATTCACAGCATAGCATCAAAAGTTCAAACTGCTCCACAAGTCAGCCCAAGGGACAATGAGATGTATTCTAAACAAAATACAAAAGACAATCCAGTCAAGACTCATCAGCCGTTTCAGGGTAATCTGAGGAAGTCCTTTACGCCAAGCCAAGGTCCAGCAACAAGAAGAATCACAAAGAAACTGGTGCAAGGGGTGCTCCGAATGCAATCCGTTAAACAATGCAGGGTCGAGATACCAATAGCAACTATAACTTCAGAGACAAAAACGTACTTCAATTTGAGGCAGCTATACCGTGTCAGAGGAGTGCTTTTCTGGTACTCGGAATGGCAATGTGGTAAAGGCGCTGAGTTTAGGTCTGACGTGCTGCCATGGCAACATGGAACGCACGTCGGTGAGAGTGAGGCATGGATGCCGCTCTGTTCTTGGAGACGGCTTGTTGGGCCAACCTCCATGGCAACCGCCAGTTGCGTCGTGTGGAGCGTTGTGGTTGTGTGAGGAGACCGGACCGAATCCCAACAGTATCCTCCCCAAAAACAAGACCTCCCACGAGTTGCATGGAAACGAACCAAAAGACGGGGAGCACAGATGTTTTCTTCAGGTTCCCATGTCCGATCTTCTGGGCCATCGCCTTTCCAATCAATGTAGTAAAACACCTTGCAATTTCGAAATCTTACAATCCAGTATAGCCTGAACCTCACATTCATCATTCCCTTCAACACGTACTGCCGAGGGTTTGGAGGGCAATCTAGTGCGCTTCAGGACAGGGATATGGACCAACGCATCAAGGAAGTAACCTGCGTTTACCAGGGACATTCAGAATCTCTCGTGGTTAGCCAAACATTTATACCCACCTGTTAGACAGGAGAGGCAGAACGATGGGTGCCAGTTTGGTTTTTTTAGCAGAAAGCTAGGCCGATTATAAGTGTTCCTTTACTTGTTTGTGTTTGGGTGTCAAGTCTCAAATGCATGCCCGGGCTGCCGGTTTATCTTGGGGAAGGTCTGGACTTAAGAGAAAAGAATGTGGATGTTGACCATACATAGCATAGAATGGAGAACTGCCGACAGTAGCATGCAATGAATTATTGTAGGCAAATTTAGCCGTCAAAATCACTGAACGCCAGGTCTCATGATACTGTAAACAGAGACAATGCAGATATTGTTCAAGTGTAGCATTCAATCTCTCTTTGATTTGATTTTTTATTGTTTTTATTTATAACGCCCACATGACAGAATTTACCCTATAGAGGTGTAGATGTAATCATCAATAGTACGAGATATAAGCTAATTCCATATAGTGAACCAAGCTAGACTGAAAAGTGAAGAGAGGATCAGTAACGGCCTATCTAAACAGAAAGGTCTTTAGTGCCTTCCGAAATTGAGACAATGATTTGATAGTCCTCAGTTCCAAGGGAAGAGAATTCCATAGCCTTTGACCGAACACAGCAAATCTCATGTCTCCTCTTGAGATGTAGATCGAACGTGGAACCACAAGGAGATGTTGATCACTGGATCGTAGGCATCTTGAAGACTGATAAGGTTGGATCAGATCTCTTCTGGGGCAATGCCATTAACACACTTAAAGACTAGGCATATCACCTTAAATCGGATCATGTCTTCAACAGCTAGCCAGTGTAGAGCATGCCGTGACGGTGATACATGTGCGGATCTACTAAGGCCAAAGATAGTGCTCACTGTTGCATTCTGAGCTTTTTGAAGGCGTTGCATTTGTTTAAGCGGGATGTTGAGCAGCTGGCTCTTACAATAGTCCAAGTGTGCATTGGCCAAGGCACCTACAACAACAGTATGATCCTCTCTGGGGATATAAGGTAGTACCCATCAGAGGAGCCTCAAAACGTAGTGCACTGCCTGGACCTTTGCCCCCACCTGGGCTTCACAGCCCAAATTGTCCTGCCAAAAGCAGCCTATGTTTTTTTTTTTGGAACTTCTTTTTATTGTTTTTACAACACTGAAAAATAGAACATTTCCCAACTCCCCCGCGCCTCCCCACCCTCCCCCCCCCAAAGGCAGCTGCGTTATGTCCATAGTCCATTAGCAACATGGACCAGTCACTCCAAATTGCCAAGTATATAACAGAGAAACAATGCCTCCCCGCGACCCCCCCTCTCCTTCCCATGGGACGGCTCCTCCTTGTCCATAATCCATTACCTCCAGGGATCCTTCATCAACGCTCACTGCAAATCCAATAGACGCAGGTGCTGAGGGCGCCACCCGATTCGGAAGTCATCTTTAAGAAAGGTCAAGGTTTCCTCCCAGTCCCCTGCAAAGGACTGTAGATTGTTGTCCTTCGCATATGTTGCCCATTCGAGTGCCACAATTTCTCAGAGTTTCCGCAACAAGTCTTGTAGAAGAGGGACCTCCTTACTCTTCCATCTCTGTGCTATTACTGTCATAGCTGCAAGTGCAAGGATCGCTCTCGCCTTCCATGGGATTTAGGCTCTCCCGCGCCAATAACCCGCCCAACTCCTAGCAGGACCTCCTCTGGGGGCCTGCTACCTCCTGGACCATATGCTTGCTCCTGAGCCCTCTGGCTTTCCAGCCAAAAGGGTCGAATTTTTGGGCATGTCCACCAGATTTGCTGCGCCGTGCCCTCCATCCCACCTCCCCTTCAACAGTTCCGAGAGGTAGTAGGATATATCTCCCGAAGACGGACTGGTGTATAATGCCACCCGAGCAAGATCTTGTACCACATTTCCTGCAGCTGAGATGCTTTAACCAATTTGTGGATTTTCCTCCATAACCTTTCCCACTCCTCCCGCTCGATCACCCTTCCCAAGATCTGATCCCACCTCTGCATATACGCCCATTGGCTTCTGCCAGTTGCTTCGTCCAAAATCCTATATAGATTAGATATCAGACCTTTGGACCCATCATTAGAGAGAAGGAACCTCTCAAACTGCGTCTTTTCCCTTGTTGCGGCTTGTTTAGTCACGGGATTCAGGACCCAGTGGCATAGCTGCGCGTATTGGAGCCTTTCCCCCTCCTTCACTCCATACTCCCTCTTACAGTCCTCAAAGGAGAGAATCCTCCCCACCCGAAACATATCGCCCAGCCATCTACATCCGCCCTCTTGCCACTGCTTAAATGCTCCTCCTTTCATCCCTGGGGTAAAATCTACATTGCGAAACAGGTGTGTAAAGGGAGAGGGAAAGGTCGTGATTCCCTTGTTCCTCCCCAATTTGTCCCAGTTCTCCGCCATCAATTTTGTGATGGTGCTTTCATACACATGCTTAGTCCTATGTTGTTTTGGTAGCCACAGGACCTCCGCCAGGCTGCGGTGTATCACCGCTCTGTCCATTGCCACCCATTGCTTGTTTTGTGTGGCCTCACCCTCTTGCAGCCAGTCCCTGATGACCCGTAACTGCGTCGCCTCATAATACCGTTGAAAGTTCGGTAATGCCAGACCCCCCCTCCCATTTAGGAGCCATCAACAGATGCCTACTGACCCGCGGTTTTTTCCCTTCCCACAGAAAATCTCTAGTTAAAGATCCCAGTTTCTTAAAGAAGTCCGATGGAACTGCCTGAGGTATTGCCTGGAAGAGGTACAACAGGCGCGGAAGGATTACCATTTTGACCGTTGCCATGTCGAACAGGGAATTATATCATGCCTCCTATGCTGTATGAATATATGTGTATTGGCCTACGCCAAGCTGCTTATAAGCCACTTGCGAGGAAAGCCGCGTTGCAAGGTCTTGACCTTAGATCAGTGTAAGCCACCATTTTAGAAACATCTGCCATTTTAGGTTCTCGCTCTTAAAGTCACCCTGTGTTCTAAGATGGTGGACAATGTCATTCCGAATGCAACTTGGCCGTCTTGACCTCTGTGTATAAACTAATGTATAACTTGCCTGCAGGCTACATGTTGGGGTCATGAACTGAAACCTTGTCCTTCGCTGATCTGTGTGTAGAGGATTACTCGCGCTAACAAAGCTAAACTGCAAGCACATGTTAAACACAATGTATTCAAACACTGAAATGTGAACACTTGCTTGATTACATTGTATAAAACTGTTTAAGAAGGCTTAACGTGAAATCCTAAGATACACTGTCGCCATTGAGGCTTGTTAAGTGAATACATTTAAGGTAAACCCTAAGTGCACAGATGCGTGAACTCGGCACGAACCCTAATTCTGTAATACATTAACAGATATTAACTGTGAAATGGGTTGAACATCGTGTTTTCTAGGGTATAAAGAGTGCGACTATTCTAATATACAGCCGCACTCACTGAGCACACCGAACCATGCTGGAGTTCGCTGTGTTGTACTGAGGGCCGATAGCTATCTGTTGCTTTGTCCTTTGAAACTGTTCAGTATAAAATAAAGATCTTTGTATGTTCCTTTGTAACCCGTGTTTGGTGTATTTCCTTTTGGGGTACTCAGCCTCGATATTTTCTCTTTGTTTTCACAGTTGGTGCCCGAATAGGGACCCTCAGGATTGATGCCGGATCATCGAAGGTTGACACACGTTATTGGACCGGGATCGGACGGTGTGACAAAATAAAGGGGCCCCTTTCTGAAAGAGACGCGACACCTCAGCAGCGCTGCACGACCCGATCCCTGGACGATTAGCTTGTGGTCTGAGACGGCATCTTGACGAGGGTCCACTTATCGAGGCAGGCAGATTTGCCGAAATCACCAAACACGAGGTAAGATTAGTTAGGTAAGAATCTTTGTAATCCGATCGGACCTCCTTAGGATTGATCAGGTTAGTCGTGACCCGATTCTTAAGTATCCTGATAATTTGTTTTGGCGCATTGTATCTGCAAATACAATTATTGACAAGGTAACACCAATATTTTGATATGCCTGAGAAATTGTCTACCTGCTTCATGGCGTTATTCCGCAGTGATAGGCAATCTTTGGAATTTAGCTGTCCGGCACCAAAGGAGGGGTCGCCGGCTTGTACTATGTACTGTAAGCATGGCATTGGAAGTATAGTGTTTAATGATATTTGGCACAGACAAACCAGACATGCCTCCGAACTTCAGTGGCCAATCAATGGTACTTTTGAAATCCCTCGTATTGAGTATTTAGACTCAATTTTGTTAAAGAAAAGGTTAGACCTGCAGCATTTGATGAAAAATGGTATCTGCACCCATCTATTACCACGCCACAGACTGTCGACGACACACAATTTCGTATCTTTTCTTAATATATTTATTGATTGCCCATATGGATGACACGTGTTTCGGCACCCTACGTGTGCCTTTTTCAAATCCAAGCTTTAACAAACTTTCTTTCAATATGCTGAAAACATAAAGATCAATAATACGTCAAAAAAACCATTTAACATATGTTTTTACATTGTGATTAGAACAAATCATTGTGCATTCATAATGGAGACAAAAAACATACCATCATAATGCCCAGTTGTGGTGGGCAAACATAAGGAAGTGTCGTGGAGGATGGAGGAAAGGAAAGTAAACATCATGATGGAACATGGAAAGGGAAAAACAAAATAAATGGGCTTGTGGTTAAATTTAAATTCATCTAAGAGTTAAATCAAAAATTGTAAATTGAATTCGCCTCCAGACAGGGCTTACCTGTCGTCTGGGTGCAAAACATTCACTGATATCGTGTTTGCCGAAAGAGTCCCATCAGACTCACAAGCGCTCCTAGCACTTGAAAAAATGAAAACAAAACATAGCATCAGGTTTACAGGTTTCTCCTACTTTCTTAATTCAGTGTGCAACAACAATTCCTTCCTAGTGCAACCTATAATCTGCTCCTGGTTGCCTGTCTGCTTTTTTTTTGAAGAAATGTATTTATCCTTAAAGTTTAGGCATTGGCAAAGCACATCATTGACTGTAACATGTACACTGAATTTAAAGCTGTATCTATTAATAACACACGTTTGTAGTGTTGCGCGTTAGGTGTTAGGCATTGGTAAAAAACATCATTAACTGTAACATCTACACTGAATTTAAGGCCGTGTCTATTAGTAACATAAGTTTGTAGTGTTGCGCGTTGGTATACGATACTCGTATTTGTTAAAAGTCAGTGAAATGCGTTAGCAAAACGAAAACGGGGCGGCATGTCAAAGCCTGCCAGTTTTGAGCGGGCCATTTCCTGATTGGCCCGTCATTTAGGTGGGCTTAAACTTAGTCTCAGGGCTTACCTTAAAAATCAGGTTTTCCGCTTCAAGCGTCGGATTCGAAATGCGAGCCCCCTAGTGCAGGCGTGTATATAAGGTTGCCTGGGCAACTTGAAAAGTCCTTTCTCAGTTTCCTGTACGGCTGTCGGCCATATTTTGGGAAAGATACCTGGTCTCGAATCTAAAATGCGTTGTATTAACAATTCCACTCATAGTTATAAACGTATGGAGTGTCTCAAAACGTGTATTGGATTTCATTTTTCTATGGTAAATTGCCGAGTGCATAGAACTAAATCATTTGGTTTTCTGTTTTGAAATTCCGGGGACCAGGCCCCGTATGTTTGGGAAATCATGCTCCCAGGGATCTATGGGAAATGGAGTTTCCCACCATGTTGACGTGCGAAGCCTAATTTAGCCTTGTTTAATTTGGTCTTTCTGACCGTAGTGCTAGGTTTTTCATTTGTCTGTATTTCTGCGCAAGAACAATGGTGTTTTAGTGTCTCCTGGGAATCATGTTGTTGAGAATCACAGCGCTATACAGAGAAAAACATGCGCGCCGTCATAAAACGAACGCCGAAAAAGCGTTGTTATATGACCAAGATAAACAGTCTGAGTCGGTTAGAAATATGGATAGGGCTTTGTCACTTGGCATTCAGAAAATCTATTCTTCTGAAAACCTTCATGTTTTCGATGAATTTATTGACAAATTGTTAAAGGAACAAAGGCCTGGTGCTACTGCGCCACCTCCGTATGTTCCTCTTCCTGCTGCTTTGCCTCTTCCTGCTGTTATTTCTGCTCTTCCTGCTGTTGTTCCTGTTATTCCTGCTCCTCCTAATGTTCCGTTTCCTCCAGTTGTTGTTCCTCCACCTGTTCCTCCGCCTCTTCCTATTGCACCAGTGAAAGTACCTCCATTGAACTTGCCTGCCCTCCTCTTCAAGTGGTCCTGTGCCGCTTGTAGTCGATCAGGGTGCGGGGTCAAAGGTTGTCACTCGCAATACTGTACCTCCAGAGAAGAAACATGATTTGAGTGCATTGTATGGAGAGAGATGATCGAGCTAATGTTTTTGCCACACTTTCTAATATGGATAATTTTCCTGAGAAAAACGTTTTTATTGAAGGTTTTTGGATTCATTTATGTGTAATGTGGGGCAAATTAAATAATGCAGATCCCCCACAAGGGTTGAGAGATCTGAACACTTTAGCGTTTTAAAGAGACACTGTGGAGAAAGTACATGAGCATGTCGAGAGGATATTTGAGTATAGAAAGGAGTTGGAAAGGGTTCGGAATGAGGATGACGATGAGGATTGTATGTATGTACAGAAACGGTTCCTTCCTTGTCGTAAACCGATATCTGAGGAAGTACGAATTTGTATGAAAGACGCAATTAGATGGATCTCAGATATGTCAATAACTCCAGTTGAGGTATATGACACATAAAGTCAGTATACGCCAGAAGTGCAGAGGAAAGTGATACAGGTAATGGTAGAGTACCTGCAGGATGAATGTGTAAAGAGAAAGATCTGTTGTCCCACAGAATTATTGAGTATATATAAGAGAGCTTTTTCACTTGACACTTCTTCGGCTGCTTTAGCGCTCGATTTGGCTCTGTTGCTTAGTAAGCGTTCGGAGTTGCCCACTTCTCAGCTGCCTATGAGAGAGGTTCCTCCGACATTTGTCCCGAAGGTTGAGATTGCGGCCAATGCTGCAGCGGGTACGGTTGCTGTGAACATTTCTGCACATTATGTATTACAGTTTGTTCACGTCCCGTTCTCAAGACAGGAAGTAAATACCATTAGACAATCTATTCCTGATATTAGGAAAAATCTGACAGGATTCTATAAAGAAATAGAGTCTGTCTTGCAGTCCTCAGTATTCACCTTGGGTGATATTGATCTGTTATTTCCTGTACTCCTGCCCGTAGATTTGTGGAAACAGGTTAGGACTATAGACGACGTACCAGGGTTGGGAGATACATGGGCTAACATAATTAGACTCGATGCAGAAAGGCCAGCTGGTGAGAGACCGCCTCAGGTGATATTAACTTTACCTGATAGAATCATTGTGAAATTGAAAACTATAATTCCCGAAAAGAGAATTATTTGGGAATAGCTTACGGCTTGTGTCCAAGGGAAGTCTGAGGGTGCTACCGAGTTCTTCAATCGGTTTGAACAGGTATTCTCGGATTTCAGGGGACAAGACTTAGGCACAGAGTCTGGGAAAAGATTATTTGTGGACAAATTTGTGCGTGGATTGTATGTCTTCTGAGAGTGCTACGCTGGCGAAGTCCCAATCAGAAGTACTGCACATGGCTCAGTACTATGAGAATCGTGTCAATAATGAAAAGGAAAGAGTCGAGAAGAGAAAAGGTGATTTGAAGACTAAAGTATTATTACAGCAAATTGTTAGAGGCCCTAGGGGGGGTAGTTTGCAGATTAGAGGTCAGTATGTTCCACAAGGGAATGTGCCCTTGGGTCCTGTGAACATTAACCAGTGTGCCTATTGTCGGCAAGAGGGTCATTGGCGTGCACAATGCCCGATCCTTCGACAAAGGTCAAATAATGCATTCGGAAATATGGGTAGACGATCCAGAGGTCGCCCGGGTGCAGGGGGCCCTGGTAGAGGTCAGTTTGCACAGGATCCACATTAACCTTTTTCGCAGGATAATCAGATACCAAGTGTGGATACTAGAAACATATTTGATCATCCTTCTGCTGCATATCTCTCTGAAGAACTTCCTTTTTCTGACATTCTGTTTCGTTAGGATTGCCCGAAGCAGGGTTTGGAACCTACGCCTATTCCCGTTAATCAGAAATGTCCCTACGTTGAAATGATAGTGGGAAATAGAAAAAATATCTGTTCTTGATAGATACAGGGGCACAGAAGTGTTCCATTGATCATTCTCGGGTTCCAAACATTCCACTGTCAGGGCAAACCAATGTTTCTGTAGGGTTTTTTGGCACACCAGTTGTTTGTCCAGTTTCTTCGCCGGTACCTATTTCTTTGGGTCCCTTTATGGACCACTGACCATTCCTTTTGACTTCGAATTGTGGAGAGAATTTGCTGGGGTTGAATCTGTTGAAGGAATTAAATGCAGTAATTCATTGTTCTTCTGATGGAGTGCGTTTGACGATTTCACCACAGCAACTTTCTGCCTCTCAATTCTTAACCAGACCTTTACCGCCAGAATTCAGTGATGTACCAGAGAGTTTATGGGCAATTGACGATAACGATGTTGGCGTTTTACAGATCGAGTCTGCCAAAATAGTCTTGAAACATGGAATAAAGCTGCCACGTAGTCCACAATATAAGATTTCAGTTGAGGGCGAGCATGCTTCGAAATGCATCGTTTCTGATTTTGTACATCGAGGGGTGATTGAGGAAATTGCAGGTAGTTTGTGCAATGGTCCAATTTTGCCCGTGTACAAAAAAGGTGATAATGCAATTCCTTTTCATTTCGTAATTGATCTACGTGCCATCAACAAGGTCGTCGCTCCGCAATTTCCAATTGTACCTGATGTGACAATATTAACTATGATTCCGGCTTTAGCTACTTACATCAGTGTTGTGGATCTGAAGAATGCTTTCTTTAGTATTCCTATACACAAGCACAGTAGATACTTGTTCGCGTTCACCTTAGGGGGACGCTCGTTCACCTTTACCCGTGCACCGCAAGGTTACACGGAAAGTCCTAGCATTTATAGTAGAGCTTTGAAAGAACTGCTTGATACCCTTGAATTGCCCTCTTCTTGTACATTGCTTCAGTATGTTGATGACTTGCTTTTAGCTGCAGACTCTGAGAGTGCTTGTAAGGAGGGCACTGTGTTATTGCTTATTCATCTGGCTAAACATGGTCACAAAGCTTCGCTTAAAAAGTTTCAATATTGTTGTCAGGAGGTTGCCTATTTAGGCTATCTCCTGTCAAAGGAGGGATGACGATTGACACCTGAATGTATAAAACACATTTCTGGCATGTTTGTCCCGAATACGCAGAAGGAAGTTAGAGCCTTGATAGGTATGGCTTCTTACTGTAGGTTGTGGATCCCAACCTTCTCACTAGTGATTAAGCCGATGTTGGCTTTGACAAAGAAGGGCTTTTCTTCGCCATTGCCGTGGAACGCGGAACACCAGCAATCATTTGATCTGCCTGCTCAAGACTGCATTGTGCTCGGCACCGGTTTTGGGCAGACCAAACTATGAAAGAGCCTTTGTGTTGTTTGTGCATGAATGTGATGGATGTGCTTTGGCTGTATTAACGCAGGAACATGGAGGGAAGAATAGGCCATGCGGTTACTTTTCTTCCGCCCTTGATCCTGTAGCATGCGCTTTGCCAAGGTGCTTACGAGCTGTTGCTGCTGCGTTTGTAAAACACAGTGAGGGAATGGTCCTAGGCCATGATCTAACCCTGATGGTGCCTCACTCTGTAGATGTTCTACTGAACAGAACTCAAACGCAACACCTCACTTCTGCACGGTTGACGAGATATGAATTGATCTTGTTCGCTCCCCACATACAAATTAAGAGGTGTTGTGTTCTTAATCTGGCTGAACTCTTACCTTTCCCGCAAGGTACTGTTTGCAGTGACGAAGACTCACATGAATGTCGATATACTACCGAGCAAGAGACAAAGGGTAGAATTGATCTAAAAGACACTCTTTTGAACAATCCACAAGGGGAGCTGTTTTGCGATGGCTCCTGCTTCAAACTCCCGGATGGTACATCCACAACTGCTTATGCAATCACTACATTGAGCACGGTCGTGGAAACCAAGAGAATCACACATAACTCTGCGCAGGCCGCAGAGATTATCGCATTGACCCGAGCTTGTGAACTTTCCGAAGGGCTTACAGTAAACATATATACTGATAGTCAGTATGCCTTTCGGGTGGTTCACAACTTTGCAAGACTTTGGTCAGAAAGAGGGTTCTTCACCTCACATGGTACAAAGATTCAGCATGGCTCCCTAATAGTACAACTGCTCTCAGCGCTTGCGCTCCCTACTCAGTTAGCTGTCGTGAAATGTGCAGCACATCGAAAGATTATAGATGATATAGGAAAAGGGAATGCTTTCGCTGATCAGATAGCTAAACAGACTGCCACTAATCTTTCCACAGAGATTTAAATTTCAAGGGAGAACGTAAATGCTTATGTAATGGATGAGGGTGTCGACTCCGTAAAGGACATCCAAGCCGATGCCACACTAGAAGAATATAGGAGATGGGCAGAAGGCTTGGGGAAACTTGATGATGGGTGTTGGGTGGATGTGGTTGAAGGTAGATGGCTACTTCTGTACGCATATGTAATGATGATGGTCGTCATGGCTCATGGCCCTCCCTACACATATATGTGTCCAGAAGATTACAAAAATGTTGGAGAAAGTTTGGGCGAATGACAAAATCTCTAAAATAGCTCAGCGCTATGTCCAAGACTGCATGATCTGTTTACAGCACAATTTGGGAAAGGGAACATCAACTCTGAGGGGAAGTTTTGGTCCACCTTCTGTCCCCTTTGAGGTCATCCACTTTGATTTTATTGAAATGGAACAGTGTAATAATTTGAAATATGTGTTAGTTGTCATCTGTGCTTTCAGCAAATGGGATGAGGCTTTCCCTGTCAAAGACGCTACAGCCATGACTACTGCGAAAACCATGTTAAAAGAATATTTTCCAAGGTTCGTGCTACCAAGAGTCATCTGGTCGGACAATGGTCCAAATGTTGTCACTGCTGTAATCCTGCAGATATGTGCGGCATTGCAGATTGACAAACGGTTCCATTCGGCTAGACATGCTCAGAGTGCCGGATTAGTAGAAAGACACAACGGCATCATGAAGAACAAGCTCGCTAAGATGTGTGCCGGCACCAAACTAAAATGGCCGGACGCCTTACCGATCGTGTTACTAGTCATGCATACAACCCCTCAAACTAAGACTGGGCTCTCTCCATTTGAGGTGGCAATGGGGAGACCTGCCAATATCTGGAACCTTCCTAAATGTTGATATTTAAGGAATGTTGAAAATGTACTTCTTTCAGATTACTGTAGCCAGTTGACTAAAAACCTGTATTTGATTTATCACCAGGTGCAAGAGGCTTTACCTGTACGATACGAGGGCCCAGGTCATAGCATCCGGCCTGGAGATTGGGTATTAACCAAGGCCTTTGAGCGTTCTTCTTACCTTGCACCTCGGTGGCGGGGCCCGTTCTAGGTCCTGCTGGTCACACAGACTGTGGTGCGTGTCGCAGGCAGAAAACATTGGATCCACGTGACGCATGTCAAGAGACTTCCTCACCCAGTGCCATATGATACAGAAGAAACAGAACCCCTCGCTAACGCTGCAACCAACAATCCCGAAGCAGGAAACAGCGTTGAGAGTGTATTGGAGATTCTCTCTGAGCCCGTGAGGCCTGGGGAATCCGCCATCTTGTCTCCACACTCTCCAAAAGTTTTGTTTCCGGAAACTGTTGTTCCGGATCTCGCATCTTCACTTGCTCTTGATATCCTGCTTCCAACGGGAAGTGACGACACATTGTTCTCGGATCAATCAGTACCAGGGACAACAAGGTACAATTTGCGTGCAAGAAAATAAGACTTACGGCATGGTTCGGCTGTGCATTTGGAGAAGGAAAAGAATCATCAAGGGCTTGCTTTTTGCCCAAATAATTGTTTGAAAAAGGGGATTCTGTTGGCTAGGGTCGTGGAAGGACTAAGAAGTCGCTCGGCCCGGGGGTCGCCAGCCAATAACATTGGGGGTTTTTCACTTGAAGACTGCAATGCCTGCAACCGCTACCGCTCATACTGGACTGATAAATGACGGTGTGACCGGCCAGGAAAATGGACAAATCATTTGGGACCCGAAAACGTACTGCTGTCTTTTTATAATGTCAATTGGTTTTATAATAGTCACTGTCTTAGACCTTTGGTACCTGGAAGAAGTACATCCATTCGAAACCTTGTTACCAACTGAAAATGTACCCACTGTTTCTACTCCCTTTGTGCATTTGCATACTTTGTCTCCTAGAGCCTCTCAGCATAGACAAAGATATTACAACAATACCTTGTTACTTATCATGAATGCTACACATGCCATTTTTAATAGGTCCAACTGCTGGGTCTGCTCGCATTTACCGGAATATGGGGATAAGGGGCTAGGTTGGTATATTCATCCTTTACCTTAGACAACTGCTTGTTATACTTCTCTTAGAGCACTGTTCTTTGGCCGATGGAACGATAGCATCTCGGGGAACTTTGATGGTACTAATTTGAATAGTTTTGAGAAACGTGTTCTGACTCCCCTGAGATGCTCGTTTTTTGCAAATAGAAGTAAGCATAACGTTGCTTCTATTAGGCCTTCTGATAGACTGTCTCGTCCTTTTCAATCTTTGATTTCTTTTAAGATGGCTCCGATAGGCAATAAGGATGCCATGCCTCCTTTGTACACTGTTAACCATAGCCTCGATTCAGTTTCTTTCTGCATACAGAGGAATTGTACTCAGTCAATGGGAAATTTTAAAGATTGTGCCAACGTTGCGGATTTGACTGGGAAAGACAGACCTTTGTATGTAGGCGAACCTGTCTACTTTGTTTGCGATAATGTAGCATTTCCATGGTTACCCAGGTATTGGCAGGGGACTTGTTTTTTAGGCATCCTGCTACCCGGGGTATTCATAGCCAGTACTGTAGAGGTTTCAAAGGCTCGTCCATGGCGGGACGAGAATGGTGACACTCGAGCACAGGTTTTGGGGGACGTAGCGAAATCCCTCGTGCCATTTTGGGGACAATTAGCAAACTCTGAAGACATCAGGAGACTAGAGAGAGTACTGGAGAGAACCATCAACCGGACCACGGACACACTCTACAATTTGACAGTAGAATAGAAAGCAATAAGATTAGTAGCACTTCAGAACCGGATAGCATTAGATGTCATTCTGGCTGAACGTGGTGGAGTGTGTAAATTGGTGGGGTCCGCTTGCTGTGTTTTCGTGCCAGATTCCTCCCCAACTATCTTCAAGGCAATACAGAACCTGCACGTCCGAAGTTCAGAAGTGCATGTTCCCGAGGGAAACTGGGATTTTAGCGCTTGGTTCGGGGACTTCTTGCGATCTTGGGGTTGGAAGGTGCTTTCGGTCTTACTGATCATTTTGGGAATTCTGTTGTTTCTTTGTTGCTGTATACAGTGTTTACCTAGTATATGTTCGATGCTAGGGGGATGTTGCGCACAAGCGATAGGTACAATAGGACACAAGGTATATGCCCCAGATAAGAATATAAAACAGTATTTACTGGAAGAGATTTTGATAGATGATCTAATGGCAATAGATATTTCTGACAGTCATTCAGGGTGTATGGATGTTGAGACGCAGAGTTGTTCGTAGAGTGACCAGAAGTAGTTAGCACTTGGCATAGGCCAAAAGGAGGGTTTGTCGAACGGGAAATTATATTGTGCCTCCTATACTGTGTGAATATATGTGTATTGGCCTACGCCAAGCTGCTTATAAGCCACTTGCGAGGAAATCCGCATTGCAAGGTATTGACCTTAGATCAGTGTAAGCCGCCATTTTAAAAACATCCACCATTTTAGGTTCTCGCTCTTAAAGTCACCCTGTGTTCAAAGATGGTGGACAATGTCATTCCGAATGCAACATGGCCGTCTTGACCTCTGTGTAAACTAATGTATAACTTGCCTGCAGGCTACATGTTGGGGTCATGAACTGAGACCTTGTCCTTCGCTGACCTGTGTGTAGAGGATTACTTGCACTAACAAAGCTAAACCGCAAGCACACGTTAAACACAATGTATTCAAACACTGAAATGGGAACGCTTGCTTGACTACATTGTATAAAACTGTTTAAGAAGGCTTAACATGAAATCCTAAGATACACTGTCGCCATTGAGGCTTGTTCAGTGAATATATTTAAGGTAAACCCTAAGTGCACAGATGCGTGAACTCGGCACGAACCCTAGATCTGTAATGTATTAACAGATATTAACTGTGAAATGGGTTGAACATTGTGTTTTCGAGGATATAAAGAGTGCGACTATTCTAATGTACAGCCGCACTCACTGAGCACACCGGACCACGCTGGAGTTCGCTGTGTTGTACTGAGGGCCGATAGCTATCTGTTGCTTTGCCCTTTGAAACTGTTCAGTATAAAATAAAGATCTTTGTATGTTCCTTTGTAACCCGTGTTCGGTGTATTTCCTTTTGGGGTACTCAACCTTGATATTTTCTCTTTGTTTTCGCAGCCACCCTGCCTAACCACGAAATCGGAAGGCTCCTCCACCTACGGAAATCCTGTTCAATGTCCTTTAACAGAGGAGGGTAATTAGCTCGGTACCAACCCGCCAAGGTCGATGTGATTCCCACCCCCAAATATCTGATTGCCCCGGACTCCATATAAATGGGATTGCCCCCTCAGGGATTCTTGGTCCTCCACTTTTAGGGTCAAATTCAAAAACTCCGATTTGCCAAAGTTAATCTTGAGGCCAGAGGCCTCCCCGAAAACTTCTAGCAATTTCCTGCTTAATTGAATGGACTCTATTGGGGCCATCAGAGTTAACAGGTCATCAGCAAATGCCGCTACTTTTTGTTCAACTCCCTCAAATGGAATACCCTTTATCCCCTCTGCCTCCCTAATTGCCTGTAAAAGGGGTTCAAGATAGATTGCATAAAGCATAGGGGACAGGGGGCAGCCCTGTTTAGTGCCCCTGCTCACTCTAAAGGACCTAGACAAAGCCCCATTTACCGCTATTCTCATACTGGGTGTTTGATAGTTGGCCTGTACCATGCGTAAGAAATGTCTGCAGATACCCATCTTCCACATTACCTTAAACAGAAAGGACCACTCCACGTGGTTAAAAGCTTTTTCTGCGTCCAAAGATAGAAGGCCCACAGGAGTGTTCTTTCTGTTGGACTTTTCCACCAGGTGGGCCACCCTTCTTATGTTGTTCGCTGTCTGTCAGCCCCTTATAAACCCCGCCTGATCCAGGTGAATCAGGTCCGGAAGGAGGCCCTCCAGCATGTTTGCCAGTATTTTCGTGAAGATCTTGGAGTCGATATTAATCAACGCGATGGGTCTATAAGATGTTCGCTCCTCAGAGTTCTTATTGGGCTTCAGAATAAGGGTTAGTCTGGCTTCCTCCATGGAGGGAGTTATTTTCCCTATTGCCCCAAATGTATTGAAGAGGCAAGTTAGGTGTGGGACCAGTACAGTTGCAAAAGTTTTATAGAAGGCCGCGGTATAACCATCAGGGCCTGGTGCCTTATTCAACGGTAAACCTCTGATCACCTTCAGTACTTCCTCCTCTTTGATCTCCCCATTCAACAAATCCGCTGCTTCCCTCCAAATCCTTTCCAGCTCTACCTTATCTAGGAACTCTAGCTGCAAACTGTCCCGGGGGATCTGAGATGTGTATAGAGATTCATAGAAAGTCACCAATGCCTCTCGTATCTCCCCTGCTTATGATCGCATTTTTAAATTTTGCTCCCCTTAGTAAGCGTGCGAGGAGAGTATCTGCCTTGTTTGCTTTAGCGTAAAAGTGCTGGCGTACCCTCAGGAGAGCCCCATTGGCCTTTTTGGTTCTGAGAATCTCCAACTGTCCTAATGCTCTGTGATATGCCCTCATAGAGGACCTAGTCGGAGTTGGCCCTGCCTTCCGTCTTGCCGTTTCAACTTCCTCTTCCAACTGCGCTTCCAACGCTTTCAATTGCTTCTCCCTATGGGTCGCTGCCGCTATTAATTCCCCCCTCAACGTAGCCTTGAAGGCATCCCATCTTTTCTCTTCCCTCGTATCCCCCCTTTGGTTGATGTTGAAGAAGTTCCTAATCTTCTCCTTTATTTCCTGCCTAATTATCGGGTCCCTGAGAAGGTGTACTGGATACCTCCACGTCCATACCCCTCTATCCCTGGGACCTAAATCCATTACCATAGACACCACTTTGTGGTCCCCTGTGCAGATGGGACCCATCACTACCTCTTGTACCCGGCCCACTAGGCTCGAGGTTCCCCAGATGTAGTCAATTCTGGATTGAGATCCATGTACCCCTGATAGAAAGGTGTATCCTTCTTCCTCCCCCTTAACCTCCTGCCACACATCTTTCAGTCCTGCTCAGCGTATTCTATCTTTTAGATCCGCCGACATCACTGGCCCACCTCCCCCAACTGGGTGCCCTGACCTGTCCCGATCCCTTTTCCAGGCTATGTTGAGGTCGCCTAGTAAAATGATTTGGCCCCGGGCCTTGTCCTCTAATTTTCCCAGGACCCACTTCAGAAACTGCTGTTGACCAGCATTTGGTGCATACACTACTGCTAAAGTATACGGGCTGCCCTGATATATCTCTATAGCTATTATATACCTGCCCTCCTTGTCTCGTATAATTTCGGAGATCCTGAGGTCCACCGAAATTTTGATAGCTAGTGCTACCCCCTCGACCTGTTCCCCCCTGATGCGTGCAGAATCTGGTCAAATCCCCGTAGCTTAAGACGCCCCTGGTCTTTGGGTCTAAGATGCGTTTCTTGTAATCCCAAAATGTCCGGGTTCTCTTTTCTCGTGAATTGTACTAGCTATTTCCCCTTAAGGGGAGTATTCAGGCCCCTCACATTATGTGTTAGCCACTTAAGAGTGAATTAATGTACCTCGACATCCTTAATACCCTGAGTCCCCCCGGGGCCTCCACTTTTATGGGTCCCTAAGTGGCGGATCTTTCCAGCCGTCCCCCTGATCCCCCTTACATCTCATGACATTGGTGGGCTCTCTGTCCTCTGGACCTTGACCCATGCGCATGATCTCCGCTGCCCTGCCCACCCCCCCACCCCAACCCCTTTCCCCTCTACCCCCCGAAGGGCGTGCCCTTCCCGCCTCCCCCCCTCCTCGGGTATACCCACCCTTTCTGGTTTATAGATGGGTGCTCCCCCCACCAATTACTCCCTTTAGTGGCCCACCACCCTTATAGCATTTTGTGATTTAAGACCCCTCTTGTGCAACCCCTCCCGCCTCCCTGGAGCATTTCTTGCTTTCTGTAGAAGGTTTACCACTCAGCTTCACCCTCCTTCTCTTCTCTCCCACTGTTGTCCAGGCCCATGGCCTTAATTCTGGTCCAACTGCTGTAGTTTGCCTCCCAGAGCTCATGGGGACGCCGTCCAGGTCAAGTCGCAGCGTGCTCGCGCCTTCCTGTAATGTGGTTATTCGCCTCTGAGCTCCTTCCCACTCGAACACCAGACCAAATGGAAATGTCCATCTGTATTTAATCCCTCTCTCATTAAGTGCCTTAAGAACCGGTCCCATTTGCTGTCTCTTCATCAGCGTACTGCTCGCTAAATCCTAGAACAGTGCAATGCGGTGCTCCTGGTACATGATTGGGCGTACCTGGTGAACGCTGCTAGAACATCTCTGGATCTTGACTGTGACCCCGTGCTCCCTCTGCCCACTCTGTGAATTCGATCAAGCTCAATCTTCTCCGGAGGCGAGACCCCCAGGATCTCTGCGAAAATAGATTGTGCTACTCCTTTTAAATCTTTGTCCTGGACAGTTTCCGGTAACATTTCGATTCTTATATTGATTCGACGGGACCTATTTTCCATATCCTCCATTTGAATCTCCAGATTGTGTGTGGCTACGTCCAATCTCTCAATTGCCTCACTGATAGCCCTCACCTCCTTGTCCAGTTCTTGCAAGCCTCTCTCCAGCAGGCCCGTCCTCTCTCCCTGCTGCCGCAACTCCTGTTTTATTTCCCCCATAGCCGCGTTAAGTTCAGCTCGAAGGAGTTGGAATTGGTCCTGAAATGTCTTTGTTATGCTGGTTTGCAGGGCGTGCATCTCCCCCCTGAAGTCTTGCCATGACATTTTGGCTGTGCTCTCCTCTTCAGTTGGGGAGACACTCCTTACCAGGTCCTCCCTTGCGGTATTAATTAAGTCCCTCACCTCCTGCATCGGCCAGATAGTAGGGAGAGTACCTGGAGCATCTCCTGAAGTCGACTGTGCTCTCTCACTCTTCCCCTTGACTTTCGCAGCCATGTCAATGCAGGGACCAACTGCGTAGCACACTGCCTGTTCCACCAAAAACCCACCTCCGCCTGGGGCGCTCTGCTTGCACTCCAGGGAGATGTCAGGACTCTTCTTCCTGTCGCTCCTTCCTCGATAACTAGTTCTCTTGGCCGCCGAATTTACCATTCCACCCCTCCGTGGACTGTGGGGGGATACGCTTATCCCAGTAGCTGTTCGAAAGGGGGACAGGGAAGGCCAACAGACTCCGGGGGCTGGAATGTTGTAGTCTATTTTTGTGCGCTTCCCCTCTCAGAACTGGTCCCCCTGTAACTTCTCAATCCGGAGCTCCCCCAAGATCCTCTGTCATTGACGTCCCCCTTCTCCTAGGGGCACTCACTTCAGTGTCAGGGAAGGACAACCGTACAAGCTCCCCAGCAAGGCCGCCCTCCACTCTTCTACACTTCTGGCCCGGCACTGCTCTCCTTGTCTCTGCTGCTGGCCCAATGTGGGGCCGTCTGCCAGGCTGCCCCCTCCTCTGCGGGGAGCAGGCCTCCACAGCACCAGCCCAGCGAGGCCCGGTCGGCTACAGGGCCGCCTTCTGTACCTTTGTGAGGCCCGCTCCACTACTCCTCAGTACACTGCTGCTGGTGCAGGGGGCACAGTACAGGGCTCCTCCCCAGCCACGCGTCTGCTTCATTGCGCGTGGATCCTTCAGGCCCCCGCGGGGCGCCGCCAGCCCATGCACCGCAGCCGCCGGGTCCCTACTCCGGCCTCTTTGGGGCCCCAGCCGAGCCACGCGCTACCTCTCCTCCTTCTTGGTGCAGGTCGGGTCTCTTCCCGGCGGGCCCCGCCGACCCGCAGCTGGCTGCTACACGTGCCTCTGCCGCGCTGCCAGGCGCTCCCCTCCTCCTATCTCGGCACTGGCGGGTGGCAAGACGCCATGCGCCAGGATCCCTCAGCCTCCTCAACACTGGGGGACCGACGCCTCGCCAACCCCGGGGAGCCTGTGCCCCCGGTCCTCAGCTCCAATTCCTGCCTCAGATACTGGGTGGTGGCCCTCCTCCAGTATCGGGACCCGGGAGCTCCGCAGGTACGTCTATCGCCTACGAGCGGCCATCTTGAATGCAGCCTACATTTTTAAGCTTCAAGATGAATTTCATATTCATCCCCAGCAGTGTGGAAAAAGGACAGCTCTTTGCTGCTAGTAAACAGTGTTTGGTTCCAAACAAAATCAGTTCCGTTTTGGCCGCGTTCAATTGGAGTTGATTATTAGACATCCAACTACTCAGCTCATCCAGGCACTGGGTCAGTCTCCTGAATACATCGTTAAAGTTGGTAATTCCGATAAAGATCTGATTGCCATCAGCGTAGGAATGAAAATTCATTCCATGATGCCTCAGAATCTCTAGCAGAGGACGGATATACAAATTAAATAATAGTGGGGAGAGAGAGGGCCCCTGTGGTCCCGCACATATTAGTCTAATGGCATCTGATAAGAAGCTGTCCAACCTTACTTGCTGATAGCGATCAGTCAGGAAGGATCTGAACCAGTGTGTAGCATGTTCAGCTATTCTTCCCAAGGCATAAATTAGTTTTCAAAAATTGATTATCAGAGTTTGCTAATTGACATTTTTTTGATTAGCAAACAAACCCATTTGATTAGCAATTTTGTACTAATATTGTTAATGTCATCAGAAGTTATTTGTGCCCAAGACATGAAATGAGCAACAATACAGCAGTTTTGCATACCGCTGAAATAAGACATTAGAGGAGTCTGGCCTTGCAAATTCTTTAAAATTCTGCTAGACCAGCAGGTCTGGTAACTTAGTTTCCCTATTCAACCTAAGAGAAATGCACTCGACCCATAGCAATGGGCAACAACAAATTTAAAATGTGATTAGTGTAAAATGGTGCATGTCACTACAAACCCACTTTGTTTGGTACACTGATACCACCCAGAGGTCAGCCATGCACAGTGAAGTTTGACATTTACTGCAAACCAGCCCTTGACACCTGATGTCTGCACTTACCCATGCACTTGCCACATGCTGGCCGTTATTTACTTATTGTTATCATCTTTTGCCATGTACTGCACTGTCCCTGCCCCCTTCCCACACACCTGCTCGATCTGAATGACACCTGGCCTAGTAGGATCGTTGTCCATCCTTCCTTTGTTCCCTTCCCTTGCCTCGTCGCGCCTTGAACACTTGTGTATAGGGGCGTTATAAATGCCATATCATATCATATCATATCAAACAAAGTAAATGTTACATAAAAGTTTCCAACATCTCTTGCAAATGCTACTGGCACGTCATAACATGTAAATGACTATGCAAGCGGGCAAAAAGACTTTCCGAGCCACAGCTTGAGTGTCTATAAAACGTAAAAGGTTAGCTGCATGAATGGACACAAATAAATAGATATGTTAAAAAGGCCCTGAAAACAGTTTGACAGCCGTCTTATGCAGGTGGTAATGTATAATGCAATCATAATCATAAAGCAAAGCTCTGGAGGCTAACTACAGTGTATGGTATTGAATAGATTTATTTGTGTACATATTGGATGGAACTATTGATCACTACTTTTCATAAGCATCTAGTTAGCTTTGTTTATTCATTATGTAAGCGGAAAGAAAGAGACTTAGCAGAGTTGAATTGCGTAGAAGGCAGAGAACGGGGCAAACTAGATGGAATATTGTAGTTTGTGGTCATCTCAATTTCAGGGTAGCCGGTATAAAGCAACTGGTTGATAATGTAGAATGTCAAGGAGTGTGGGTTCGCGCATGGGTGGAGCACCAGTTGCAAGATGTATGCAACCTGCAGGTTACAAAACTAGGTTTACCATCAAAAGCATGTGACCATGTACATTTTCAAAAGTGTTCACTCGTCAATAGTTGACACCATGAAATTTAGATACACTAACCTACATTTTACTGTAAAGCATGGAAATTATGCAGTATTTTACAGTATAAATGCTCGAATCATGCATTATGTAACAACCTATATATTTTAGGAATGGAATTGCATGACTGTCTTGCAAATATAAAGTTGACACATACCAGTCTTTGCCAGACAGCATATAAAAAACTTAATAAAAGTAGCATCCCGATTATTTCTGGTTTGCAATTATTTGAAACAGAAAAATACATTCTTGCCTAGCACTCCCACACATGCCTTGGCACTTAAGAGTGGAGGAGATGATTACTGCTGCACTTTCTCTCCATTAGGACTTGAAGTGAACAGAGAAAAGAGGGGGAAGAGAGCACAGAGGGCAAGAGAGGAATTCAGGGCGAGGTGTGCTTTTATTGAAGAGGGCAATTTAAAGAGCTATCTTTGCTACACAAGTGTCCATTTGATTAGCAAACTGACAGAATTGCATAGCAAATTGCTATGCGACACCGCTTATTTTATGCCTTGCCTCCAACCTCTTGTAGACTTCTTAAAAGAACAGTATGATTAACCGTATCAAAGGATGCGGACAGGTCCAGCATCACTAATAAGGAGAGCTCGCCCTGATCCGCGGCCACTAGCAGGTCATCCTGTACAGCCAACAAGGCTGTTTCTGTCCCAAAATTCGGTCTAAAGCCAGACTGATATTTGTCTAATATCAGCTCTTGCTCTACAAAATGTTGCAATTGTCCTGTAAATACTTTTTCCAGAATTTCTGCGGGCCAAGGGAGGCCGTCTATTGGCCTGTAGTTCTGGAGAACATTGGGATCAAGAGTAGCTTTCTTTAATAAAGGTTTTACAATTGAATGTTTTAAGTTAGACGGTACTATCCCTGAAACAGTGACTTGTTAACGAATTTAGTAACAAATGGGGTCAAATCAGATGATAAACGTCTTGCCACGAGTGCAGGAAGGGGAAACAGGGAATCATTGGTGGGTTTAAGCATGTTCAGCAGATGATATATCACTGTTTCAGACACCTGTTGAAAATTAAAAATAGGCAAGGGGTCATCTGGCTCCATTTGAACACTCGCATCAACTGTCAGATGGATATTGTGTATGTCAGAAGAAGTCACAGGTGACGCTTGAATCTTATTTTCAATGTCAATCTTAATCTCTTCAACTTTATCAATAAAAAAGAAATTGAAGAGATTAGCTTGAGCCACCAATGATTCAATCAATGTAGATTTGCAAGTAGGGTTGCAAAATGTAGAGACCATCGAATCACTAGGTAGATTACTTGCGGCCTTTAACTGTTTCCCCATGAAGTCTTTTTTTGCTTTTAAAAATAGACCTTTTGTAGTCTCTCAACGCCTTCTTGGCTCTTTTTGCATTATCTAATGTTTGACTGCCTTGCCACTGCCGGTCAGTCTTGCTGGCCCGCTTACGTGCATGGATCAGATTTGGGGTGAACCATGGCATAGAGGTTCTTGTTTGTTTAATTTGACCATCCATCTGGTGATGATTGGCACTGAAATAACTCTCGTCAATCCCAAAAGCAGAGGTCAGGGCGGTGCAAAAAGTAAACTGTGTGCCCCTATCGGTGACAATGTTGGTGGGTAAACCAAAGAAAAAAAATACATGTCTAAAGAAAAGATCAGCCAAGTCAGTGGCAGATGGGATGCCAGGACAAGGGATGAACAAAGCCATTTTCGTGAAATAATCAACTACTGCCTAATTGGTGTCATGACCATGTGCAATTGGGAGCTTCACTATAAAATCCATCGAGATCATGTACCATGGTTTGGGTGGAATAGGAAGGGGTTGAAGTAATCCCACCGGTTTACCTGATTGTCTTTTACATTGGGCACATACTGCACAGGTAGAGACATATTTGGACACGTCTCGAGAGATAGAAGGCCACCAACACCATCTGCGTAATAGTTCCAGCGTCTTTGCCTTTCCTGGATGGACCACTACACGGCAGTCATGACACCAATTTACAGCACAAAGACCGGTTTCTTCAGATGGAACATATAATTGTTCCTGAATATACAGTAGACCATTCACAACATCGGCATTAAGGCATTCTACCTCCTCCTGATGCAAAGACACCCACTTTTGGATACTGTCTTTCAGGGTAGACTGTGTGGTACACACACAAATCACTTGCTGAGGGGACAGTATATACTGGTCATGCGTATTTACAGGAAAAATCTTGCAATACGGGATAAGGCATCAGCCTTGCCATGTTGTGAGGCAGGTTGGTGGGTGATATTGAAATAAAACATGGAGAAACCAATTATGCCAGCAGGCTTAACACATTTCGCAGTGTTCAGGGCTTGCAGGTTCTGATGGTTGGTATAAACTGTACAGTATGCCACGCAAGTAACAAATGGAGTCTCCATTCGCCTCATTTATAGAGAGGAGTTCTCTTTCTGTAACTGTATAATTTCTCTCAGGGGTTGTCGGCTTACGTGAATGAAACACCACTGGATGAAGTGAACCAGTGTCTGGGCATTTTTGTGAAAGAACAGCTCCTACGGCAATACCAGAGGCATAAGCCTCAACTACGAATGGTTGCATAGGGGTGGGGTGTTGTAGAACAAGTGCAGTGGAAAGGCAATCTTAAGTGCTTCAACAGCCTTTTGCGCCATGGAATTCCAAGAAATGGTCACTGTAGAAGTGAGATCAGTGAGAGGAGTTATAGTACTAGAAAAAGTGTGTATGAACCTTCCATAGAAATTAGCAAAACCGAGGAACGATTGCAAAGCCTTCAAGGGTGAAGAAACAGGCCACACCGGTACTGCTCTTACTTTAGCATTGTTTTTACGTACCCCCTTGTGAGTGAGGTTATAATCCAAGAACTCTACTTCTGATACGGTGAAAACGCATTTCTCAGCCTTTGCGTACAGGGAGTTTTCACGCGACCTCTGTAATATAGAGTGAGCATGCTACACATGCACCTCCTAAGAGTCGGAATATATCAGGATATCGTCCAAGTATATAACAGTATATATCTAGCATATCTTGAAAGATATCGTTCATGAAATACTGGAAGGTGGCAGGGGCATTGGATAGACCAAATGGCATGACGAGATATTCAAACAGGCCGTAGCGAGTCTTAAAAGCTGTCTTCCACTCGTCACCCTTGTGTATTCTCACAAGGTTGTAGGCCCCCTTTAATCCAGTTTAGTGAATATTCTGTAGGATCCCAGCTGATCCAATAATACAGAAATAATACAGAATTTAAGGGTTTCGGATATTGATTTTTTGATAGTAATGGCATTCAAGGCACAGTCGTTGATACAAGTTCTCAAGTCTCCTTTCTTTGGAATAAAAAAGGGGCACGGCTGCTGGAGATTTGGACGGTCTAATAAAACCGTTGGTCATTGCTTTGTCTAGATACTCACCAAGGACTTCATCCTCCTTTACTGTTAATGAATAAACACAGCCACAAGGAATTTTGGAACCAGGTACTAGATCAATAGGGCAATCATATGGCTGATGAGGGCGAAGCAGTGCAGCGTTCCTTTTATCAAAAATTTCAGAATAGTCAAAATATACTTCCGGTATCTTGTCTATAGCAACTTAGTAACTGCCCCCACAGATGAAAAGGAAGAGAGCATTGCAGAGCAAGGAGATGCAGGAATCTGAGTCGCCGTATCTAGACAAGTGTTGCAACAATATATAGAAGGAAAACCTATGTCATGTGTTTCCCAATCAATATGGGGATTGTACAGGTGCAGCTAGGGCAAACCAAGAATAATCTGGTATTGCGGAGCTGCTTTCAAATCAAGACAGTCGTTCTCAATGCCCCAAAGCAGTAGTCATTAAGAGAAGTCATGTTTGCCCGGTTACTAAACCTGAAATCAAGGCTGCTCCATTCACAGCATTTACTACTTCCGGACATTTCTAGGTGACTATGGGTACCAGCTTGACGAGCAAACTGTATGTCCATATAGTTACCTGTAGCTCCCGAGTCAATTTTTGTGGAGGTCGAAATGATTTCAACTGAGCAGACTTCCATATCTACAAGAAGGTATACAGGGTGCACAGCTTATACGCCAGTGAGTTCAAAGGAGGATTACTCGACTGAAGGACTCTTATGGCCGAGTTTTGGAGTTTCCCTGTTTTCTTATTGTTTTTTGGGGCAAGCATGCAGGAAATTATTGGAAGCCCCACAATACATGCATACGTTGGCCTTCCTTCAATGTTCCCTCTCGACAGGTGTCAAAGGACCTCTCTACATTCCTATTTGCATGGGTTCTGGCTCCGAAATAGAGGAAGGAGAAGGACCGTCCGTTTTTGGAACAACCAACTGTGGATTACGTCTTTCCCCTTTTCTTTCAGCTCTGTGAACATCAATCTCCAATACCAGGCCCAATAGTTAATGAAACCCAGTCGGAACTACAGGCACAGTAGCTAGTGTATCTTTCAGTTCCTCAGAGAGACCCTTATAGAAAACGGCTGCCTTTTTGTTTTAAGGCCATTTTGTTTCTGCCACCAGTTGGTTAAAGCGGGCCAAATATGATGTTTATAAGGGCGTATTACCTTTTTTCAATTCAAGTAATTCGAAGTCAGTTGCTTGTATCAAAACCTCAATTCATGGCTTCTATTAATGCATCAAAAATATAGTACTGGACTATTGGCCTCCAACAACGCATTAGCCCATACTGCGGCTGTTCCACCTAAGTGTGAGAGAAGAAAGCTTCCTTAATCGTGGCATTGGGAAAGGATGTTGGACGGCATAAGAAATGTAGTTTGCACTGTTTTATAAATGTTCAATAATGTTTTGGAACCTTTCAGGAGGAGCTAATGGAAATTGTGAAGGCAGTAGCACTGGTATAGGATTCTATGCTGGTAACTGTGGGTTAGGAACCGCTGCTGCCGCTCCCCGAGGTCTTGAGGTAGAGGATGTGCCATGCTCTGTAAGACATAAATTCTCTGATGAATGGAGGCGTGAGCGGCCATCATATCACTGCGTAAGTCTGTGACCAACCGGACTAGTGCAGCCAAAGACTCATTAGCCCAGTCCATTATGTTAAGGGCCTCTAATTCTGTCAGACTTGCCTGGCTACCAAGGCACTCCGTTGGTCAGACTGAAATAACCCTATTAAGGGTCTTCTCATTAGAGGGTGACCTTTCTCATGAAACAACACTTCCCAGAATATAAAACTAGGCGAAGTCGAGGTTCGGGCGAAAGAGCAAAAGGTTATCAGGTATCGCCAGGCTAGAAAACGAAAGAAAAAAAGAACAGGGCTTAGTTTCTAGAAACAATACCTAGATACAAAAGGACAGTACCTATACATAATGCATACCTGAATGGCAGTGAACTAGGCTCAGGCTTGATTATCCCAAGAAGCTCTGTGCTTGGTTTCGGTATCTGGTAAATAAAATGATAGGGTCAGTACTTCAAATTGATGTTGGGGCACCCGGACATCTCACAGTGATCTGGGGTCACCCAGAAGAGACATGCACAGATGTGAGCACACCCCATTGCATACAATAATCCGTCGTACACACAGCTAACGGTCACTGAGTCTGCTGCCGTACTAACACATGTGCCGGCAAGAGGCTCTCTTTATTGAAGGTACGTCATGACGTAGTCATAACTGGGGATCTTAAAGAGGTCACCACCACACTCCTCCTTTTCCACAAAGAATAAACATATCAATTACCATGTACATTGAACATGTGAATTAACATTACAACTGTGGAGGCATTCCAGTCCCGGTACCCCTGGGTCAAACTTCTCACTCCTTTCACGCCCTGTAGTCTTCCCCTAGTCTCCTGATGGAGCTTTCTCCTTGGATTGACGGTAAAACTCCTGGTCAACCTGGTAAAACTCCTGGTCATCCTCCTGCACACTAAACAGGAAGAAAACATCCTTGTTTTCTTCCCAGATGAGCCCTCTTTCTTATGGGGGCCCAGGCTGAGCCAGAGATGGTCTGGGCTGTGGTCCTCCCGCTTTTGATTGGTATGCTCCCATGACGGGGGTAGCCAGTGATGTGGCTTGACAGACCCTTGCAAAATGGTCTGCTTTTCCGCACGTCCCACATGTGTGTCCTTTGGCCGGACACTGATGGGCTTGTCTAATAGGTCCCATCTACACTGGGGGAAAGATGGGGCACCCCCTGTGCCGCCAACATTCCTGGGCCATATGCCTCTCCTGGCGCACAGACCTCCTCCAGCTTCATCCTCTACATTAACACATCATAGCCGATGCTCTCACTTCACAAGTTAATGAGATCGCCCCCTTTCTAGGATCCTTGCCAATGTTATTGCATGCTCTCTGAGAACATCCTCCTCAACTTGGCAGAGCTACAGGCAAAGAGGACCTGCTGCCTGATCTCATCGTCCTCATTGTTTCCTTACGCACATGATAGTGCTAGGTGCCTCTGCCTTCCATGGAATGCGTCCAGGATCTCACCCTCGTTCTGCCTTGCTGACCTCAGCTTGAACCGTTCATAGACTAGATCAATCATCGGCATGTAGTACTCATTTAGTACCTCGATGGCAGCTGTGTATGAAGGATCCCTAGACCTAAGTGTCTTAAACACTTTTTGGATTTCCGGACCAACCAAGTATAGCGTGGTCGGCTGTTTCGTCCAATCACTGACCTAGACAGCCTCAAAGTATAGCTCCAGCATTTCGACCCAGGAGATCCACCAAGGAACAAGGGGCCCCCATGATGTCAAATTCATTCAACTATGCCAGTAAACCCTAACTCACAGACCAGAGGGGCACGCTGGCGCAGCAGAAAACCAACCGACTTCCCTCGCCACCAACTCCCCCATCCTCATCACACACCCGACCCTCTGGAAGAACTCACCCCACCACATCAGTCCCATCCATCCACTCACCCCTCCCCAACATCCCCACTCTGGGGGAACACAACGCCCTGCCAAAACCCTGACGCCCCCCGATCCCGCCCACACTGTCCTCGCTCTCCCCCTTACCCTCCAGGCCACCCTCTACCTCAGCTTTCCCATCCCTAAGTGCCGCCCGAGCATCCCTTGCCAATACCCCCTCTTTGGCAGACATGCCGACCCTATCACACACTCTACAGGCACCCAAGTATCCCTTCAAACACAGAACCCGCAACACCCACACAATCTCATCTATGCACGCCTCATCATATCAACCCCCTTCATCCCTACCCATTAACAACTCCTATAACACTTACTCCCCACAGCAACACGACGCCACCTCAGTCCTCCTCACACTGTCCCACCCACTCCAACTCCACTTTCCGACCTCCTCTCACACTGACCCCACTCACCACCGTGTTCCACTACCAGCACATCCATCCTATGGGAGCACACCCAATACCCCTTCACACACTCTCCCTCCCCCTAGCTCACCTGTCCATCCTGCAAAGCCCCACACATCATGAACACTCTTTCCACAGACACCCCTCCAACACAGTCACTAAACAAACTCACGTCAGACCTCCACTGGGGGATCTCCCCCAATTACCTGCCCAACCCAACCCCCCACAGGCACCCCTGAAAGGCCAACTGCCTCCACCCTCCTACCACACTCTCCTGTATTCTCATCAATGCCCAATCTGTCACCAAAAACAGACACAATGGGCCTCATTACACGGAATGCGGTAAGGGTTTACCGTTACCGGTAAGGGTACCAGTACCGGTAAACCCTTACCGCCTTACTACGAGGTCCCTTTGCGGGACCCGACCTCAACGGCTGGTTTTACCAGTCGTTAAGGAACGGGCCCGCAAAGGGACCTTGAAGGCAATTACGGTACCGCAATTTGCGGTACCGTAATTGCCACCTTCCCCATTCCCATTGAGCCCTATGGAGGCTCAAATGGGAATGGGGAAGTGCCATGGTGAATGGGGAATTACCACCCCCACACACCTTGGAATAGGGCGGACATTCCGCCATTCACCATGGCGGACTCGGTACGGTACCGGCGGCAACCATGGCGTTACGGCCTACCGTGTAATGAGGCCCAATATATTCGACTTCATCACCACTGAAAACCCAGGCGTGCTGGTCATCACAGAAACCTGGTTCTCTGACGATTTACGTGCAATCCCACATGAGGCATTTCCCCCCAAATACACACTCATCACTCACAACAGAGCCAGCAGAGCAGGTGGAATTGCCATCCTCTACAAACCTCATCTGTTTCACACTCTGATGCACAGGTACACAGCGCGGACTGTAAATCGCTCCTAGTAAAATTAATCAATCCCTCCCTCACCCACAGTTTCCTGCTACTCTACAGCTCCCCCGGCTATAACAGACACGTTGCTAGCACCCTGAGCGACACCCTAGTGGCCATCCTGGTCTCCCACCCCTCCCTCAGCCTACTAGGAGACCCCAACATCTGGTTTGATTCACCAGACAACCCCATGACACAACTACTCTTAGACAACCTGGAAGCCCTCAACATGACACAGGAGGTAACAGGCGCCACCCACATAGCAGGACATACTCTCGATGCGACCTTCAGCTTCACAGACCTCTTCTCCCCGCTCCCCCCAAAACTGCTCATAGGGACGGACCACGCAGCCATCTTTTTCTCGCTCCTGGCACCCACCCATCCACCACGAATAGCCAACAACAGAACATCAACTCATATCCGGCCATGGAGCAAGGTCATAGTAACCCCAAACCTGGCTGACACCCTACTCCCCCCGCCCACAACCTACCAGTTGAAGGACTGCAGTCCATCTGCCACTTGGACTCATAGCTCTCCAATGCTTTCCTACCTCTCACCCCCTCAAGATCTAACCGCACCAGACAAAGGCCCCCTGCCCAGATGGTTCACCCTCCTCCTCAAATCCCTTAAAACACACAACTATTCCCTCGAATGTAGATGGCGGGCTGACCCCTCTCCCCAAAACAAAACAGCCTCCGCCCAACAGTTCCATATCTACAAAGCAGAAATCCGTAAGGCAAAGATAAAATCCTTTTACAAAATCAGAATCTCCAGAGCCCATAACAATAGCAAGAAACTCTATAAGATTATGACAAAATTCATGGACCCCCTGCATTTCTCCCCCTCACACATCCCCCAATATATCTGCGATGCACTTTCTATTTCTACAGCACAGCGTTAGAAAAAACCTGCACCATCAGCACGAAACTGGCAGAACTCCCAACCCCGCTTCCTGCATCCCGACATGAACCCGCCAACTAGCCCACCCCCCTATCGTTTCCTCTTTCACTCCCCTCTCCTGACTCGACTTCCTTAAGTTACTAGCCGATAGCCGTTCATCCGAATCCCTGAGTGGCCCTTGCCCCCCCACCCTCCTCAAAGAAATCTTCACCTCAACCTGTGCAGGCAGCAGCGCTAGATCCATCCTTAACTCTTTCCTCACCTCAGGCATTTTTCCTGCAACTTTTAAAACACCTCACGTCAAACCTCTGCTGAAAAAACCCACTCTTGACTCCCTACAATCTGCAAACTACAGACCAATCTCTAACACCCAACTCTTAGCTAAACTCACTGACCGCAGTGCCTACTCCCAAATTTGCACCATCAAGGAAAGTCAACCACCTTCCCGATCCTGCACAGTCCGGCTTCAGACCCCATCATGGAACTGAATCATCCCTAGTTTTCATATGGGATGACCTGAAAAACACAGCAGACACAGAGGGCTGTGCCACACTCATTTCCTTGACCTCTCTGCAGCCTTCGACACTATGAACCATAGCATCCTCATTGACAGACTTGAATTAGTGATACAGCACTAAGGTGGATATCCTCTTTCCTTGCCAACAGACACCAAATCACTCACCTCCTTCCTTTCTCCTCTTCCACCCGCTCCATCAACAATGGAGACAGGCAGGCGCCTAATCCCTCTTCTCCTCAATCTCTACATGAGCCCTCTCCTCTCACTTATCCACTCACACAACATCACCTGCTACAACTACGCTGAAGACACACAAATCATTGTTTAAATCCCCAAGTATGCCCCGCCCTGACCTTACATCCTCCCTCACTGACATTGATCACAGGATGACAGTAAACCATCTTCTGCTCAACCACAGAAAAACAGAAATGATGCTCTGTGGAAAGACAGCCCAGTCCCCTCAACCCTCACCCTGGCCTCTTTCCCTAGCTCCCCCAGTTCCCTCCACCACAGTCAAAAACCTGGGTGGTAAGAAGAACTCTGATATGACTCTTTCACACCACATCAACTCTGTGACCAATTCCTGCTACCTACTCCTCTGCCCACTCAGAAACATCTTACCTTAACTCTCCTACCCACACAAAGTGGCTGCAATCTTGTCTATTGTCCTCTTCCGTCTAGACTACACCAACTCTTTCTAACTGGGTGCCCCTGCTTATCACCTCAGAAAGCTACAAAGGGCCGAGAACTCTGCAGCTAGGTTCCAGCTCTTCCTCAGCCCCAGAGGATACATTACCCCGCCCTCTGTGTCCTCCACTGGCTCCCGATCTGACGGGTGGCTGTCAAAGCCATGTGAATCACTCATCGAAGCACTACACAAGACAGGCCTAAAATACCTTCAACAGAAAATCACCCACTACCATCCTAATAGAAACATGCGGTCAGGCACTGCACTCCTCCTGGTAATCCCTGCTTTCATATCAACCAGAATTGGAGGATCCTCCTACTCAATCCAAGCCCTCACTATCTGGAATTCCATGCCACTTAGCATCCGGTGCATTGAGGGCCCTTGAGACACGGATATTCCCCCCAGCATGCTGACTACTCTGGTGCCCCTGAGCTAGCTTCCACGCCCAGAGTGACCAGGGCAGGAACGATCAGCGTGTTATAAATATCATATCACACCTATGGAAGTTAGCCAAAGGCAAGGCAACTCTCCTGCACGCATCTGCAACCATTCGCCTTTCCCAAAGACATACTGCACAACACCTCTGCCATTAGAATGCAGCTATCCCCCACAACATAAATGTGGTCTAGCTGGACACATAACGTCTCTCTTCTTTCTCTCGCATGCTCTCTTATCCACCCAAAGCACCCATCCACGTGCCTGCCTATATTGGGTAGCTAGTAGGGACATGGCCTCCCCTACCCATCTTCACTCTGGCTAAAATGCGCACACGCATTCTAAACTCCTCTGTGGAATCTTTCCCATTACTGGCCTCTGGTCCTACAAGAGTGTTCAACTGACGCGCGTTGAGACCATACCAATGGTGAAAGGCGCTATACAAATGATGATGTATTAGCACTACTAATACTCCACCAAACTCCTAATGAGGCCCTGAGCCGAAACCTTGCTGCTATAGGCCTCAATGCTCAGGCAGCGCACTGTACAGCTCCGCGTCATAGAATGAGCTCTATTCCATAGAGACCCGCTGACGGAGCCCTTGTACGAGCAACTTGCCTGCGTTCATAGCTCGTGTTTTACAGAATACGAACAGCCCATGAATGTTTCATGCGTAGTGTAGAGAGCAGGTGGAAGCGGACAGGCCATCCCCGCCAGCAGTTTTTTAATTTCCTGAGTGAAATGCTCTAAAATATTCATTGTCCGTTTTATTCTCTATTGCGGGGTCCTAGAAGGAAATTAGCTGGGCTGTCGGCCATTTTAATGCCACGTTCCCTGGACAAGGAACCCGTACTGCGCTGACAGCTATAATAGCAGGACTGGAATGGAATGTGCTCCATGTTTTAGGATTTCATGGTTTTTTTGTAGATGTTACAGGTTTTATAGACAGATCCTATGGATTTTCATGAATTTTAGGGCCTAACGTGACAATTTGATCAACACTTTGATTAAGCCACAATAAATTTGAGGCAAGTTAAAAAGCTTTGTAACGTAATGTAACAACATAATGTAATATATTATTATTATCACTGTTATTGATTGTTCTTATGTTTCTTACATAGCTCTCAACCTTTCTGTCACAAAGGCGGGTGAAAACACCCGATTTTGTTTTTGGCGGTTGAGAGCCCATTGGAATGAATGGGCGTGCAGGAGGCTTGGCGGGTGAGTCAGCCCTTTACAAGGCGGGTGACACCCGCGAAAAGCGTGTGAGTTGAGAGCTATGTTCTTATGTTGCTGTTGTATGAATCGTTTTATGATTTTTCGATTGTTTTGCTCGTTTGTATTTCATTATTTTTCTATTTTGTGTAAAGTTCTAGTTTGAACTAAATCCCATTAAAGAATTATTATTATTATTAATATTGCATACATGCCAACACTCCCGATTTAGGCGGGAGACTCCCGATTTTTTGTGTGAAAAATACTGCTATTTTTCACGTTCTCCTGCCTAAAATAATTATTTCCCCAATACATTCCTATGGGGAAATTGTTGTCTCCCGATTCCTCTGTAGAAATCTCCCTCCCAGGCATGTCAGAATGTTGGCAAGTATGATATTGACCATTTGTATAGCACACAACGCAAACTACTTTGTTGCTCAAAAGGTAGCCGCTATGACCATCAAATTAGTTTTACAAAGTTGGGCAGATGACCGTCTGAGTCGGCCATGTTGCGATTGAAATGTATGCCCTTCCATTACTCACACATCTCTGCAACGGGCAGTGGACGCCGCTGAGCTGTCTTACACACTTGTCAAAGTGTCGCATAGTGAGCGTTACCACCTCCTCGTGGAGTGGGTAACAACGTCGATGGTAATAGCTTTAAAACTGCGATTGGTAGTGGGTTGGAGGATGGATTGTGGCCAGGGTTACAGAGCCGGTAAACTCTCGGTTGACAGTTCAAATGAAGTCACGTGCACCCTGCAATTTGTCTGAGTACGCCTGTAAAATGGCGGGTGGGCGAAGCCGTTCCTTAGGGCAGTGAAGTTGGCGGCTACTTCTGAGATGGGACTGAAAAAGCTCTCTCTCTGTATGTTCCCCCGCTTTGCATCTCAAGTAATACAAAACAAACAGTGCGGCACAGGTCTGTCAAATGTGTAACCACGTCTCTTTGGTACAGCAGAGGTTTTAAAACAGAAAGCGAATAAACTTTCATGGCGGTAGACACAGCAGTGACCGGGCAAGTGGGAGTGACCGTAGTTAGTGGGGTGTCCACCCGGGGCTCATCCGGGGTGCAAAGAGTTTTAAAGTGTTTGTTTTTCCATACGGAATGTGATAAGGTGGGCAACTTTACAAAACGGTTTCGCAAAGGCACTTTAGACACTGTGGCGTATCAGAAGCGGCCTGCAGTGCGCACGTTTCCCTACGGTGTCATTTGCGCACCATCCCCTGCCATGAACCTTTTTGGTAAATTAGTGGCAGGTGGCCGAACACATACACAGCACAAAAAAACATGTAGGGCCATTGAAGATGCAGAACACTCATCTGTTAGAGCTCTGCCCTGCCCCTCTATGCCAACATACATGCAAACATCCCAATTTGCCTACGCTTTGACACCAACATAAGTGACTTCACATAAAGGGCACTGCAAGACGCAGCATCAATCTTCGATACTTGGAGGCACAATGGGAAGTGGCTTTAAAATATGTTATGTTAAAGGTTCTTATACCGTGCACTGTTGCCACTTGCGTGGTTTCTTGGCGCCTTGGCGGATCTCTAAGGCAATGAGGGAGAGTTAGTAGGACTGAGCGGGAAAAAAGAACAAGAGAGGTGTGATGTGATTGACGCTATCATTATACATCAACCAACTCTATAGTCATTAAGCTGTGAGAGAGGATTTCTTTATAATAGCTTCTAATAAAATAATAATATAATAACATAAGCTATGAACTGAATCGCTTACTCGGACGCTATCTGAGACAGAGAGCAATTAAATGATTTGTCCAGGATCACACACTTTGGTTAGAGGGTATAAACGTGTATGTCCTGCAAAAAACGGGACAGTTCGCCATCCCAGGATGGATCCACGTGTACTCTGTGTGCTCAATGTTGCATGAAAAAACAAAGAAAGGTGCTACAATGGAAAATAGAAAAGGAAGAATGTCCATTTCTATTTCCATGATGGGAGGTAGGTGGCCTAGTCACCACAGGTCCGGAGAAGAGAAGATAAATTGGGTTGGGGGTAGGGTGACCAGATTATTAAAAATATAAACCAGGATAGGCCACCAACATAGAAGTAGGACAACAGTTTCAACAGACTTAAACACAAAAGGAGGACAAAAACACAAGTAGGGCTCCAATGAAACTCTAGTCCTACTTCTATCTATGTCAGCGGCCTGTTCCACGCAAATTACGAGTGTGTATTGCAAGCCATTGGAGGAAGGGAAGGGCATGAAACACAAGCATGAAGAATCGTGCCTGGTCCGATGTCTGGATTTGTTCAAGGATTTGGCTCGGGAGGATAGCTCAGGGGCAACATGCTCACCTTGGAAGCAAGACGACAAGGAGTAACGCAGCCCGATCGCCAGATCCGCACTCAGAAACCTCTGGGTATTAAGCACGTTATAAATGACCAATTACAATTACTGGCAAAAACCGGGACAATAGCCAGCCATCCCTCAAATCCCGGGACAGGGTTTTAAAACCTAAAAAAGCCTTGGGCACCCGGACCAAGGGGCAAATACCAAGACAGTCGCGGCACAACCGGGACATCTGGTCATCCTATTGGGTGGTGATGGGGTGTGGGAATCAGATGGCAGGGAGAAGATGGCGGGGCAACGGAGAAGTGGAAGGTGGCCCACGGTTTGTTTGTTTGTTTGTTTATTTTATTTGTATAGCGCTGAAAACCCGGACGTAGAAAGGCGCTTAAGAAGACGGTTACATAAATGTGAAGTATCTTTGTGTTGCATACTTCGTACATCCATACATACATATAATATATAAAGGAATACAATTTATAGTCATATGTTAAAAGGTAATATACAGTTAGCAAGAATACAGTTGTAATATACAATCATATATAGTGCATGCGCCAGATTGCTGAGCAAGGGCAGTTAGGTCAGGTGTCAATAGGCTACTCTTTGTTCAGGAGCCAGCTGATGGCCTGCTTCCTTAAGATCTGGAAGGACTCGATAGTTTTGATGTTGAGAGGTAAGGTGTTCCAGAGTTGGGAGGCAAGTACTGTGAAACTGGCCCCTCCAGCTCTTTTTAAGTGGAATCTGGGCACGGTAAAGCATAAAGTGTTGGAAGATCTGGTGGTTCTGTTGGTAGGTTTCATGGTGAATTTGTTAGCTAGATAAGGAGGTGCTAGGTGGTTAAGGGACTTGTACATGAGGCAGATAGTTTTTAGATCGATTTTCTGGCGTATGGAGAGCCATTTGCAGGCTTTCCTGGTAGGGGAGATATGCTCTCGTCTAGGAATCTTAAGGGCTATGCGCAGAGCGTTATTACTCCTACGTCCCATCTCCTTTCCTCCATACTTATGGGACATCTCTCCATCCCGTGGGACGGGACCGGAGCACTTTGTAAAAAGCATCCACATTTTTTTCAAAAATGTGTCCCTCCTCTCTTTCCTGCGCGGGGCCCGGCACGCAGCCGTAACCACGCCCACCTTGGCTCTGCCCCGCGCATCGCCCTTCAGTCCTTTTCTCTGCACGATCGGGGCCGGACGCACTTGTATCCTCGGAAGATTTTCTTCCGTTTTTCCCTCTCTGGCTCTCGCTAGCGTTCGTTTACTGGTCTGTCTATGTCTTTTAAACTAGATTTTCCAGACTGTTCATCGTGTCACCGTCGCTTCGCGAGGGCAGATCCCCATCCTCTTTGTTTAGAGTGTTTGGGTCCGGAACACCGTTGGGACTCTTGTTTTTACTGTGACTCCCTTTCGGTCCGGGCTCTTCAACGTCGGTTGGAGCGGTGGGAGGAGGTGTTTGGTCGGACTCCTCCTTCGCATTTTCAGGCGTTCATCGATGAGAAGAAAAAACGCCTGGTAAGTTCTTTGATTTTCAGATTACCCCGGCCGGGGGATACCTTCCTGGGTCCCTCTCGAGCCGGGAGGGGCGTCGATCGGTCTGTTACCGGGGTTCACCCTGAGGTGCCTGTCGGGCCTAATATGTCTAGCGGAGTTTTCTCTGAGTGGCTCCATAAGGGGCCTGTGTTCACCGGAGTACACTCCGAGACCCCTCCTGTTCTACTGAGTCGTGGGGTACCGGAGCTTGCTCTGAGGCCGTTCTTTCGGCTTCCCTCAAAAACAAAACCGGGGTACGCCCCGAGGTCTTGGCTGGGCTTGAGGTTACCGAACGCATGTTCGAGGCCCGTGCCGATAAGGCTTCTACCGGGCCTAGGTCCGAGGTCCCTCGTACAGAGGCTAAGGCTACCAACAGTTCTGAGGGGCCGGGCAAGGCCCTGTCGGTGACAGCGCACCGTTCCCGCTCTTGTGGTGACACCAGATCTGTTGAGGGGGCAAAGAAGAAAGTTTCTTCTTTTACCGGCAGTGCCGAGGCTCTTCCTTCGAAGGCTCAGTTGGCGGTTGGTATGTCTCAGAAACATTCCAGGCCTCATAGTACCGGCTCTGCCGAGTTTCCTTACGTTAAGGCTAAAATTAAGACCCCTGATCCATCAACGGGGACCCCTGCCTCACTTCCTCACATGCTGCAGTTCCCCTCAGATGAGGACAAAATGGCGCCCGTTCCCGCCACGACCACGGCGGCCATTTTAGGTACTACGCCCACAACTACGCCATCGGCCCCTGGTGTAGGGTTCGGTCCTTCGGGTGAACCTAAGGTCCCTTGTGCGCATCCTTACCGGCCGGTTTATGATTGGAACGCCCGGATGCCTCTTCCGCACAATGTTTCGTTGCCCGCGGGGGCGCCGCCCTTGATTTATGTGGATACGTCGGAGGAGGGGCCTGTGTGGCACCCTTCCCCGTTGCGTCCCTGGATTTGTCCACCTCATGAGAGGCCTCCTCAGATTCCGAAACAATATTCTGAGGACGCCTTTTTCGGTAAGTTTCAAGCGCTTATGCGCACACTGACCCCATTAGGGAATATTTCAAGGGGCTTTTCAAGGAGATATGTCCACCTGCGCCTCTGGCTCCAACCGTTCCGTCGGTGGTTCCGCCGGTGGTTCCGCCGGCGCCTCCCTTGCCCGTTGTGCTTCCGCCTGTGCCGCCATTGTCCCCAGTGGACAAGGCAGTGCCTGACACGGCTCAGCAGGAGCCGGACCTGTCAGATGACCCTCAAGGCGATCAGGACAACGAGGACCTGCCCCGTTCTACCAGAGCTTTCCATGACCGGGTGCTGGACATGATGAGCTTCTTGGATGTTCCGGTGCCCGAGGCACCTGCTCCCCAGGAGGGCGTGCTTTCTGGGGCATTCACCTTGTCTCCTTTGGAGCGTACCGGCCTGTTTTTGCAGAAGGACGTTCTGGCCGAGGTCCGAAGAGTTTGGGAAAAGCCACACTCGGGACTTTTTGTTGATAAAAAGATTGACGCGAGGTACAGGCTACATTCCTCGGAAGAAGTGGCCTTGTCGTCTTGTCCGCCTCCCTCCTCCACAGTGGTGGCTGTGGTTACGTTGCAATCCAGACCTGCAGCTTCCTCCTCCGCGACGGCGACTCAGGTCTTGGGGAAGGAGGACAAGATCCGGGACTCCCTAGGGAGGAAAATCTTTGCCAATTCGGCCTTGCAGCTCAGGCAGGCCAATGCAGAATGCACGGTCAAGCATAAAGTGTTGGAAGATCTGGTGGTTCTGTTGGTAGGTTTCATGGTGAATTTGTTAGCTAGATAAGGAGGTGCTAGGTGGTTAAGGGACTTGTACATGAGCCAGATAGTTTTTAGATCGATTTTCTGGCATATGGAGAGCCATTTGTAGGCTTTCCTGGTAGTGAAGATATGCTCTTGTCTAGGAATGTTAAGGGCTACGCTCAGAGCGTTATTTTGCAGTACCTGTAGTTTGTTGAGTACGGATTGGTTAGCACCTAAGTACAAGCTGTTGCAGTAGTCTAGTTTGGATTGTATGAGGGCTTTGGCGAGAGTGAGGCAGCTATTGGGAGATAGGAAGGGTCTGCTGGCCCTAATGAGCTTGCCGGTATAGGCGGAGGCTGAGGCGATCATATTGGTGTGTTTGGAGAGGTTGGTGTTGGCATCCAGGTAGAAGCCGAGGGTTTTCACATTTTTGACAATAGGGATGGAGTAACCATCAATTGTGATGTTATTGTAGCTGGGGCTGAGTTTAGTTAGGGTGTTGGGGGAGCCGACGATAAGGAGCTCTGTCTTCTCATCATTCAGACAGAGGCCATGAGAGGCCATCCATGCCTGAATGATGGAGAATATTTCATTGATCCGGGAGACATCGGCATGGTAGTTGCCTGAGATGGTGAGGAGTATCTGGGTGTCATCTGTGTCGTTGGTGTAGGTTACACCCAGACGGTCCAGTTGGTCAAATAGGGGCTTTGTAAATATATTGTACAAAGTGGGGGATACACAGGATCCCTGAGGGACCCCGCATGATATGGGGATGGGGTCTGCTGCATCTGTTGTGGAGAAAACCTGCATGGTTCTATTTGCCAGGAAGGATTGTATCCATGTGATGGCTGAGGGGGAGAAGTGGGCTGCGGTGGCTAGGTGACTACAAAGGATTTTGTGGCTGACCAGGTCAAAGGCCGCTGAGAGGTCTAGGAGGAGTAGAATTGCGGCATTGCCTTTGTCTTTAATTTCATCAATCTGGCTTTTGAGATCAACAAGGGCAGTTTCTGTTCCGTGTTGAGGTCTGAAGCCAGATTGACGTATTCCTAGAAGTTGGTTGGATTACAGGTATTCCTGAATTTGGATGTAGGCGACTCTGTCCAGGATTTTTAGTAGGAAAGGGACTGTGGTGATGGATCTGTAATTGGTGGGTATGGCTGGGTCTAGGGATTGTTTTTTCAGAAGTGGGAGAACCCATGATTGTTTTAGGTTGCTGGGGACTGAGTTGTTGGTGAAGGATAGGTTAATGAGTTTGGTGATGAAGGGGGAGAGTTCTCTGGCTGCGTCTTTTATTATCTGGGCGGGACAGCTGTCCCCTTTGCAGTTTGATGGTTTTAGGGAGGTGATGATTTTTTGTACTTCAAGTGTGGTAACTTTCTTAAAAGTGAAGCCTAATCTGGTGTTGTTGGGCGTGGGTGGGCTAAGGTTGGTGACCTTGTTATTGGAGAGTTGTTGGCGTTTGTCCTCTATTTTGGTTTGGAGTCCTTTAATTTTGTTGTTGAGGGCGTTTTGGATGCTGGTGCACCAGGATTTGTCTTTCAAGCAGGTGTCTGGAGGTGAAATAGGATTTTCTAGCTCTTTCAGAATTTTGAATAATTCTTTGGTGGAGGATCCTGCCTGAGCAATCCTTGTGTTGTATGCATCTTTTTTGGTGCAAATTATCTCACTTTTGTAAAGCGAGGATAAGTTTGTGAGGTTGGACTTGTTTTCCACGGAAGGGTTAGTCTTCCATGCGAGTTGTGCTTTGGCTTTCTTTTTTCTGAGTACTTTGAGTTCCGGGTGTACCATGAGTTCAGGTGAGCTTTAGGTTTGTCTTAACGTAGTTTCAGGGGGGCAATGGTGTCCATTGCCTTAGCCATGGAGTCGTTGAAGGTGTCAATCAGCAGGTTTAAATCAGTGTTGGCTGGGAGAGCGTTGAGGGAGGGTAGGACCAGGGGTAGTAGGGCTTCAGCGGTAATGTTGCGTTTGTTCCTGGTGGGACAAGCTGGTGCCAGGGGGTATTTATTGGGTAGTACCTGATTGATGTTGATCTCAAGAGGAATCATGTGATGATCAGTCCATGGCAGAGGTTGAGGGTCCTTGTAGGTTGTGTTACAATTGAACATTGCTACCCTGTCAAGGGTCTGCCCTTTTGGTGGGTGGGGAGTACATTGAGTTGTGTGAAATCATGTTCTGTTAGGACATTGGCTAGGGAAGCAGCCTGTGCATTGTTGGGGTCTTGGTAACCAAGGTTGAAGTCCCCGAGGATCATAATTTGTGCTGAAGGTTTGGAGTGTTCAGTGATGATAGTTGAGATGTCTTCTTCAAAGACCCCGTGGGGCTGGGGGTCTGTATATGAGGTGGAGTGTGATCGTGGCTGTGGGGGAGGTTTGCAGTTTGGCTGTGAGTATCTCACAGGATGTGAGTGGCATTGGCGAGGCTAATCTGAGGTCTGGGAGGATTTGGCGATGATCGCTACGCCTCCACCTCTAGTGTTGGGTCTATCAACTCTAAAATTAGGTGTCCTTATTAATAATATTCTCCATGGAGGTCTTGAGTGACTTGTCTTTATTTCTGCAAGATGGGTTTGCTTGTTGTGCCTAGAATTATAAGACACTTGTATGTCCCAGTGCATGGTTCTGTGGATTCGATTTTACATGCTCAGGTTGCATCATTTCGGTGAAGCAAATTCACCTGTGTGATCAGAAGTGACTTTTTGCCAGACACTACTAATTATGGTTGGGCTTCTGCACCCACAGAATAGTACAATCCAGTCAGGTTTTTAGGATACTTTGTATTAGAACTACCTGTATACAAGAATCGGATTGAAGACTGCGTAAATCTTTTGGTCTTTCCGAACACCCAACTGGATTGTAATCTCTGCTGGGATGACCATGGCCCTACGTACCTCTGCTCATCCAGACCAGAGTAATTGAAAGACACTGAAACGGTGTTTCTGGGCACTAGAAGGATGTTAAATGGAGCCGGTGTGGTGCAAAGCATGGTCCCTGCCTGCCTTGGGCCAAGAATGAGGATCATTCTCGTCATTATCATTGTTATCATACGTTTAAAATAGTTCATATTTTTTAAGTGGGGCAGGTTCAAATAGATGAGGTGATCATTTGACCCTATACACCAAGGCACCCATTTTATAGTCTTTCTTGCTCCTTTAACTAAGCAAAGTATTCTAGCAGTTGCAGCTATGGGTGATCTCATTTGAGCACATTGTGCAAAGCCCCTGGGTGCAAATGATCCGTAAAAGAAAAGCCCATGACTAGAACCAGGGTTTTCTGGTGACATGACATCATCATGTAGACCCTACATGTAGATCCTCTTGGTTAGGCAAAATGATACTTGCAGAATTAATAACTTTCTTTGGTTTGTGCCAGCCTCAAAATCCTTAAGGAAATATATGACCAAATGCTTTCATTTATTTCCATATTCAGGGACTTGTGGTTCACATTTGATTTTAATAGATGTACTTGATAAGACACCCTCAATTTTATTTTATCACTTTCATATGTGATTTATGTCATCAGCTGTCTGCAGCCGAATTTGATTGGGAAGATCAGTTTACCATTATCTGGTGCATATCTTGTTTAATTCACCTTTTCATAACAGATCAGCTGCTTATAGCTCCTTCTCCTAGACTCTTCTTGATTTTGGGACTTGGTGTGACCTGTTACTATATCAGCTTGTCATGGAATTTGACATAGAATGCACTCAATAACAGTGTGTGCCTCGTGATTGTTACCAAGAAACCAGCATTTTCACAAACAATGCCATGTAGGAAGAGGAGGCTGTTTTTGTTCCATGCTATCAGGGTAGAATATTCTCTTTCATAGATGGAAAGACAAAGGAGAAACATTGGAATTTTTGGACAGAAGACTATCAAACCTTAGCACCCACCCATTTGTGCAATTCCCGGCTATACAAGCCGGCATACTGAGGTGCGCAGGGCTCTTATCGCGTTGCTACCCTCCTCGCCTACACTTGACAGATGCATCCTGGGTAAGTCAAATCATTGTCCTGACCCCCTAGCTCCTTAACCCAATTCTGGGTGTGTGGTGCCGTCCACCAGTTGCTGCACTCCATCTTCAATCACCAGCACCTGGAAGACACAGTCAGGTTTTGGCTAAGAACGCCACCGCCATCATGGAACGGCAGCCATTTTCTGAGCCAGGTCGCACCTGGTAGGTGCATCCCTGCCCAGATTAGCAGGCCCCACCCCTCTCCACTCTCTCAGTAGGTTTCTCTGTGCTCACTGGGGAGCCGCCCACTTCCTTCCAACTACCTCTGGCAGATTTCCTCCTTTTTCAACACCTCCCCACCCCCCAAACACAGGTCATAATAACTTTATATACCCCCACCTCCACTCCCCGAGGCTATACCTGGAGTTATGGACCCACAAACCTCATTAACTCGATTTACAGGGCTCATAATTCCTGTTACAGCCCTCGGGCAGGGTCTATAAAGCTTAATTATTGGCCAGTGCTACTGCTTTTTCCTGTTGTGGAACTTCCAACATTACAATGTTCTAATTGAGAATCGAGTGTGAAGATCCTGTAGCAGCCTGAGGGAGTCATTGGTAATACAATGTATCACTAACAAAGCGCCAAAATATCTCCTCAATGCAGTTACCAAGAAAAACCACACTAGACTCCTCAGATCGAGCAACAGCGAAAATCTCGACATCCCTCGATACAAAAGATAAAAAGCTGGCGGGAGCAGCTTCAAAGTACTCTCTCCCAGGCACTGGAATGCCCTTCCCACTGACATCAAGAATGAAAGCTCCTACCCACTATTTAAAAAATCGCTAAAAACCTGGTTATTTAATCAATTCTAACATGTATATAGAACCTGATCAGCGCAGACCTAACCCATCTGCCCCATGTATATAATTGTTTGTATTACCTACTTTACTGCCGTGCTCTACTCTAAGATTATATTTTACAGTTGTCTGTAACTACGCCGTAATACCTCAGGGTCTGCGCGTATAACAAATGTAATAAATAAATAAGGCTAGAGGATCTAGACACTAATTTCCTAGTTAGTGTCTTCACATATGAAGTCGCTGGGGGTAGAGCTGAAGGATACCAGCACCTACCATGGAAGAAGCATTAAGGGTACGCCATGTGTAACTGGGGCCTTTTACAGTATGCATGTACAGGTGTCATGTGCCGACGGCGATTCATCCCACGGCGTTGGTGCCCGCTGGTACAGATGGCACCTTTCATCACGCCGAACGGTGGTGTTAAGCTGTATCCATAAGGCCCATCCCAAGATGGCACCGATGTGATGCCGCAATGTCACATCATGACGTAGTCTGCCCTCAGCAAGATGGTGGCAAGCTCCAAGATGTGGATTTGGCAGGACAACGGTATTTAGCCGGTAAGGGTCCTGGCTCTGTGCCTCTCAATACTCTTATGGATGTTTACCTCCCTATGTGTTCCTGTTTTCTTCCAGCCTTCTCTGGAAGTTATCTTCCTTCCTTAGCAGCTCCCTACCTTGTGTTGTTCCCTGTTCCCAGTTATTGGGAACCTCTTTCCTCCCTGTGCGCCTCTTCTTCTCTCCTGACATTGCCTATTCCATCCTGGTGCAGCCCATACGCCTCTTCCTGGTGCAGTCAATCATCTTGTCCTGGCATATATCTTGCTCCATCCAGACACAGCCTTCCATCTCGTCCTGGAACAGCCATCCATCTGGTTCTAAGTGCTGCCATTCATTCTGATCCAGCACCAACATCTTGATCTTGGCTATCCAGAGGTTTGTATTCCCTGTGAGGGGTTTCCCTAGGCTGCTGCTCTGGACTTCACATACTCCCCATTATTAAACTCCTGCAGAAATTGTGGCTTTCAGTAGAGACCTTATTTCAGCAAAGAACGACGCTGAGTGGAACAGGTACGTCCAATCGCAGCCAGGCCTAAACTGTAGTGCCCAGGTCAGGATCCTAAACTATGTCAGTAGCTGCCCCATATAGCCTCCACTAGAGTAAGGTCTGTTAGAGAGGGATCCCGCCCCAAACATCCAGCAGTACCCATGCAAATGTGTACAGGGCCCCTACCATCCCTACCTCACCTGTGTTGATGGCAGCGTCCCTGCCACAGGAGAACACTGACGGGGTGAAGCCACAATCAGAAGCAGTAGAAGGAAGACATCACGTAGTGAAGACTCTACTGGTCTACACACCGTCCAGAAATAGAGGCATTATTAATGAAAGTCCCACCAGCCCACCAGGGACATTAAAAGGCCCATCAAAAGGCCTTACCAAATGATGACTCCAGTCCCTCAGAAAATCCTTTACTTTCTTTGCAAGAGATACTGCCGTAAAAAGGGGCGGGGCTTTCACACCCTTTTTGACTCCTCCCAAAGCACTTCTGCCTGCCACACCCCCTTGAGCCAGGTAAGTGATTGGACAGGGTGAGTATCCAATCCTGGGAGGGGGTGGGGTATTTTAGGAGGTGTGTGTGAGTGTGCAACTGTGAGTTAGTAGGGTAAGGACAAGCAGTGGAGAAGGACGTCTGAGAGACCAGAGGAGGCGAAAACGAAAAGTGTGCAGAGGCTATCATGAGATGGGGACTGTGTAGTGTTTGTGTTTTAGAGTAGGGAGTGTGTGAACTATTAGGAAGTAGTAGTAGTTGGGTGTGGTGGTAGTAGCAGGAAGTGGTAGTTGATAGTAGTGGACAGTAGTTAGTTATAGTGGTCGTTTTGGGAGTGACCTTAGCGGGAGAGGGTTTGTGAGAGTAGTAGCAGTATTAGGAACAGGGGAGAGGGGTAGTGGTGCTAGCATGGTAACAGTAGAGGGGGAATAGAATGCGGTCTAGTAGTGAGGAGGAAGGAAGGCGATATTAGAGGTATTGGTAGTAGAGTGGCGGTAGGAATAAGGAAAGTGATAACATCTACGGGTGGAGGTAGAAAGGCAGAGTTTGAGAGCGGAGGATCAGTAGTACGGTGGGAGCGGTACATCCCGGGGCCCAGTGCAGAGAAGGGTCATGGGAGACTGTGCGTGCAAGGTGACCAAGTGGAACTGGTTAGAAGGAACTATCGACCCATATTCCCACAAAGTACTAAGCAGGGATAGGTCAGGAACAACTAAAAGACCCCTAGAGAGTTAGCCAGCCATCGTTTTAGGGATACCCTTTTTAGCCTAAGGAAAAAACTCAGACAGTACCGGTTACCTTTTTTAATATTACTAACACCCTCATTGGGGACGCCTTGGACATGGAGGTGGGATAAGGCCAGGGAAGTTGAGAGAGAGGGACGGCCCTAGCGACAAATCTCCCAAGGAGACCCGGTGGGCCCTGAAGAACTTTGAAAACGGAAGCCATTTTGACCCTTTGTATTTTAACAAACACCCTCGGGCTTACTATTAGAGTGAGCGTGTTTCTTTGTGATTGGCCACCCTGTCACAACACAGAGAGCTTTGATTGCATTTGGAAGCATTTGGGATGCATGGAGTAAGCATGGTGCAGAAGATTGCGGGTTTTGCTCTAGGTTTAGACCTTGGCCGCTCAAGGGGAGGAGGGCGAGGCAGTGCTTGTATGCTAGTGGCTTGTGTAGAATCTATGGTTTTGCACTTTCTGGACCTGGCACTTCACATGCAGTCACTGGGTTTACATTGTGTGAATCTTGTGACACGTATGAAGACTCACTTGTGAGTGCAGTGTTTTGGTACCAGAACCTTGTATGGAAACATTGGGGGAACACTCACTAGAAATGGCACCTGCCATGGAGACACTTGTGGGATTGCGGAGTGGATCTTGTTCTTATCACTTGGGGTGCAGTGCTGGCATATCAGCACAATGCGTAGAATTACTGGGTGTGTACATTACTGTGCCTTCAGATGCGTTGACGTCAATAAGCCAGTTGTAGATCTCTTGCGTAGGGCAATTCTCTCCCAATCCTCAGCTAATTATACAGAAGGCGATTTGTGGCTTCTGTGCCGGATCACTGTTCCTTATCCCTCATCCGCTAATGTACTTATGCCAGGTGAAGCAAATGTGACTGCAGGGTTTGAGAAAACACGCTGAAAGGCCAGATAGAACAGTGCATGCACATGATTTACTTTAGGGATAACTATTCACACTTTTCCCAAAAGGTAGCCACTGAAATCTATGTTAATGGCTGGGTCCTGAGGAATCAAAGAGAGTGGGGTATGGACATAGGGAGGCTTATGTGAGATTTTTGTGAGAGCAGAGACTGTTATTAGGGTACACAGAGGTTCATGCGAGTTGTGTATTAGGCAACCGAAACCCTGGGACTGTGGCAAACATGTGATATCACAGGAAGTATCATCAGGAAGGAGACGCATCCCAAAAGTGACCTTGCAGGCATGTGGTGATGCACTGGTTAGATCTCATTTTTGTTAATGGAGTTTCCGTTTTGCCAAAATCTAAAAGGTGGTACTGCATGAATTAATCTTTTACAATGCGCTTAATACCAGGGACCAGTCTCTAAGCACGGAACCAGGATTCGAACCAGGGTTGATCTGAGTTGTCTTGCTTCTCAGACTAACGCATTGCCCCTGAGCTATCCTCCCCTCCACTCTAGATTGAAAGTTATGAGATGACCATAATTACTGGCATTGCTCTGGCCATCCTTCCATAACATCATTTTATAACCTGTCTGCATTTAGTTTAAGAATTCGATCAGCTATATGCAAATCAGCCTTGGCCCTAACATTTAATCAGCTAATCAGATTAGCCGAACCTCTAGGCCACTTCTGTTGAGCTCAGGAACACAATGGAATATGTCAAGCCTATTATACTTCATCAGTGAAGTATATGTTCATTCCTTTTGGGATTGCGGGCAATGGACCCACCACTGGGCATACCCTTACTCACTTAGTGAGGCAAAGTAAAAACAAAAATGGATGGATAGTAGACTTTGAATTAATCCTTATCAGTCAGTAGCATTTTAACTGGGCAGCCATCTATGCTATAGTATGCAAAGCAATATTGGTTCCGACACCAATGGGAGCAGTGTGGATTATACTGCTAGGTTACAAGACTGTAGCGTGTGGGAACAGCAGCCATCACAAGGGAAGGTAAACTATTTTACGTTTATTAATAATAGGATATATTGTTATGGGAGAAGAGCCCTGCCAGCTCTGGCTCACTCCTTCTCTGCAACCGTCTCACGCATCCTGTCCATTCTCTCCTGGAACCCCTGAGACAATCTGACTTGTGCGGCAGCCCGCTCATGTGGGAAGCCAGCACTACGCATCGCCTCCTCTTCACAATGTTCCAAAAGGCGCGTCCAGTTGTCCAGAAGTTCACTGGACATAATCCTTGAGATGTCCCGGTCTGCAGCACCTCCTTCCACATATGGAACTGAGCAGCTCCCCACCTGTAGTGTTTGGCAGGGAAAAATCCCCAACTCCAATGGACCTTCCCTGACTCAAAGTGCCCTGCCCCTTGCGCAGCATCAGAGTTTCCTCTTCTCACAACCATCACTCTCTCCAAGTTACATACCCTGTTATCCTCAGTCCTAACAGCACACCAGAAAAAATCCTTGACTCTGATCGGGTCCGACCACTCACACACTGCATCCTGAAGAGCCACAGGAAGTTTGATCCTAACCATGTCCCCCACATTTCTAGGTTCTTTCATTCTGACTCCTCTGTGGTCATACATCTCCTTGTTTCTTGGATGACTCTTCGTAATATGCACTCTCCAACTTTCCCTCCACCAAAGCAGACCGTCCCATCCACGGGGAAAGCAGTTTTGTGTTCGCCTTTCTCCCCCTGCTGAGCTCAAAGAGCGACACCCTGGTACTGCTTTGAGGAGTGAACCTGGGAGCTATCACAGATTCTTTAACAGCAATCTTCCATTTGCGCCCATTCGACACTTTGTTAAAGCGCTCTACCATTCCATTTGTCTGTGGGTGATAAATGGCACTGGTCTGGCTGAATTAAGTACCATTATCAGTCACGATGACCCTGGGGTAACCGTCTCTGCCACACAATTCCTCCAGGAATCCAATTACCTTCCCCACAGCCACACTAGTTGTCACAAGCCCTTCTGCCTATCTAGTGAAGAAATCTATCACCACAAGACAGAACGATTGAACTCCATCTCACCTTATCGGACCCATCACTCTTTACAATCATGTCCAATTGTGGTGGAATGCCAGTTAGAATCATCGGACACTTAATTCCCACACATGCCTTATCACTCTTATGACAAAGGAGGCAATCTCTGATATCAATATGTGTCTGGGGTTGTTTGTGTTAATATGGATAGGGGATGTGAGATTGTTCCCTTCTTTAATAGCGCACACTGGCTAAAATGTGACAGCGTACAAAACTGCACAGAGCACAGGTAGTGGCTGTGATTCATTCAACGCCATCGCCTTTTTGTTTTACTGCACTTTCCCCTTCAGGATTACTTTTCTTATGTACCGTCCCATATTTTTTCACTGATCCTTAAGTAGTCAGCTCACAGACTAGATCATTTGAATGAGCTTAGTCTGGTCCCTTGGGTGGTTGGAATACCAGCTGCTGCAATCTGTCTGTGGGCCGCAGGTCACAAGTTGGTATTCTGGATGAGCAACATCTAAGGCTAATACTATGAGGGACATGGAGTTGGCTCATGCCATGCTGCCTGGGGCAAGGGGTTGCAAACATAACTGCAAGCAGCCAAAAGGCATAGCAAAGCTCCTACCAACCCCTTAGCAGGTACAAGTGGAAGCAACTGGTGCTACCCCACACCCATTCCACCTCCACGTTCTATATGACAGGGAAGCAGGGTGAAAAATGAAAGCAGGGGTGAGTGGCATGTTTAGGAGAGTGTACCCCCCATTTCCCAAGGCTCAAACGGTGTAGCATGCAGAAAGGGACTTGCACCAGCCAAGCCCATGGGCTCGCCAAATGTTGTACAATTGTAGGTCACAATTGATAATGCCACCAGAGGGAACAGTGCAGTCTGGGCAGAGCGCTATACAAAGGATCAATACAATTATTATAAGCGCTGTAATAATGTAGCCTATTAAACCACTGTAACGTGCGCCACTAACTGAATAGCTTCTAGATGATCCCAATCCCGGCAGCCAAGGAAGTAAGCAGAGTTATTTGCCCAGGATCCCATGGATTGGTCAAGTTGGGAAGCCGAGATCTAAGACCAAGATTTCTGCTTTACAGAAGTTGCAATTTTTTTGCTCGAGAGTACAATCTTCTCATTGTGCCTTTGTTTTGCATCCCTTTTGTGGATGGGTGTGAACCTCTAAATGTTCTGTGTTGGGGAAACGGGCCACCCATCTTTAGTGCAACCTTTCACTGAGCCAGAAATGACATCACAGGAAGGGGTTGTTCTGCCCAAACAAATAAGTGTGTCTGTCTGCAAATATCCCACTAGCCTGGAGGAGGGGAAACCAAGGAATAGCCTCCTGAAAGTGCTACACATGTAGAATCACTTCTCATATCTACTCAGAAACAAGGCTCAAGTTATTTCCGCCAAGTGCAGCTATGTTCTGCAAGCTCTGGCTTTGTAGCTTGTGTGATTCCTACAGTATTGTGGCTCTTTTTCCCAAAATGAAACACAGATTTACAAGTATCAGAATGCAAAGTGAGGAGATTCTAAAAATCAGGACTGGATGACATGCTAGTTGTATTGGTTGGGTGCACTGCTGTGAGGGGTGCTTGGATGTAGGTGGCAATATGGTGTCTTCGTGTAGTCTGGCAAGGGGTAGCTATTTCCTGGTCCCCTGCTTGACTGACAGAGGACTGAGCCAATAACTGGAGGACTGGTGACAGGACAAGGAAGAAGGGGCTGCTTGTGAGGACAGTGTGACAACGAAGGAAAAGGGAACCGACTGTGTTTCAGGCGAGTGACACGAGTCCCTGGCAGGGAGATGTCCCACGTAGGATTTCCTGAGATGTTCCCCTCCTGAGGGGTTGTGGGGAGGGGGAATTCAAGAAGAAATGTAAAGGACGGCAGCCATGATGTGGGTAAAGGCATAATAAAAGAGTCCCTGCTAAGGAGCGCGCTCGTGCATGGGCGAGGCACCCAGGACAAGAGATATATTGATGACAGACTGACTAGTGAGGCGTTTGGTAGAAAGCTCGTAATATGAACGTGCGGTGAAAGGTAGTACGGGATCATGGCAGAACCCCTGTAACCAGGGGAGCTCCGGTGCCTGACAAGGTACATTAAAATAGAAGTACTGTGCGGTAAACGATAGGAAACGTTAGTTGAAGCTGGGCAATGGGGTTGCAGCTGGACATAATGACTTTGTCAATGCATCGATAAATTGTTAAATTGTTATACTAGAACCTGCCCTTAACTTGCTGCCTGCACATATAGGTACCCACCCTTACTGTGCTCAGTGAACTTGTGAAATCTAGTCTGTGTCCCAAATGGCAAATTGGAATTTACCTTACCTATGGAATTTGGCCTTACCGTCTTAACTGCTCTTAAGGAATCTGTCCTTACTGTACTAATTGGTCATATTTCAGTCTGATCTTACTGTGCTGGAGGGGGGCATACTTCAGTCTGACCTTACTGTGCTAGGGGGGCGTACGTCAGTCTGGCCTTACTCTGTTAGGTGGGAATACTTCAGTCTGGCCTTACTGTACTAACTCGTCATACTTCAGTCTGACCTTACTGTGCTAGGCGAGTGTACATCAGTCTGGCCTTACTGTACTAACTGGTCATACTTCTGTCTGACCTTACTGTGCCAGGTGAACCTACTTCAGTCTGACCTTACTATGCTAGGTGGGCGTACTTCAGTCTGACCATACTGTACTAACTGGTCGTACTGTGCTAGGTGGGTGTCCTTTAGTCTGACCTTTCTGTGCTAGGTGGGTGTATTTCAGTCTGGCCTTTCTGCGCTAGGTGGGTGGGTGTACTTCAGTCTGACCTTACTGTGCTGGGTAGGCATACTTCAGTCTTACCTTACTGTACTAACTGATCGTACTTCAGTCTGACCTTACTGTGCTAGGTAGGCGTACTTCAGTTTGACCTTACTGTTCTAACTGGTCATACTTCAGTCTGACCTTATTGTGCAAGGTAGGCTTACTTCAGTCTGACCTTACTGTGCTAGGTAGGCTTACTTCAGTCTGACCTTACTGTGCTAGGCAGGCTTACCTCAGTCTGACCTTACTGTGCTAGGTAGGCTTACTTCAGTCTGACCTTACTGTGCAATGTAGGCTTACTTCAGTCTGACCTTACTGTGCTAGTCAGGCTTACCTCAGTCTGACCTTACTGTGCTAGGTAGGCTTACTTCAGTCTGACTTTACTGTGCAATGTAGGCTTACTTCAGTCTGACCTTACTGTGCTAGGTAGGCTTACTTCAGCCTGGCCTTACTGTGCTAGGTGGATGTTGCAATGTAGACTGATGCTCTGATTAAATGGTCCATATTCTATGATTACATGAAATCACATGTGGAATGATTTAAGTCGGGGGGTTCAGTGGTTGACAATTAGTGATGTGATTTTGCTTGCGGTGGAAACTATGAGGTTGAGTAAAAAAATTCTCTTCTTTCTTATGAAGTTTTCATTACAATGCAGTGGCGGGCCATTGAGGGATGGGGCAGCATTGCCTCCATCCTCAGTGGTTTTCCGTCATCCCAGCCATTCAGGGGTGGAACTGGCTTATAGGGAACTCCCAAGATTTCCCAGTGGGCCTCTGCCCCCTTAGCCTCTTTTGTGTGGTAACCTATTTTATTGCCACCTTTTCCTATAGGGAAAGGGTTGGACTTGCAGAACATGTGCAATATGGGGACCCTTTGAACATTACTTCCAAGGTATCTTTTGGTTGCCAGGCAACCCCTGCCCAGCATCCTGCTTTCTTTGGGTGCTGCCCTACACTGTGCTGCCTAGGGTGCCTGGATCATGAGCCTGAGCGCGGGTCCATTTAGATGGGTGTGCTACACTCACAGGTGCATCACTCTTGTTCTCCTGCACAGTGGATTGGGTATGGAGGAACCTCAGAAGTGACTGGGGTTCCTTGGTCACAGAGAGAGGGTTCCGTAGCCCTACAGCCATATTGTGGATCTGTGGAAGCAGAGACAGAAAGCAGTGTGGACCTATGGCCATATAGCAAGGTATGTGCCTCGAAGTGCAACGCGGCCCTGCCGCTGTGCTAGGCAGCCTGAGTCTGCTGTATACCCGCTGCATTGATATCATTCAGAACTAGACTTCGAGCCTTGGTAGTGGGCATGGGCAAAGTCATTAGACCTCTGGGGGCCTCTTGAGAGGTCTCATCTCAATAAGAGTTCCCCCTGTTTTCTGTTTCGCAAGGTGTCTTCAATTTGGGGGAGTATTAGACTGCGCATATTGACACGCGATCGTTGTTCTGCTGCACTGTGCATGATCACCCCAGATGGCAACAGCTCCATAATGCTCCATGAGAAAGTTGGCCTGTGTGCTGTTACCTCCCATGGATACCTGCATTACTGAGCATCTAATGGAGCTGGCATCTCTTAGCATCTCACAGTCAGGATTATTCAGGGATTGGTGTGGGCCTACAGCCGACCTTATTAAGTGCCATTCAGGAAGTTCCAATTGTAAGGTGTAGAGGAGGTCCCGAGCACGATTCGCACCCCTAACACCCATTTTGAAGTACCAGGAACCTTCACGCCGAAATACGTGACATGTGATGAGCAAATAAACCAGCAGAGAGCCGCAGTGGGGCTCTGTCCAGTATCCATCAGAAGAACAGTACCTATTGTAGTACCAACACCTAAGAAAACCTGGACAGTGAGGTACTCATTGAGAAAACCATATTGACAAATGAGACAGAATGATAATTGTCAAAATGCAATACCTGAAGAAGCCAAGAAGGTACTAAAGGAAGACGAATGGTGACATCACAAGAACCCGGACTGACACACATATAGAAGATATGACGACCTGTGAATGATGAAAAGAGGCAAAACACCATGGATAAGTGACATCCTGAGTTTAAAGTGAAACAATTGATGTCAAATGTAAGAAACGTATGCCATGAGCCTGATGAACATATTCAGCCAGTTTACACGTGTACATATGCAAGGAACCGCAAGAAGCTAAGAAAATTGTGAGGTTTGCTAAACTGAGTAGTAAGATAGATTGCGGCAAGTGCCACTTATATACATATCTACCTCAAAAGGAGCACTTTATATAAGTATACTTCCACTATGCACAAGAGCAGAACCGACCAAAGGTTACTTAAGGTCTCAAAAGGAGAGCTTTGCAGCAAACAAATCGAGAATTAAAGACAGAAAGAAACTCAGACCAAGGTAAATCATGCCAAGAATCCATGGTCGTACCAGCTGAAATAGCCCAACAGTGGATATAATAAATGACGAGAAGAAGAGAGTATCTTATTCTGAAAGGTCAATATAAACCATAGAAGGCAGATGGCTGGCAAAATTAAATCAAATACACAAATTGCATGGAGAATAAGACGATTTCACGGTGTTGAAATCACGTGACCGAGCAAGCAGAAGGGATGAAACTTTCACACTTATGCATGGATTTGTGCCATGCCCAGACGCCTTAACTTTTCCAGACCAAGAAACAGTCCCAATGCCAAAATACAAAGAAATAATTGACGCATAACCACTGAAGTGATGATTGATTGTTGCAATAATTGGAGGGAGGCTGTGGGTGCAGACGAACTTCCTGCACCTGGCCGGCTATTCTGCTTGCTGCTAGGCTAGTGGAAAAGTATGAGTGGGGTTGATGCCAACCCAATCATAGTAGACCAAGTAATCTAGGGTTCTATAGTTAGTAGAACCAATGAGACGTTGATCTTTTAGTGACATCTACAGTAGCCATTTTGAAAGAAGGGCTTAGATGCCCCACCAGACACTGTCTATCCAATCCCCTCACTTCATTAACATATACAGATAAAGCACCTACATTAAAGTTCCCTTCCTAGAACCAGTAGAATTGCATGCAACATTTTAAGTGTTACACGTCAGCGATGATGAGTTTGTAGTATAAATTATGTGTTTTTTATTAAATTAATTGGAGTTGAAGCTAGAAGGAAGATCAAGCGATTGCTGATATTCACTAACTCCCCGTTTTTTTGTACTTGTCATTAAACGGACTCCCCTTTGCCAAACCATTGAGTGGTCATTATTGATTTGATGCGAGAGTACGAATCTGCATCCCCATCCATCTCACGGGTGCTGCTGCCTCATTTTAAAGTGCTATTGGGTAACCCCCAGCTCTATGGGCCGGTTGGGGTCCTAGTGCACAAAGGCATAAGGGTCAGCTGTTGCTGCTTTTCAGTGAAACTGACAACCACAATTTAAAGAAATGTCTTGAGAGATGTATACTACAGTTTAACATTTTTTTTGTAGACTAGGTATTGTAGATTCTAGGTTCGTGGTTATGATTATGTCTATGGTTCGGAGAGTACGTCTCCAGCATAGCATGATGGTTCAACCGGCCTGCTCCTATAACAGTGGAAGGGATGGACAAAAGTGTGGGATTTATTAGTTATCCTAATTTCTTTAGCCTTTCTGAACTACACACCTATAAAATGCACTCATTTCCACCTTCTCCACACCCTGGACACCTTTTGGGGTACAGGACAGGGCAAATGCCTGATGGGCCTAGGTGATGCAGCTAGAGCAGAAACCTATGTTGAAAGGGTCCTGGAGGAAAACTGAGCAAATATAAACGCTAGCGCCTTGGCCCAGAATCTTCAAGTTGACCCACAATGTCCCAGGATTTTAACGCCCAGCTCCCTCTTTTGCTTCCTGGTCCGGGATCTCCAATTTACTCCAGTATAAGCCAGGGGTACAGGACTCAGCTTGCTTCCCTGGTGTAAACACAGTCCCACAACTATAATTCCCAGCAAGCTTCTTTACTTCTCTGTGTCCAGCAATGGTCACCCTATATGCAAACAGGTCGCATGCCTATGCTTCTTTGTGTCACAAACCTGTACTAGCAGGATGGGTAGTGCCCCAAGGCCAGGGTACTACTTCTGCTGCTAGTGTTACTTTCCCCTTCCTAGGGTTGTTGCCAGACTGAAGTTCTTATCACCCAGCAGTCAGGGTTCTCGTCTCTTCTCTGTGGCATTTGCACTGTGGTTCCTTCTCACTGCATACCTGTACTAAGTGTGCCAAACCCTGTTCCCTCTTCTAAGGCCGAGCGCTCCCTGGAGTGGCTAATAATGTAGAGGATGTGTTGGGCAGTTTCCATCTCCCCTGCGGGTCACGGGATTAGCCAGGACACCTATTTCTCACCTTCCTCCCATGTGTTGCATTTCAGGTCTTGGGGTCTTTTTCTCCTCCTCATTCTCACTGATTACTTGATTGCTCTGCCAGACATGGAAGCCACAGCAAAACAAAAGAGGGGATGGGTGGAAGGTTTAGAATTAATCTTCACCTCTGGCATTGCTCTGGGCAAGCCTCCAGACGACTGTTCTTCGCCTGCCATGCCATTACAGAAAGGGGGAAAGACTGTGTGCAAATCAGGCTTGACCCCACCCCAAAAGGGGCAGTCCACCCCGAACTGCTTGGTCACATCCCTTTCTGCATGAGACCACAAGCATCCCCAGACATGTTTTGGCCGCCTTGTTGGGCCTCATCACTGAGGAGTAGCTTGGGTCTCTGGTCCCAGGAGGCACGGAACCTACGTCTGGGCATACCCGTCCCACTCAGGGTGATCATAGCAAAACAAAAGTGGTGATGGCTGGAAGGTTTAGAATTAATCTTAACCTCTGGCATTGTTCTGGGCAACAATCCATACCATTGTTCTTTGCTTGCCAAGCCATTACAAAAGGGAAAGACCATGGGCAAATCAGGCCTGGTCCCATCCCAAAAGGGGCAGCCCAGCCCAAACTGCTTGGTATCACCCGTTCTGTCCGAGACCACAAGCATCCCCAGGTGCGTCATGCCTCCAGCTTCAGTGATGGTCTTGGGACATAACCTTAAGTAACTTCACCATTGTGATCAGTATACAAATGCCAGCCGGTCGTAGGGCTCCCTCTTCTTGGCGATTGGTGTGTGGGGGCTCTTTATTGCGGCAGTCCGAACACTGTTTGCATCATAGCCCTGTGTGCTCGCTCTGCTCTGGCTGCATAGCAGTGAGTGGTGCTTCCTGTGCTTGGATATGGGTTGTTTGACTGAGGAGAATATATTTGCGGCGGAATTGACTGTACTCGATTTCACCGCCAATCTATTTGACCTACAGTCAACCAACCCACATCCCTGTTCTGCCAGGAGCCCTATATCAATCCCCCTACCCTACTTACCTTTTTTCATCAGCCTCTGGCTGCCAGCGCATCTACTATACTCCTGCGGCATCAGTTCCGTCCCTCCAATGCGGGTCGGAGCTAACGCCGCAGGGTCCCTTTTTCTTTTTTCTTTTTTTTTTAGGCCCCTGCTTCCAATGTCCTGGAAGCGGGGAAGCCCATAATATCGAACATGGGGAGTGATGGACACCTCTGCAACCAGCGGTCCTTACATTCGGTATGATGGGTTTTGATTTTTTTGTAGTGGCTGAATTTGGCCAGTTTGTCCATACGGGAACATTTTGTCGGTCAACGTTGACAATACCGCTGTGCTTATGTGTGGGTTAGTACTAAACCAAAATGGGTGAACAATGGGCGGCCATTGGTCTGAGGAAGGTTTTCTGCCGAGCATATCATGGTAAGCTGTTCCAGAACAACTCACCCTGGGAGTTTATCTGATAGATGAGGATGGGGAGGGGAGGTCTTGGTGGGGGTCAACTGCCCCCACGGTCCTCCCGTCTCCCTCAGATGGTCCCCCAAACATGACTTTGCCTCACCTGAAACTTTGATTGAACACATCCTGTCACGTGGTTCATTTAGCTCACGTCCATGAAGGGTTTCCCGGTTACGTTGCAGATCAGAGATCTGCAACCTGCGGCTCTCTAGATGTTTTGGACCACCAATACTATGATCCCTCACCATTGACTATGATGGCTAGGCCTGATGGGATTTGCAGTTCTAAACATCTGGTGAGTCAAAGGTTGCAGATCGCTGTTGCAGATAAACCCCAAATGCCAACCACGTCCTATTTCTAAATAAACCCAGTTTACATCTTTACTGCTCGGAGCACATGGTTTGCCAGCACGCCGCAGGAACAAAGGAATGTATCCTCGTGAGCAAATGAGGTCGCAGAGCAGGGCTGCCCTCAAGGTAAGCCACTGGTCAGTAGTCTTCAGCAGACGCTCTGGGTATCTTAACCGGTGACAGGAGAGACAGTAGGAAGAGGAGTTATTTCAAGCGTTGCCAGGATAGGCGACCAAGCCTATGCTGGGTGAGTGGCAATGCAGGGATGGGCTTCATTTAGCAGATTATAGATCCATAGAAGGAGGGGCCAGTTCAATGTTTGTTCTAAGTGTATCCTCACTGGGTAAAGGCTCCACACTGCAGTGCGCCTTTTCATTATTCCATCACTGCACTGTCGTTTTATAGGAGCGTCGCCTCTATGTACACGAGTTGCCGGCACTATTTAAATTATGGGAGTAACATAAAAGCTACCATACACCTCCACTGCGGTCGGTATTGGATTTTGTGTGTGGGGATTGCTGTAGCGCTTAAGTTAGGGTCCGATTGCCCTTTATTCAATAGCTGGAGGCACTTTCAAATAACAGCACCACGTGAAGGGCTCTGTGTATGAAGCTTGCCATCGGGTGGGGGATGGGGTTGTTATGGACTCAGCCGTAACCCCAACATCTACGGGTAGCAGCGCAGTTCACACCGAAGGTCAAAATCAAAAATGTGCTGTTATTGCAAGATGACGTTTTGGTGTGTGGGGTAAATGAAGATGCTCATTATGGTGCATTAAGAGACATAAGACTGAAAGTGAGAGAATCTGAGTTAACTGTTCAGAGGGAGAAATGTAACTTTTGGGTGAGTGAGGTGGGTTACTTGTGGCTGCAGGGGGCATTAGGCCGTGTGTGAGGGTCATAGATGCTATGAATGTTGCTTTGCAGCCAGGATAAGGAGTAGTTACAACTGTTTCCATGTCTGGCTGTAGGAAAGATTTCCATTTATAGGTAATTTACCCTCCAGTTGTGAACCCTCCAACATTTTGCTTTTGTCTGACCATCCTAGTGTGACTTTTACCAGTGGAGCCCAGCCTTCTTCTGTACTCCGCTGGGCGTTGGCTCATCTTGTGAAGTGGAAACTGACATGCCCTTCAGACTGTCAGTACTGGGAGACTTTGTTTCCCTTAATCTTTCACATTGTTGCCATTTCTTGGCAAAATGTTATCAGTGCACAATGTACCTTTCTGTACAGTGCACTGGGATCTCTTTTTCATTTTTAAGGGCCTAACACCCTCAAAGGATTTTTTGGTGAATGTACAAGTGTGCCCAGGCCGGAGCTGGTGGCAGCAGTTACCTTTAAAGCATTTTTTACTCTTTTCTATGGCCCAAACCGCGTTTACCGCGTTTGGCCCAGGACACTGGCCAGTGCCCAAAATGGCTATGCCACAAGGTCCTTTGTTTTGTCCTTCGGGCATTTTGTCCCTTTGCAGATCTGGGAATTTCCTTATTTGGTCATGCAGACCTCCGTGCAAACTGAAGCTTTCATGGCCTTATGCATGCCTTGTGTGTGTGCGCCCAAGATACGGGCTGGAGCAGTCTAGTTCCAGTACACATTCTGGGTGCCAGGATGTCTGGTGTGCTGGGATGATTGGGACCACTGTGGTCCGTGATTGGTCCACGTCTGGAATGGTTGTATGTGAGCAGATTTCTTATTGGTTTGTCTTCGTTTTGGCACAAAGGAGATTCTGGATAAGAGAAGGCACTCTAAACATATTCCAGGTCGATCTTCCGAGTACACACCAAACTTAGTAAAGGAGCCAAGTATCCTGAACTGAAGATGCAGATCGGTGGAACCGCTGGTGACCCGCTGGAAGGTTTGGCACCCTGACTCCACTGTTGTCCCGCCGGAGCGCCTGTTTTTCATCGATCACAGAAGGCCCGCAAGGGTGCTTCAACCCATTGGAGTAGTAGGGCTAACTACTTTCGCCACCTCCTGCTTAACCTGCAAACAAGCCTTTTTGGAAGTTTTCCTGGACCGCCCAGTGAACTGACCTGCTCGTACGGGACCTTTTGCCTTGGAACTGCCACTCTCTTGGGTTTCGACTTGAGACTTTGGGAACCGTAAGCTCTTGGTAGAAAGCACTCTCCCACCAAGGTTGGTACACCTAGCATTCCTAGGTGTGGAATTAGGAGAGTCTGCCTGAATCCGAGCCTACGCGGTAGCCGTGTGCCTCCCTGTGTCCTAAGACAAGCGGCAGTGGAACTGGCATGATCCCTTCTCCAGTAGCAGAGAAAACCCCACTGACCCCACAGACTGAGATCACGGAACGCATTTCCTGAAAGCCGGAGAGACACGCAACTGCTGGCTCAAACCTGCAAGCGAACTAGACTTGACTGGCGAAGTTTGGTCCGGAGTGCGTGAAGCGTCGGTGAGTACTTGCAATACTTACTGGCAGCCCCTGGCACATCCATAGACTTTTACGCACGAGTGTCCCCGAAGGGCCAGTCTCCTTTGTTAGGGTAGCCTGTGCTACCATCCTGGTCCTGATTCCTGGAAATCGCTCTGCCCTCTTATGGAGACCCTCATTGAATAGTGGAACTTTATTCTTCATCACCTCACCCACCTTCCTGAGCCACTACAGCCCCCTAAAGAGACCCGTTTTGTACTTAACTGCATGATCGAGTGCTCCCTTGCTGAACTTACTTTTGAGCACAAGGTGCCACACTTCGTAGGGATTGGACTGCCTATTAGTTAGGGTTTGAGTTGTTGAAGGACTGCCTAAAGTATGTAATGAGGACTCTCTTTCGTACAAATGCGCCAAGCTTGTGTAATGATATCTCAAAAGTCGAGATTTATTTGTGAGTACCCTTCATGGTAACACATGTTTCGGCGGCATTACATAGTGCCTTTCTCAAACCAGGGCTGTTAAATGTGTTTACATATTTGATATTGTAATTCGTAAAGTGCACAAACCAAAATAAAACAGTAAATAATAAAGATTGACCATTATTTGTCATAATTTGCCAACAAAGATATTATGCATGTCACAAGTTAATTAATGGACAGAAATCATGAGGGATGGGCAAAGGGGAGGATGTGTGAGGTAAAGAATATGCACAGAGAAAAAAAGAGAAAAGGACAAAATAGAAACAACATAGTCAATAAGAATCATCATTTTGTTTATAAATTATTTTTATATTTATATTGCATTCTGCACTCTTATTTTTTGAACTAGTACTAATTTTAGTTGTTGGTTTTACCACAAACTTAGTTTAATAATGTCATGAACACCTAATCTTATCTTAGTGTGTTCTTACTTTCCAACTATTGCATGCGAAAAGTGCGGGATAATGTCTAAATTCCTCCAAAATTATTATATTCGTGTTTCACATTACACTTAAAACTACTAAACAGCGCTTAAAAATTGATATGGGCTTGAAAACACCTTTCCAACACCATTTTGACATAGAATAAACCAATGTTACCTGTTAGCATGATGCAACTTGATTTTAACTTTCCGTCTGTTCTGGTTATATTCAATGGGTTAAATCCCTGAAAGGAAATGAGTCTCGTTATTCACCTAATTGCATTATTCTATCCTTGGCTATAGGCTGATGTTGTCTGTTATTTGAAACAAGCTTTTAAAAATTATTATTATAAATGCATTGTTATTCATCACTGAATATGCTGATAGAATCATTCTGCTATTTAAATAAAGCACCCAATACTGCAAAGACACTGTTGCTTGCTTTTGGGGCATTGGTGTCACACGTTGCGTTATAGTATTTCGTCGTAGGCTGCTCAAAACGTTTGTTAACATTTTTTATGTAATACGCATGTGATGTGGACACGCCGTGTATTATTGCCGAATGCCGCAACATTAGCGCGTGTGCTAAAAATCTAGTATATAACCTTTAATTAAGATGAACTCGCTTACCAAATCGTCGGGGACCTCCAAGGTGTAACGATCAACCCGCATCCTGGCTGCATCTGCATTTTTATACAGACTCAGCGTTTGTGTTGCTGGCGGGAGTCATGGCAACAAGGTAGTCCCTCCTTGATTGCCATGAACGCGTCGGCCATCTTTTGGGCTATTTAGTGTGTACTAGAATGGCAGAACGAGTTTTCAATACTGCATTGTTGCTTTACGTTGCGATTTATAAGTGTGCACATACGGATTTATACTGGTAATAAATCTTATATTGCTGATAGCCATTTTAAATTATGCTTTGAATGACACCATTTTATTTTTAATAATTTAAGCCTTGCAATGTTATAGGTATATTGATAATTATGACCTAATTGTCAGAACATGCATAAATATGAATACAATAAATTGTGCATGGGCGAGATACCAGTTAGCATTGCATTTTGCATAGGATACATTAAGACAGACACTGAGTAAAAAAGGTTTCATGTATCACCTCATATATTTTGATGGTTGCTCTTAGCACATTAGTAGTTGATTAACTATATCGACCCAAGTAAAGGGTCAGTCATGTTTTGTACAAATTAGATGATCTCGTATCATTACAGTGGGCAATTACGTCCATTGTCCATTTGCACCTTTTTACAATCTAGTATGCCGAATTTACATTAAATCATATTTTTAATTGAAATTATAGAAAGCAATACATTTCACTGTCCGTATTCAAACCAAATTTCAAAGTCGAAAATGACAAATGAGTTTAACTTCTGATTGTCTCAATGCTAGCTCAAGGTTTCCTCCTTCTGATGCCAAGTCTCTCCTGTTTCAAACCAATGAACCTGATCCCTTTTTTGTCAAACATTTGGTGCTCTTGTTGCCAATGTGCGGCTAGTGGTAAGTTCTGATTTTGACTTCCAATTCCTGCTAAATGTTCGCAAATTCTTGTTCGAAGTTGACGAATCGTACTTCCGATATATACTTTGTGACAAATGCATATAATAGCATATACTACATGTTTAGTTCGGCAATTAACATTCTGTTTAATGTTCAGATAGCTTCCATGATCATCCTGAAATGTTCTTGCCGGTGCGTGTGCATAAGGACACATGGAACATGTCCCACATTTTCTAAACCCAAAGCTGTCTGGGGTGAGCCAGTTCGATGGCTGGCTGTCACTGATGCTTGGGAGCAGAGAAGGGCTGACAATATTCCTCAATGTTTTCGCTCTGGTAAACACGATTTGGGGTTTGTTCTGTGTGAGAGACGTCAGGTCAGGATCCAATTGTAATAAATGCCAATTCCGATATAGTATTTGCCTGATCTTGGAGTCGTAATTCGAGTATGTTGTAATGAATCTCACATTTTCAGATTGACTTTTTGTGGTCTGTTTTTTACACAAGGTTTCCGACTGTTTTAACGCTGAAGCTTTATCTTGTGCTTTTTTGATATGCTTAATGCTGTAGCCTCTTTGCTTGAATCTTGTGGATAATAACTCACATTCTCTTTGAAACTGAGAATGTTCTTTGCAATTACGTCTTGCACGTATGAACTCTCCTGCCGGAATGTTGTCCTTGACCCTTTGTAAGTGACAACTGGTTGCACATAATGTTGAATCTACTTCAGTGGGTTTACGGAATGTTTTGGTGTATATTTGGTTGTCCTTTATATAGATAGTAAGATCTAAGAAATTGATCGATACAGCATCTATTTCTGATGTGATCTGTATTCCATATTTGTTGGTGTCGATCTGTTCTATGAATTGTTCTAATAGCTGCTTCTCTCCTCTTCAGATCAGGAGAATATCATCAATATAGCGCGCCCATACAATTACATGCTCGCTATATAGGCTGTCATTGTAGACTATGTCATCCTCTAGCATCCCCATGAATAAATTAGCTAATGCCGGTGCATATTTTGTACCCATTGCCACTCCCTGTCGTTGGTGGTAGTAGTCTCCATTAAACATAAACACATTTAGTTCCAGTGTTTCTTTCAACATTTCCTTTAGCATATGAATTTGCTGAAAATGTGATACGCTGGTATCTTTATACACATAATCTATAGTTTTGATGGCTAAATGATGTTGGATAGAGGTATAGAGAGCTTGGACATCGAGTGATGCAAGGATAAATTCTGGTTGCCACTGAACATTACTCAGGATCTGTATTGCATGAGTAGTGTCTTTCAAATATGCCTTAAGTTTGAGCACTTGTGGACTGAGAAGGCTGTCAATGTATTCGGATATGTTTTCGGTTGCTCCTCCATTGCCACTGACTATTGGCCTGCCTTCAGGTATTAGTTGATAAGTTTTGTGCATCTTTGGCAAAAAGTAAATTGTTGGCATACGTGGATGTTGGATGAACAGGTATTTTTTCTCTTCATCTGTTAAATTGCCCTGTCGGTGCCAATGATTGATCATTTGCTGTAATTCCGAGACAATGTTTGCTTGTGGGTTGGATGGTAACTTTTCGTAACACTCGGGGGTCGATAAGTGTTAATCTGCCATAGTTAAATAATCTTGTCGATTCATAACAATAATGTTGCCCCCTTTGTCAGCCCCTTTGATTACTATATTACTGTCTTTCTTGAGGTTTTCTAAGGCTCTTTGTTCAGATGGATTCAAATTATGCCTGACTCGGCTGTAACTGTTATCTTTGTGAGCTAACCGTTGAATGTCGTTAAGTACTGCCTTGTAGAATACATTGATAACATTCTCTGGTGCTAATTGACATGCAAATTTGGATTTTGTCTTGGGGTCAACATCCGTCATGGATCCTGATACAACTTTAAGTTTTTGCAATGTATGTGTGATTTCATATGTTTCCGGCTCCTCAATAGCCCTGAGCATATGTATATTTTCAATGTCTCGCATGGTTAATTGGCTTTCCTGTGCTTTTGCTGGTCCTGACACATGCTTCTTAATTTGGGTGGCAAAAAACTTTTTTAGTTTCAATTTTCGTATGTATTTAAACAGATCAATTTCTAAGTCAATGAGGTCAGATCTACATGTAGGGGCAAATGATAATCCTTTGTTGAGGACGGCGACTTCTTCACAGGTGAGTTGTTTGTTAGATAGATTGAGTGCCAGGTTATTCATTCGCGATTCCTTGCATCTCTTGTGTTTGCTCGTGTCAGTCTTCTGAATTCGTCTTGTGCATCGGGATTTTGAATGTTTCCTCTTCCCCTTCCTTCCTCTCCTCCTAGTATAGGTGGACCGCTCTGAGGTATGGTCGGAAGACGAAAACGGACTTGCTTTGAGGGAACATCTCTGTTGCCCTTCTTATATCTGCGGATCTGGTTGATGAAAGCTGATTTCTCAGGAATGACTTTGAAATTTGGTTTGAATACAGACAGTGAAATGTATTGCTTTCTATAATGTAAATTAAAAATATGATTTAATGTAAATTCGGCATACTAGATTGTGAAAAGGTGCTAACAGACAATGGACGTAATTGCCCACTGTAATGATACGAGATCATCTAATTTGTACAAAACATGACTGACCCTTTACTTAGGTCGATATAGTTAATCAACTACTAATGTGCTAAGAGCAACCATCAAAATATGAGGTGATACATGAAACCATTTTTACTCAGTACCTGTCTTAATGTATCCTATGCAAAATGCAATGCTAACTGGTATCTCGCCCATGCACAATTTATTGTATTCATATTTATGCACGTTCTGACAATTAGGTCATAATTATCGATATACCTATAACATTGCAAGGCTTAAATTATTAGAAATAAAATGGTGTCATTCAAAGCATAATTTAAAATGGGTATCAGCAATATAAGATTTATTACCAGTATAAATCTGTATGTGCACACCTATAAATCGCAACGTATAGCAACAGTGCAGTATTGAAAACTCGTTTTGCCATTCTAGTACACACTAAATAGCCCAAAAGATGGCCGACGGGGTCATGGCAATCAAGGAGGGACTACCTTGTTGTCATGACTCCCGCCAGCAACACGAACGCCGAGTCTGTATAAAAGTGCAGATGCAGCCAGGATGCGGGTTGATCGTTACACCTTGGAGGTCCTTGACGATTTGGTAAGCGAGTTCATCTTAATTAAAGGTTTTATACTGGATTTTTAGCACACGCGCTAATGTCGCGGCATTCGGCAACAATACACGGCGTGTCCACATCACACGCGTATGACATAAAAAATGTTAACAAACGTTTTGAGCAGCCTATGACGAAATAGTATAACGCAATGTGTGACACCAATGCCCCAACAGCAAGCAACAGTGTCTTTGCAGTATCGGGTGCTTTATTTAAATAGCAGAATGATTCTATCAGCATATTCAGTGATGAATAACAATGCATTTATAATAATTATTTTTAAAAGCTTGTTTCAAATAACAGACAATATCAGCCTATAGCCAAGGATAGAATAATGCAATTAGGTGAATAACGAGACTCATTTCCTTTCAGGGATTTAACCCATTGAATATAACCAGAACTGACGGAAAGTTAAAATCAAGTTGCATCATGCTAACAGGTAACATTGGTTTATTCTATGTCAAAATGGTGTTGGAAAGGTGTTTTCAAGCCCATATCAATTTTTAAGCGCTGTTTAGTAGTTTTAAGTGTAATGTGAAACACGAATATAATAATTTTGGAGGAATTTAGACATTATCCCGCACTTTTCGCATGCAATAGTTGGAAAGTAAGAACACACTAAGATAAGATTAGGTGTTCATGACATTATTAAACTAAGTTTGTGGTAAAACCAACAACTAAAATTAGTACTAGTTCAAAAAATAAGAGTGCAGAATGCAATATAAATATAAAAATAATTTATAAACAAAATGATGATTCTTATTGACTATGTTGTTTCTATTTTGTCCTTTTCTCTTTTTTTCTCTGTGCATACTCTTTACCTCACACATCCTCCCCTTCGCCCATCCCTCATGATTTCTGTCCATTAATTAACTTGTGACAGGCATAATATCTTTGTTGGCAAATTATGACAAATAATGGTCAATCTTTATTATTTACTGTTTTATTTTGGTTTGTGCACTTTACGAATTGCAATATCAAATATGTAAACACATTTAACAGCCCTGGTTTGAGAAAGGCACTATGTAATGTCGCCGAAACACGTGTTACCATGAAGGGTACTCACAAATAAATCTCGACTTTTGAGATAGCATTACACAAGCTTGGCGCATTTGTACGAAAGAGAGTCCTCATTACTTGTTTTCACTATAGAGGTTGGAGTGTGTACCTCTATCTCTCTTGCCAAATGCGAGATCTACAATGATAAGTGAAACTAATGTTAGGTCGCAGAAGGTGAAGGTCGGCGTCAATCCACTCCACTACGTGTATTCACTGCCTAAAGTATATTTGCACTGTATGACCCCCCTCTGTTTCAGGTTGTGGATCTCTACTTGTTGAATATTACTTTAGACTAATAGTTACTGTATATAGGTTTCCTAGTATAGTGTTGTGTTAGTATTGTTAATATTGGTGTGGTTTCACTTTGTGTTTTAGTTAAAAGGCCTTTAATAAATGTATATGTATTTTTGATATGTACACCCGACTGAGAGTAATTTGTTGTGTCATTTGCTGTGTTTGCTCATTGTGGTCTTTCAATCACCCTCACCCCTCCTGAGACCTAGGGCCTCATTCCGACCTCAGTGGTAGCCATGATGCTATTGGCGGCATGGCTGCCGTCGAAATCGCATCCGGGTTCCCAGAACGGGGAATTGCCAGCCCATTCCGAGTTTGGAGGGCCCGGTAATCCCTCCCTCCAGGAACCCGGGCCCGGACCTTCCCCATTCCCATTTCAGCCCCCATAGGGCTGAATGGGAGAGGGAGCAAGCAACGGGCAGATTACGAGTGGCCCGTTGTTTGCTCCCTCTTCCCCTTGTGGGACCCGGTAACGAAGCCTGGTTTTACCAGGCGCCCTTACCGGGTCCCGCGAGGGGATCTCGTAATGTGACGGAACGGGTTTAACGGGTCCGCCTCCTTTTGCGGAGCCCGTTAACCCTTTCCGCCAGGGTCGTAATGAGGCCCCTAGTCTTGACTGCCACCAATGCTACCTTGATTGGTCTGGCTTGTCCAGAAGGTTACCCTGTTCCAAGAAACTAGACTGGCCTTCTGAACCTCTGTCCAACAGGTCAGAGTTCAGAAATCCATCTCAACACTGGTAGAATGATATCTTTATTCATATATTTAGTGATATATATATACATAGGAAGAACAATCCTCTTCTGATCCCAAAACAACATACAATCGATAAGAAATCAGATTTGAGGGGAAGCAGTGAGCTTTTTACAATGGGGTGAGTTTGAGGGGCATTCTGACCAGGTTGTGGAGGGGAGTAAATGCACAGTCACTGGGGACAACACATGGGGTGGACTTAGATTAAGGGCCATCAACATTAGACATTTTTAAGTGCAGGTAGGTGGTGCGGCCAGCTGTGTTCGGGATGTGACTATGATGGATGAAGTCTTAGAGTGGAGGCAGAGGAAGTGAGGGACAGAGGCACCTTAGAGGTGAGGGAAACATGTAACCTGGAAGGTAGATGAGAGGTAGGTTAAAAGGGTAACTCCGAGGCAAAGACGTAGCGGTTCAGTTTAGGACAGTGAGTACTACCATACATTTGTGAAAAGCTTCACTGCAGGGGATTGCTAAGGAAAGATGTGAGCTATAAATGGTCACATGACTGCAAAAGAGCTTTTTGTGAAATAAAAGATCCACTCTGTGCAGATTTATAGTGACTGTCAAAACTGCACTGACAGCTAGGGGATGCCCTCAGTAACACCAGATATGGGATAAATGGCAAGAGGTGAATTGGGGGATGTTCACTAAGGAGGGGATTTGCATAAGGTCAAGAGTGGGCGAGGGTGGGGAACTGGGGAACTTGGGAGGTGGTGGAGATGGATCAGAGGATGATGGCTTATTCGGGGATGTTAATGAAGATGGAGGATATGTGAGCGGGTCTTTCAAGATAATATGGCGTGTTGATTCTCTGTGCATTCTGTGACTTGTTTTGTACCTTTTTGTTTAAAAAACCTAATAAAATGGTTTATAAAAGGAAAAGAACTGCAGTGACAGTAGAAGCAAGTGGGACAGTATAGGGTTCCATGCTGATTTCAGTTGCAAGGAGAAACTAAAACATGATTGCTCTACGCCAAGAGGGATTGAGGGGCAGAGCTCCATTACCTTGTTGTCAGTGAGAAACTGTGATGACCTGGCCCATTCAGTATTCTAAGTACTTCTCAAGGGGTAATCAATTTGTTTAGGCCATAAGCCCTTGCTGCAGATCTTCCAAGTCAAGGTTGGCGGACTGGAACCCCCAGGATTTCAAGAAGGTTGTTAGGTTTGCGGATCCTTGATTTTGAGGTGTTGTACCCGCCTGGGTTAAAGAATGTTGTTGCGCGTTCTCTTGCCATGCTGCTGGCTTAAGGAGAGGATGCCAATGAGCATACGTGTCGGGATATCGCAGTAGCCAATGGAGTCCTTGCGGCTATTTCAGAAGATATGTGGGATCAGGTCGACAAGCATCGGAAGCATGTTAGAGAATTGATTGCAAGCGGTGGTTAATAACTCCACATTGTAGAGGGCACTGCGGAATCGGTATGAAGGGAAAGATATGTCATGTCTCTTGAATAGTAAGGGAAGGAGTAGTTAATGTTTGCTTGGGAGAGTCTTCAGGATGTTACTAGTGAACGGGTGCAAGAGGGGCATCTCGGGTGCAATAGGCCAAAGAAGAGAATACACAATCTTTTTGGTGGCAAAGCACAGTAGTGTTGTGGGCAGACTTGTTAGAACCTGCCCGGAATGTGAAAAGTTTGATAAACCCAAAAGGGCCACTTCTCAAAAATGAGCGCAAAAGAAAAAAAGTGCAGAGGATGGATTTTGTCCATTTGTGCTCTTTACAGAGATGCGCCAGTCACCTTATTCTCAAAGGTGACCTGTGCCTTTTAGGGGGTGCTGAAAAGTTGCGCAAAGATGCGCTGGACAGTCTCCTTGAATACATTAGTGTTGGGAGCACCCACAAGAGTGTTGGAAGCGCCGAGGCCGGTCACTGTGAAAGGTGGTACAAAATAAAAAGAAACATTTCTATCCTTGGATACCCTTGTTTGAAGGATAGAAGTGCAAGAGGGATAGCAGTGGTTCTCATCGCTGCTCTCCCACTTCAAAGACAATGCATGAGGCCCTGCATGAAAGGTTCAGAAATTAACGGCTCGTGCATAGCGTCTTCCCCTACTCCTTGACCACACAGGTGCAGGGGAAGGTCTTTGATTTTTTTACGCATTTCAAGCGCATCCCAATTGTGGATTTGGGATGAGGATTGAAATACGCAAAAATGTCCCCAAAATGTTAGCGCATCTCAACACTTGCGCCAAAAAAAGGTTTGAGAATGTGGGCCAGTGCCTGCAGATGAGCCGTGGGTGTAGGCAGTGGTGAATGTGATGGGGCCAAGTACTGATTGGATGCAGTGCCCCTTTTTAATTATTATTATTATCATTTATTTATTTTTAAACTCTTTGGGAGCAGTCAAGGAAGTAACTACTGTGAAAAACATTACATTTTGCAAGATGTGTTTTCAAGGAAAGGATTCCCCAAAGAAACAGTATCTGACAGCAGGCTGCAGTCCAGCTTGGAGGCCATGAAATCAGTGCTGCGCCAATGTGCATGGACAGTCTTCATTGTATCATCACAGAGAAAATTGATTAGTCGAACAAGTAACAAGTTGTGCCAGAGTGGTATCCAATTGCATTGAGTAGTGGAATTCCATGCAAGGCACTTCCCAAGCATTTGGGTGGGGGGCTTACTATATGATGCAACCTGGTGTCACCAATCTGTCACATTTAAATCCCTTAAGGGTTGGGTGCCTGAAGCACAATCCTGCTTCATTCGGAACATCACAAGATTATGGATGCCATTGCTAACCGGCAGGGCATGTGCTATGTGGAATCAGGAATGAAACTCAGACACAAGTTAGCCATGTTTATAATTGAAGACTTTTATTGAAAACAAAAGGGTTAGAAAAAGGCCTCTCTGACCCTGTTCTAAGAGGAATTTCCCTACCAAAAACGAAGGATCTGTCTATCAGGATGTCAAAAACAAAAACCATCCTTGTGCCCAAATGTTCTAGTCTGACTCTAACACGATAAACAAAACTATAAGGTGAAAAGGGAAATGTCTTTGATTTAAAAAGAGTTTGTAAAGGAAAAATAAACAGCTCCAATACAAAGGTTCTCCAAGGATGAAAAGCCTTGGTTCCAAGAGGTTGCTCCCTTTTCCCTGGATTCCTCTTCAATACAAATTACCCATTGTCTAAGAGTTATTTGTGTCTTTCTAGGCCCACAACAATACTGTTATTTACAAAGCTGCTTAGCCTTGTAGTTCCACTTCTTTCAAAAAGTTTCTTCTGATTTCTTGTAGACTTGCAACTTCCTGGTGTACTCCCCTGCCAGGACTTCTCATTCACCTCTGTTTCCCTGGTATACTATCCTGCCAGGGCTTATTGTATTTCCACACAATTGTAACTGCCTGGTTTACTCACCTGCCAGGGCTTCTTATATTTGTACTTTGTTCGTCTTTTACTCCCACAGTTTTGCATACCCTTTTTGGTATAGTATATCGCCTTCATAGATCATTCAATTTGGGTTCCCCACACATTTGTATTCCAACAATCATATCTTGTTAGGGGTCTTATTCGCTATATACTTGTTTCTTTCTCATTCATTCTCTTTACTTTCTTCCCTTCTGTGGCTTTAATTATTACAGTTCATATTTGGCTCGGTCGCTGAAACGCCCCAAGATCCCCACTGTGCTTCGGTTGACTCATTGGCTCTTGTTGGCATTCTCGGCCCCACTTGCGCACAAGTGGCACATGTGTACAGACTGCTTTTCTCTATGGACAGCTCTTGGTTTGCTTCAGTACGCCTGTCTCGATCCAGGTCCCGGTAGGTAAAACACTTTCTGAAGTTGCTGCATGCCCAAGAGTCTTCCACTGGCTCCTGGTGTGTCTGCTGTGTGACCTGTCCTCACAGCATTTCTCTTCTCCCTTGCTGATGAGCCGCTTGACTCCATCACACCGGTTCGTGCTTCCAATCTTCCCAAGCCTCGTGGATGGGTGAGACGTCTTCTTCCAAACAGCAGCAGCCTCTATGACTTGGCCTCCGGTCTTTAAATCGCCTGCGCACAGGTGTATTTTGAAAACAACTAGAACGCTCATTGAGCTTGTGGCTCCTTTTGTTCTGTATTGCTCTTTCCCTCTTTCTCGTCCCAGTATTTGGGGGATTGTGGGAAAAGGAGTCCATTGTTTTCGGGTGATGTAGATTACTTGGAAAATAATTTTCAACAGTTCTGAATGATCAATCAGTTCTATATGGTGAGTAATGAGAACTGGAAAAGGTGATCTTGGATCTTCCATATTTTAGACCAGGGATGGAAGTTTGGTCTCTAGAGTCTTGGGAAAGGGTTTCTCTATTGTCCCCAAAAGGGGTGTAGATGTATGGCAATGGGCCATGAGGGTAGTGGGTATAAAGGGGCCATCTTCACAGGCAAATGGGGGATACAGTGTCTTATCCAATAAGGGCATGCCATCTCCCCAGAGGCTGTCTCCTCCCATGTGATCCTCCCTCATATAGCCACCCCAGGGTCAGGATCAAGTAGCGGCTGCCGTCCCTTGGCCACATGGGAGGAGGTTACCGCCGGGAGATCAGTGATGACTCCATTGGATTCATCACAGTGCAAAGAGTAGCTTGGGCATATGCACAAAGTAAATGAACAAGTGTGGAAGGTTGGAGAGCCCATCTTTCTTTGTAAACTTTGATATTGCCACAAGTGCCAAGGGTCCAATTACAATCATTGAGGTGCATTGGAATGTTGCGGTGCCTGAAGTGGGTGATGTGTGAGCGATGAACAGATTTTTGAAGTTAGCGTTTGTACCAAGGGTGGTGAGATTGGGAGAGAAAAAATCAATGGAGCCTCTGGGGATGATGGCAGAAGGAGTTTACGTGAGACCAACCAGGATAACCAACACTAAGGATTTTTATGTATATGGTGTTAACCACCCATTCCAAGGGCTGCAACTGGTGGTAACGGACCAGGGCCCGAGTTAAAGGCCAGAGCGAAGCCCTGACAAAGGGCATGATTATAGAATCAGTTGAATCAAATGAGACTTGAACTGTTTGAACTGATAAGAACATTTGGGTGGGGGCTAGGACCCAACTCCACCAGGAAGAAAGAGAGACTAAAAGCCATTTTTGAACTGCACCAGCAGTGCCTGAGAGAAAACCAAAACCCACATGGGTTTGGGTCATATACCAGCCACCACTAGCCAAGCAAAGAAGGACCAATCTTACCTACACTAAATGTATGTTGTTTTTCATCAGTAGTAGGGGCAGACGATAGGTTAGCTTAGGTTTGGACAGAGGACAGAATGTTTGTGAGACATCCGGACAAACACTAGTTTATTGTTTTGTTTGAAGAGTAAGGAAGCCGTCATCATGTAGGGACAGGAGAGGCATTCTTTTCCTTTAACAAAATGGAGAAGTTAAAATGATGTCTTCTTGTCCGTCTCCTATGCCTGACTTACAACCACAGCACGTAGGATTTTCAGGTCAATACCTGTCAATGTTATGAGCATTTGGGCTTTCAAAGACAAAACCTGGAAACAGTGTGAGTTAGTTTGATAGTAATACATGATGCATGGAAGTAACGCCCACCTATGATTCAGTGACGGAGCATGTTATGGCAATACCTGATAATGAAACACCCTGGGAATAGAGCAGCAATAGGGTGAAGTGGTGGATAAGCCTGTGCCATGCTTACCTAGCTAGTTATGTCTAATTTGCAGTGAGAGGTGCTTGGATGTGGTTTGTTGACAAGAATAAAAACAACCTTGGGTGCACACTTGTGCTTGTAGTGGATGAAATCTTGAGAGGTAAATCCATCCAGTTCATTGGGTGCAATGTTGATTCTTTTGTTGGACAAAAAGAAACAGCTGACACGTTTCCTGATATCTGTGGTGCTTTATCGGTCCTATGTTCTTAGATCAGCAGTTTCGTTTTCGCTGAGATTTTTGCTGAATAGTTTCTGCTGAAAAAGCCATTGGATTTTTTTGTTTTTGGGTCGGTCCCCCCAAGTCCCCACTTCTCTATCATGTAGTCCCTCTTTGACCACCCCCACCACTTATAGCCTCTTGTCCACCCACCCATATGTTTCGCTGAGTATTTTCAGCTGAACATTTTCGGCAAAAAACTCAGCCTGATATAACAGCATCATACCGCTTTATCAAGGCATACTATTCTACAAATGGAATGTAGTGGGCAAATAGTTCCTTGATAGTAATCGTTGGACAGCGTGTGAAGCTGGGGTTGGAGGCCAGTGGCTTACACGAGGCATGCTATCTTGCTCCACTTGCACACCTCCTACCCACCTTCTCCCCTAACTTCCAGTGTTATGCAGATGACACACAACTCTTCTTGAAAATTCCCTCTCCTTTCTTCTTCCATCATTCCTGTTTGCCTATCTGTCCTGGTACACTTCCAATTATCTCTGCCTCAACGGTATTACCCAAAATGTTCATTTACAATTGTTCGAATGAATAATTGACCGAATTTAAAGGGTCACAATTGACCTTTTCACAATTGACCGTATATATATATGGGTTTTGGGGGGTTTGGCGTTGGGGGGGGTTTCCCCCCACATATATGTTACAATTGACCTTCACAATTCGGTCAATTGTGAAAAGGTCAATTGTAATTCGAACAGTTGTAAAACGAACAATTCGTATACAACCGCCTCAACGCCAGCAAGATTGAGATCATTCCTATTGGAACACCTGCTCCCTCTTTCTTCCCCTCCCTTTGGCCATCTTCTATGGGCTCTCCCCCTTCTGCCTTCATCTGAAGCCAGAAACCTTGAAGTAATATTTGACTCCTTTCTTTCCTTCCTCCCTCACATTCAGGACCTTGACAAGAAGGCCCATGTTCAAATCTACCTCGTAAAAGGAATTCTCCCTTTCCTCACTTTCCCCCAGAAGCTCGCTTTGGTTCTCTCTAGGCTAGAATATTGCAACAGCCTTTTCCTCAATCTACCCTCTTCTTCTCTACGACCTCTTAAGATAATCCAGAATAGGGCTGCAAGACTTATTTGTGGCCTCAAGCCAAGGGACTACATCTCTCAAGCCCTAAAAACTCTCCACTGGCTCCCAGTTGCTGCAAGGATCAAATTCAAATCCCTATGCATCATCCATAAGGTTGCCTGGGTCCGGGGACCACGCTACCTACAGCTTGCTCTCACTAAATACTCTTCCTCCAGATCTTTATGTTCATCCGGAACCAACTCTCTGTTTGACAAGCGCTTTGCTAAACAGAGAGCTGGTGGCCAATCTCTTCCCTCAGCAGGCTCCCTAATATAGAACAGCCTCCCCCTTCATCTTCGTCTTGAGCCGGATGCCCTCAAATTCCGGAAGCTCCTCAAGACTTTCCTTTTCAACTCCTCCTTCCCTTCCTCCCTCCTCTGCTAAAACACAGTCGCTGAGATTGGTGACCAGAGCCCTTATGTGTCCTCTTGGGCCCTGGACTCCCACACCCAATCGCCTTCAGCCTCCGCCCGCTCCCAGTACTTGCCTTGTCACCCACTGGCCTATCCACCACAGGCCTGCACTTATTTATTTGCAGCTGACCACTCACCCTGGCACTTACAGCTGCTAACTACCTAGCACTTACTCTCCATTGCCTCATCCCTTCTCTCTGCACTTGCACGTTCTGAATGCTCACAAGACCTAGTAGGTCCGCCTCCATCTTTCATTGTTATGTTTGATTTAATTCTCATGTTCCCTCCCTGTTGCCCTGTCAGCCCTTTGAAACACAATTTACTTGATGTATAAGCACCTTACAAATGCACAATAAATAAATACATACATTTTCTGTTTACCCACCAACAGAATCCACATTTCACTCAATAAATTGTATGAATTTACCATATGTCAGGATTATATGCAAGCCACCTCTCTGGCTCCTCGTCCACGTACATGGGTACTCCTCTCTCCTGTACCTCTCCCCGGAAGTCTTTCAAAAGTGGCAACCTGCTCCACGTGACTACTCTCAACTCTCGCTCTGCTGTCAAACACTTCTCTGACATCTGCCACCTCCTTGAACTCCTGGACATAGATGTTCTCGCTCTTACCGAGCCAGGGTCAAGGCCAGCTCTGTCACAAGTTTAGACACACTCCTTCCTGAGGGCTCCAAGATCCGCTCAGAGCTCAGGCCCAATAGGCCCAGAGGTGGAGTGGCCCTGATCTTCCCTGAGTGGATACCTGCTTCCATAATCCCCACTCAGACCTATTTCTCTTTTGAATGCCTGGTCTGCTGGCTCTCTATATCTCCTGGCAGCTCTCTGACCATGGCCACCATCTACAGGCCACCTGGTTAGGTAACCCTCTTCTTCTCTGAATGGGCTGACCTCACTTTCTCTCCTCTACCTCTCAGCTTCTACTCCTTGGGGATCTCAACAGGATCCACCCTCTCGTCCACTCACTCTGTAGGTGGGGGAGACACACCTTGGATGTTCTCATCTCAATCCTCTCAATACTCCTCTCTCCTGGACTGACCACTTTCTTCCTTCTTCTCACTTGAAGCTTCCTGTCTCCTTGGCAAAGGCCCACTCAGCACTGCCACCTTCCTTCATGGTTATTCGACCTATGAAGTGAGTGTCAGTGACCGCCTTTGGCTCCACTTTCTCTCCCCCACCCACTCCTGCAGCTGTTTCCCACTCTGACACAGCCCTTTCCAACCTTCACCTTTCCATCTCTAACACTCTGTATATCCTTGCCCCTGTCATGCGTATCGGCCTGAAGTTTGCCACCAAGTGCAACTCTTGGTATGGTGCTGATCTGGCCACTCGGAAATGCAAGTGCAGAGTAGCTGAACGGAAGTGGGGAGCTTCGGGTGAACCCTCTGACAAACTGGTCTGCCTCCTGTTCCAAAGGAATGACGGACTCTCCATCTTCTCTAAGAAGAGGGTCCATATTCAAGCCTCCCGCATCGCTGCAGCCTATAACAACGCAGCCAAACTTTTCAAAATTTGCAACGAGCTGGCCAATCCTACTGCAGTATCTATCTCTTCTACACCTGCCTAGGCCCTCTGCATAGCTCTGGCTTCTCATTTCACCACTAAAACCCAGAACATCCTTACTGCATTCTCTGTCTCTTCTCTTCTCTCTCCTGTAACACCTGATGATGTTTCCAGACAAGCCCGTTCCATAAAGGTCTCATCCAAACAGGTGACCCCCTGCTCCTCCAGAACCATTTAGGACAACATTGGTTCTCTTGCTCCAGCCTTGGCAGATTTCTGCAATCACTACTTTGCCACGGAATCTTTCCCCCACTCTTCTCAAGTACTTCCTTGTACACCACCTAAAACTCCTTCTGCCGACCCCTCCATTCTGGCAAACTATAGCCGATCTCTATCACTACTTTCCTGGGCAAACTCCTTGAGAGGTTGGCTATCTCTCAGCTAACCCTCCACACTGAATCTGTTGGTTGTCTTCATGAACATCAGTCTGGCTTAAGAGCAGCCAGAGGCATGGAAACTGTTCTCGTGAACACCTGCGACGATCTGATCTCTAATCTTGACTCTAACTCTCCCTCTGTCTGCATTCTCCTTGACCTTTTGCTTGCATTTGACACGGTCAACCACAACATCCTGATTACCCATCTCCATGAGACCCTGGGCATCACGGATCTGGCTCTGGCATTGCTGACCTCCTTCCTCCTGGATCGACCTTACCAGGTTCAGCTTGGGGATTATCTCTCCACCACCTCTCTCTCCACTTGTGGTCCCCAGGGCTCTATCTTCTCCCCCTGGCTCTTCAATGTCTATGTGGCCCCTGTGGCACTCCTGATCTCTACCTTTTCCGCTAACTTTCAGTGTTATGCAGATGACATGCAGCTCGCTTTCAGGCTACTCTCAGCCTCCTCCTCCTCCTCGCTCATCTCTGTCTATCCGCTATTCAAGCATGGGGCACCTCTAACGATATCTTCCTTAATGCCAGTAAGATTGAGATCCTTCTCATTGGGACCCCTGCTCCCACTTGTCCTAACTCGCTCTGGCTGCCCTCTTTGGGCCCTCTGCCCTCACCTTCTTGTGAGGCAAAAAAACCTTTGGGTCATCTTCGACTTCACTCTCCTCCTTCTTTCCACACATCACAGACCATGCCAAGAAGGCCCATTTCCAGCTGTACCTCCTCAGAGATATTCTCCCTTTTCTCACCTTCCCCCAGAAACTCACTGTTTCCATAGCCCTGGTTCTCTCTAGGCTGGACTACTGCAACAGCCTCTTTTGCAATCTGCCTAACTCTACTCTTCGCCTCATTCAACTCATCCAGAACAGGACTGCAAGGCTTATCCTTGGTCTTAAGCCCAGGGACCACATCTCTCCTGCCCCGAAATCCCTCCACTGGCACCTGGTGGCTGCAAGGATCAAGTTTAAGATCCTCTGCTTCACATCCACAAGGCTTTCTGGGGCCTGGGCCCTCACTACTTTCAACTCTCTCTTCCTAAGTACCTTCCTCCCAGATCCCTCCACTCGTTTACTTTTAATTATTCACTGCTGAGTCGCTTCTCCAAGCAGAGAATGGGAGGTAGATATCTCTCCTCTGCAGGTGCCTCCCTTTGGAATGGCCTCTCTCTGCATTGAGCCGGATCTCCTTAAGTTCCAGAAGCTCCTCAAGACCTTCCTTTTCTCCTCTTCTTTCTATCTCTCTCTTCCCTGCTAACCTTCCCTTGCTCCTGCTCCGTCTGCTGACTGGCTGCTCGGTGTCCTCTGAGGCTTACAGCACACCAGGCCCCCCGACCAGCCCCCCTGCACTTGCCACGTGGCCCACCTTGCACTGCCACCTGGCTAACCTTGCACTACTGGGCTGGGATTGCCTCCTGTAACCCGAGCCTTCCTTGCACTTAACTCAGGGTCCTGCTACTCTGGGTGCACTTCTCCCTGTACCCTCCCCCTGCACTTCTTGTTGCACACTTGCATGATCTAAATGACACTAGGCCTAGTAAGATTGTTTGTCTTGTCCTCCCTTTGTTCCCCCTTCCTTGCCTGGTTGCGCCTTGAAACACTTGTGTATAGGTGCATAATAAATAACAAATCAATCAAGTGTGCATTGCGGCATTGTTCTACTTGCATATATGACCGCAATAAATGGTAAATTGTAGAAGTACCAGGGAAAATAATGCCAATGCTTGACATTTAGCTATTGTGACAAGGTCAGAAAGATGACCGTGTCATGGGGGATGGGGACCGATCTCAACCTGGGGCACTACCAGGGTTTTTTCCACAGCCAGTCCTGCCCCACAGTTGGGATGGACCCAGCCTCTACCCCCTCTTCTTGTGCCAGGTTACAATTGCACTGAACCACTTTTGATCATCACCTACCTGCTGCACAACATGCTGACCAGTGTTTTCTCTTTTGCCTTCCAGAAGCAGAATTCTGTGCTGCAGAGAAAGGAGCACACAGCCCACCAGCGGCAGACACAGTAGCCAATCTCAAATCATTAGAATATTTCTCACTGCAGACTAGCAATTCTGAAGTTCATCCCACGTGGAATACAAACTTGGAAACAGACTTTGATTGTAGCAGACTGCTTTTGCGAGGGACCGGGTATCCCGTTTTTGAAAGGGGGGGGTGAGGATTAAGTGTCACTTTATGGTTTCTCATGTCTGTAACCCATCCCCTCGGGAAGAGAAAGACAGAGATTCCCCCTTGAACCAGCAGAGGCCGAGCGCCAATGGAAGGAGCAGGAAGAGGATAAAGGGGGACTAGAACGGGTCAGTGTGGTTTGATCGATTGAGATCAAGGGAGGTGTGAAGGTGGACTGAGAGACTAAGCAGAGGAATGATGGTAGAGCAGAGCATGAAAGTGAATTACAGGACCCGTGTGCAAGGTGAGGCATTGGTTGGTGAGAGAAAGGGCTCTTGGGTGTTAAAGTGCATGTCTGAAAAGTGTAGAGAGTGACTGAGGTTAAGTGGAAGAGTAGGGGGACTTAGGGGCAGTTAGTGAAAGTGCGCGAGGAAGGTGAATGAGATAGTGAAAGGCAGGTGACTGGGAGAAGGAAGGCTGGAATTTAGTATAGAGTAGGGGAGAGCTTCTAGAACACAAATGAAAGGGTCGAGAAAAAACCAATGGAGAGCTTCATCCCTTACTGTTCATTCAAGATTTTGCACATTGATGTGTAAGAAATCACGCCTGGACTTTCAAAAACTTGTTTTTATATAGTTTTTGGTATCTGCTTTCTTTGTAGTTTAAGATATACTACTGAACATCATTGATTACAAAAAAACAATCAACCACAGTTTGCACAATCAAAACAAAACAAAAGCAAGTTGGTTCTCTTGCACATGGTTCTATACAGAGGACATAGTACAGTTTCTACTGTAGGAGGAGAGTGTAGTAGGAGGAGAGTGTAGTAGACAGTAGTAGGTGGAGAGTAGTAGAAAGTAGTAGGAGGCGAGAGTAGGAGGGAGGAGAGAGTAGTAGAGAGCAGTTAGAAGAGAGAATAGTGAGTAGAGGGGAATAGTGGAGAGTGGAGAGCAGTGGAGAGTAGAGGGAGGGGATAGTGGTGAACGAGAAAGTAGAGAGTAGTAGAGGGAGAGTAGCAGTAGACAGAAGAACTTCGGGGGATCAGGAAGAGGGAAAGAGAGAGGGAGAGAAAGAGGAGACTGGGAAGAAAAAAGGGAGGAGAGTAGAAGGAAAGGAGCGGGAGGGAGAAGAAGCAACGAACATCAGTGCGATGAATGCAAGAGCTTTAGAGATGAAGGTTGAGTGAAACCTGGATGGTTAGAAGGCACCACTTTCTAATATCATTCTTCTTGCGGGACCCTAGGTTAGGATCGCCCCAGAAAATCCCAAAGGAGTAACACAGATAAGCTGGTTGCATTTAGGCCCTCACCACTAGATAGCCATATTTTTTTTTTACAGTAGGCGTTGCTGATCTTTAGTAACCCTTTCGGGTTTTTGGGAAGTCTGGCTAGGGTGGAGGGGGATCCTGGGAGGACGAGAGACAGAGAGATGGATGGTCCTTAGTTGGTCCCTATAGAAATATTTAAACCCTTGAAACGGCTTTGAGAGGTGGTGTTTTGTTGAGGCCATCAAGGACACAATGCCATGCCCATGAATCAGCCTCCCTACATGGCTGTCCAGAGCAAACTAAGTATTAATGAGAAGTGCAACTCCAGCCATTGCATTTATGGCTCAGAGGTGTGAGGTGGCCGTAACCGTGGGACGTCCCAGGACTCGGGGTGCTGAGAAGAGACGTGGGTGGCAGACCTTGTTATCAAGATACACACCGGCACTAAGGAGAAGTGTGCGTGAGCAGAACAGAGACCCTAAATATTTATAATTGTTTGCTTTTCTATCATTTAGGACAGTTAAAATTAAATAAATCCTCTGTGTGCAGTTGAATGGCATTAGTTTTGGTATTTGCTACATAAAATTGAGAAATGTATATGGCCGTATTCAATGTAGTTTTTTTCAAACTGTTCTTCTTCATCGCTTCACCCACAGATTTTAGCTATTTGTTCCAGCAGAAAAGTGGACAGTATTTGGTCGGCCTCTGTTCAAGAGTGCAAGGTATATATCGCTAATTTAGCAAATGTTAAAGATGGCCTTAATAACTCGCTGAGTCTCACATAAATCTTAAAGGTTTTATTATCATTTGAGCCAATTCACATTATACAAGGCCACCTAGTATCCATTGCTGTAAGTGTAACTACAGTTCTGAGCCACAGCTGCAAATAATTGTGGGTATGCAAATTAGGCAAAATACAAGCCTTTTTCTTGGGGAAATGTTCTTTGTCTTAGAGGGCAGTGCTACTTTATACATAGCTTAATAAACCCAAGACAGACATGTTGTAAGGCTTGCAGGACAACTACTGACCTGGTTTCACCTTTATTAGGCATCATCGGTGCAGTATAGTCCAGACAGCCTTATGGTTGGAGCATTGAGGCATGTATACAATACACCAAGAATTTTACGGTGGATTTAAAATGGCTTGAAAGAAACCCTTTCACCAAAGACAGTAAATCGTATGTGGACTGTTCTCTGAACAATGGTTCACTTGTTCAGGATAGAGACAGGCCAGTAGTTCGATTGAAGGCACCGGCTGGAGGAGGGGTTTGGGAAGTAGCTCTAGGTCCCTCCCTCTCTTGTCTCATGTGGTATTTACTCTCTCTTCTGTAACCCTGGTGAGTGCTACGGAAGGGGATCTAATAGCTGGTTTCGACTAAAGATGTTTTCCATAACTCCCTCAGGGACATCCCAACTTTCCCTGCTCTCACCAGATGTTCTAAAGGGAAAGTTTGAATTGTGCCTTACAGTTACTCTGTAAGGTTCACCTGGTTCCACTCAAATCCACAGTTACCTTGCCCTTCTACTCTGCCTGCCTTCTCTTTACGACTCTTCCCCACCAACCTTCTGTCCCTCCGATGTTTCACTCTGCCTTCCTCCTCCCTCTACCCTTTGATGTTAACACTTCTCCTTCTCCCACTCTACTACTGCCATTCCTCCTCCAAATACTCCTCCTCCTCCCACACTATGTCTCCTCCTTCCAGTCTACTACTCCTCCTCCCACACGTCACTACTCTTCCTCCTTGTCTACTACTGCTCCTCCTATACTACTACTACTGCTCCCACACTACTAATAATACTCACACACTACTAATACTGGTCCGCCCACATTACTGCTCCTCAACTACCCTCCTACTACTCCTCTCTTTCCACGACTACTCTCCTCTCACTTCTACCACTAATCTCCTCCACCTGCCTTTGCAGGACACTGGATTCACAGCTTGTTGCTTCTGCTCACGGGTGTCTCGGTCTCTGTGGCTCTGTCGCGGATATGTGGCGTTGGTAGGGGGTTGGTGCCCTGCTACTCTTCTGCTTCTCAGGCTCTAAAAAAGATTGGTTTAACATTTTGGGTAGAGACCCGGTGTGAGACAAATAGGAGGAGGATGACAGGCAGAGAGAAGCTTGGTGGAGCCAACCAGCTCTAGAACGGAGGGAAAGAAAGCTGCTCCATGTGAAAGACATGCTGCGGGAACGCCAGAAGTCATTGGAGGACTCCTTGGTGTTCGTAGGTCTCAGGAGGCAGCGTTTCACTTGCCCGAGTTCCGTAAGAAGCAGACGAGCCTAGCTGAAGCTGCAATGAGCAGGAACGCCAAGGGAAAATGGTAACGGGAGAGAAAGCAGCAAAAGACTGTCACTGGCTGGCTGCAGCAGGAACAAGGATCACCTTCAAGAGCCGGTGAGTTCAGGCAGGCACTGGGGTGTTTTGGCGGCCACACCAAATTCGAATAATTGGGAATAAAGGAATCAAGATAGAAAGAGAAATAGAGCATTTTGTCAAAATCCGAAATAGAAAGGGTGAAGAACATTTAACAAAAAGGGAAAGTGATCCAGAAAGGAGAGACTCACAAATGTGTCAATGCAGGCAATATATGTATATGGAAACCCCAGACAAGACAATAAATATCAAGCAGAATATATTGCCAATAAGGCAAACATACAGGACTATCAAGTTTGAAAGAGTGATCAAGAGCTCAACAGTGAAAAGCCCCGGTAGGAGAGTATACCAGGCAGTTACAAGTGTTTTTTTATAAAACGCCCTGGCAGGACAGTATACCAGGCAGTTGTAAGTGTTTGAAATACAAAAAAGCCCTACTAGGAGAGTATAGCAGGCATGTGTGAATTCCGATAAGGAATTAAAACCCTGGCAGGAGAGTACACCAGGTATCCTGACAAAAGAAAGACAACAGTTTTGTGGATAGCTTTTGTTGTCGAATGGAGAGAAACACCAGGAACTGCTATTTGTGAATAAACAAGTCTGTGAAGAAGAATCCAGGGGAAGGGAAGTACTCTCTGGAATAAGTATCGCCTATCCTAGAAAGACTTTTTGTTGAAGTTATACTTTTTTCATTTATGAATATTTCTAAAGCACTTCATGCCAAAGACATTATATTTTTCACCTTAGAATTCATTTGTTTAGAATGCAAGGATCATTATAGTACTTTGGCCATGGGACGGTTTTGTTTTGGCCATTCTGGCACTGACAGGTACTTATTTTTCGTTTTAGGTAGGGAAACACCCCTATAGCAGGGACAGCAAGGCATTTCCCCCCAGACCCCTTTCTTTTAAATAAAAGTCTTTAGCAAAAAAACATGTCTAACTTGCGTCCGCACATGTCTAACTTGCTTCCGCATTTAATTTCTGACTCATCACAAAGTCCTTGAGGACATAAATTGGTGCAAGCTTTTCCTGCATATCTCAACTTCTCAGATGTTTCCAAAATAAGAGGACTGTCTATGTGAACTACAAAATATTATACTCATTAGCAGGGTGCTTCATGCACCATAAAATCTGAATACTTAGGACCATTGTTTTTGTTTTTTTTCTTCTGCTTTGGATCATTTTTTAGACTTGACTGCTCTTATTTTTTGCAGGCATCATCTGCTGTGCGAGTGGCCTCGATCAAGCATCCAAAATAACTACTGGTGTGAACACCGGAGAAGTATGAGAAGGGGAAGAGAAACAGCAGGGGTGGTGGGAAGACCTGGAAGATGCGAAAAGAGGTCATAGCTACTGAAGCCTGGGCATGCACCTTGCACTATCAAGTGGCATAGCCATCTATACACCACATCGTAAGAGCAGCATTACCATACTGACAGGTGTAAGGGGCAGGCTACTATCCGCTGCTGTTTGGGGATGCTGTTCTGTATGCAATGTTCTGTTAATGACCATTGGATGTATGTGGGAAATGCCTGACAGTAGTGCAACGTTGCTTATTGTGCAAGTTATTAGCACCACTGGGACCACTGACTTACTCTTTGGTGGTCAGGGGGACTCCTCCTGAATGTCCCCTGCCATTGCAACCCTTTTTACCTTACTTAAGGTATATGTGGTATTTGCCCCCCCCTCCCTTAAGGCATCCAGTTCCCATTTTTACCCTAGGGTGTTTATATTAGCCTACATTGGTTTAAGGGAGTAGGTTGGTGGCAGCAGTACTTTACCTTTGGCTTCCCCAGGGGTGCATACAAGCTAATCACATTGGTAGCCCAATGTACCTTTTTGGTAGCCATTGGGGTACCAAAGAATTTGTTTAAATTCTGCTCTGCGACATTTTGTATTTTAGGATTTCGGGGCAGCCACGAGGTAGGCTCAAGGTGTCTGTTCTGACCATATGGGCTCTTTGTGAGCCAACATGGAAGCCTGCATATTGGTTCTAACTGGTTTAGATCACTGTATGTCCTTGTGCTCTCCCTCTCACTTCCTATGGGAGTTGTCTAGGCTGAGTGGCATTTCTACAGATCAACCAGTAAGGTTGGCTATCTGACACTTTTCCCCAGCCGCCTATAGTGAGTGATTATGCAGTCCTACTTAATGCCCTGCCTGGTTCTTCCTCTCTCTTGGCTCAACGTTCTAGAACTCGGAAGAAGCAGGTCTGCCAATCTGCTGAAGGAGATTTTCCCACTGATTCCCACCGTTTCTGCTGATTTTATACCCTCACTGGACCACATTGGCTGAGTGCAGTCGTTTGGAAATCTCCCAGGTTTGGTTTTCTGCTCCCGGGAGTCAAGTCTGGGCTTCCTGAATCCCTCATGGGCTGGCTCAAGCCTTCCATCCTGGAACTGTTCCCAGAGCTGTTTACCTCAGTTTTCCCACTGTTTACCACTAGGGTCTATCGCCTTCATGCTGGATGCTCCCGTCACCTGGAAGTGGGTTGGAACACCAACACCCAACATCAACAGCTGTGTGGGATGTCCTGGGCTGCCCACATACTTTATCCCCATGCTGAGGTGGTTTTCTGCTAGGCTGACACTCTTTCTTGTCCACCGGGCCACCGGAATACATCTCCACAGGGCCTTCCATCTTTGCAGTGTTTTCCTCACGCGGTTCCTTGCTCCTGACTTTCAAGCTTCAGGTTGTCATTGTTGAAAGGCTGTTTGTTCTTGTTAATCATGGGGGTTATCTTTGACTCAGGGTTAAAGCACCTAGGCACTGGTTACTTTAAACCGCACATAGGAAAGAAACCGCTACCCTGGTTGCTTTCCTATGGTGGAGCTATTTTTGCTGAATTTACCACTGTGAGTACTTACCCTTATCTCTGGGTCCTGGGGTGCTTATTATTCCAGATACTCACCCTCAAGTATCACTCTGGTCTGGGGTCCAGATTCTTAGGACGCCGGCCTCAAATGCATTTCCCCTTGACTTACATTGAAGGCCCTGTAACTTTTGGGTATTTTGGTTCTGCATCTGACCTTTGGATCTCTGGTCCACACCTGTGGGCTAAAACAGATGTGCCACCATGCAAGCGGCGGGCCCATTGACCCCGTTGCCGGAACTCCTATGGAACTTTCCACCTGCAGTGGGCCCCTCCTGAAGTGCCTTCAGGGGAACTTACCTGCCCATAGACATGTTTCCCATATCCACACAGGGTTCAGAAAGTGCAAAGCCAAGAATTGGATTTTTAGTAATTATCGGGGGTTTTCATTTATTTTTTAAGTCCCGCTCTTTTTTCCTATAGATGTGAATGATTGCTACACTGTAACTCATTTTAGCAACATTGTGACTATTTTTCCTGACAGTGAATTGCACTGGTTAGTGTTACTAACATTGTTTTTTGAGGCATTGTGCTATGAGTAGACATTGTTTTCTACCTTCTAGCATGATATTAATGATCCCCTGTGCATTTATATTATGCTAAAACTATGTCCTAGCTGGCCTGAATTCATGTGATGTGTCAGTGTTGGCCTTAAGGCCCTTTAGTTCTATTTTACTGGTAGGTCAAAATGTCTGTTCCCTTTTCTTCCTACCACTTGACTATATGTGTTAGGTCCTGACCCCTGGTCTTGGACCCACCAGATATAATAGGGGCGGGCTGGGTCTTTATAGCCCTGTGCTTAAAGGGGCCGGCCTATAGTAGGCTTTATTTGTTTTGTTAGGTTGTGTGGTTCCCTGGTTCCACCCCCCGCACCCACGCCAACTTTCTTATTTTATTTTGTGCTGGGTGTTCGTCTGGGATAGTGGGCCCATACAAAGGGTTTGGGGTGAGGAGAGTCCTAAAAGATATTTACAGTTTTATCAGTATGCAATGTATTTTAATAATGGGTTTTATGTGTAACGTAATGTAATGTAATTTGTCATTAATATAGCGCCTTTATCCCATTGGTATGGCCTCAAAGCACTGTAGGCGAACGCCCTCGGGAACCGAAGTCCAAGGTATGGGAATTCTTTGGAGAAGTTTTGGATGTGTGTGTGCATTTATTTGCCAAAACGAAGTTGGTTGGGAATGGCCAAGCCCCAGTTAGCTACCTGGGTCGAGCTGGCATGTGGGTGGGTGCAGGAGACTCGTTAGGTGTCCACCTAGACCTAATTGTTGTTGTGGGACTTAGATGCATTTTGATGGCAGAGGTGTTGCATGTTGTGTTTTAGAGTGTTGTATGGTAGCGGATGTGGGTGGGTGGCGTGGTAGAATCAACATGGAGTGTGATACGAACCCTTGAGCCCCAGCTGGTTCCTTGTCCTCATCGCTGCTGCATGGTATTATGTCCTGGGTCTGCTGGGGTTTACAGGTACAGGGCCATCATGCTTACTGTAGTCATTCAAATAGCTTATGGATAGCCTGAAATGACCCTCTAACCATAACGAACGGACTCCTAAGAGTGAACGATCCCCAGATGGAGGTGATGAGCAGCCTATCTAGGGTGAGGGGCAGAAAAGAGACTGACCCTCTTTATACTAAGGCTAGAAAGTCCAAGCTCATGAATATTTTAAAACAAATGTACTCAATTAAAATCTGGAAAAGGAAAACAGACTCGACCATGCACTTTAATATTTCCACTTGTGTGGACCACAGACTACAGTAGGATGCTCAGCTAGTAACTGGCACCCTGGATTGAAAAAACATCTGTAATTCTTTTTACATTGTCTTTTGAGCACAAAAGTGGAAATATTAAAGAGGGTGCTTAATCAAAGTTCAAATATTTGGAAAGAGGATAGAACTCTGTACCCCATCAAAGCACTCAGAACTAATGTTAAGCTCAGCCTCAAATGCGACATTAATGTTGGAAAGAGGCCAGTAACTCTAGTATCATTGGCAGGTATATCCGCTTGGAGTCTACCATTGAGAATACACAAGCCATATAAGAGAAGTAAATGAAATGATTGCCCTTTAGATTCAGTACTCTTCAGCCTAAGAACAGCTAGAGGGAACCTCCATTCAATGTATGGGAGTATAGAAGGCCAATGGGGAATTTTGGCATTGAAATTGCCTAGGAGAATGGTGGGTCGATTTTTAAAAATGATGAACTCTGCTAAAATGTCAGTTAACTTGCAAAATGTTTTATGTTTAGAAACTCCTGGGGAATCATATACATTAATCACAATGAGTTCCTTGTGTGATGCCAGGGTAGCGCCCTTTAAGATACCAGCCAAAACAAATTCAGCTGCCACTGGCAGTTTCTGAATCAATAGCTGATTTTGCACACTAATGTAGAGACCTCCCTTCGGCCTTCCCTTGGCACCTTGCGTGGCAGCAACCTGAATCGAACCCCTGCCCTTGTGATGGCAAGATTCTACAGCCCAGATTTCCTGCAGGGCCACATTGTCAAATCCCCCATGGCAGCTCATAAGCCCTCCTGCTGACAATAATGAGCATTTATTTTCCCGGGCATTCCAAGATAGAATGGTCAAAAGAGCACTAGGGGTGGTTTAATAACTTAGATTGGAGGGTAGTGTATAGCCATTGCTGTCCTCCTTTGGCGAGGGAAGATGTAGTGTACATTTCTTCATGTTTAACTCTCACTCACCTGCTTCCATCTCTCCTGGTCTCCATTATAATAAATGTGTACAGTACCTGGGGGTCTTGCTTGTTCCCATGACCAGTGCTCCCATCCCCACCAACAGTAAGTATGGAACAATTATAGCCCAATTGGACGAACAACGCCTCATGCTAGAGCACAAATGTCAGTACAGATCCCGCACTGAAGTCTACAATTGCTGTCGCATATTCTATATCCTTGTATCCCCAGAAAGTTCAGTGTCAGCAGGACAGCAGCCTCCCCCTCCCCCACACTGAGCTAGAAGGTTTGGGATAAAAGAAACTGTGTGCAAAATAAAACTCTGTGTTCATTATTTTATTTTATTGTTTAAAGTGCAGACCTTGCTCGAGAGCAGCGGGCGCTGTACAATGTGTGGGTAGACAGTGTTTGGGCTTGTGTCTTTTCACAGTAGTACAGTACTGTACATTGCGGTCTGTGCGTCCATCTGGATTAGTCCATGGTCAAGTATTGTTGAAAAAGCCACGTTTGGAGAGAATTACGAGATTGGAGAATTGTGGAAGCACTCCAAGCCAATGCCAATGAGTTCCAGAAGGTGGTGCGTGACAAGAGAAGGATTGTTTGTGGGCCCTCTCTTTGCAGATGAGTTGGGATTCGAGCCGGTTGGTCGATTTGCTGCAGGAGGAGCGCATGCCGGAAACTGTGCTGTGCTGCTTCAGCAAAAAGAAACCTGAGCGTTAATTTTTGTTCATGTAAAACAGACACTGTAAAGTTAAAGTGAGAAATCTGCTTGCTGTTTTGTAGCTGTGCAGTGTACATAGGTAGAACCAGTCCACCCTGTTCCAGTGTTGTCCCTCTGCAGTTGTATGCAAATCTATCCCTAAAGCTGTGTTGATTCCTCTTTGAGTGCCACGTTTGTATTTTCTGGGCTCTAGGATTCATTTTTCTGCTCATTGATTTGCATGGAGTGTGCATTCTGGTCCGCCTTCCTGCCATTCAGTATTTGTTTCCCCATGCCCTGTCTATGCAGACTGGCCTTACCCTATCATGTCAAGAGCTCAGGTAGGGAATCACAAGCAGGCCATTGATCGCTTTCCCCACCACTTAATTTGTTGAGGCACACCATCATCATTATCCATGAAACCCCCAGAGGTTACATCAGAGTTTCTCTGTTCACCAACTTTTAAATGAATAAAGCCTAAAGCCCTGATTCATGGAATTATTTGCGTGTAAAACGAGGATTTGCGTGCCATTCTGCCCGCAAATCCATGTTTGACGAACAGGGATTTGCAGGCAGAATGGCACGCAAATCCCTGTTTTACATGCAAATAATTAGATGAATCAGGGCCTAAGTCGGCATCAACTGGATTCATATATTTGACCACTTTCAGGATGCACCCCAATCTTTACGGTAGGCACAACAATCGGTTCAGCTTTCTTAGCTGAAACACACTGGAGCGCATGTTCCATGAACTTGTAATTTCACGGCAGGGAGCCGTTACCTTTGCATTGCAACATAAACGTCTCCCCGCTGACAAGTCGTCATTTTCACAACAGAAAATGTGTAGGGCAAAAGGTGGCAAAGTGAGAGAAACGCTGCCTGAGCATGCAAGCGTTTGCTTTTAATTGTGAGCGCCACTTGCCTTGTGTGCATGGTAAACAGTGTTTACAATTAAACCCTGCATGTGCACATGGTAAGCAGTGTTCACAATTACAAGTAAGCCCTGTCTGACATGCAAGGAGGTCAGGCAGCGTTTAATTGTAATTGTACACACTGCCTACCATGCGAGGATGGCAGATAATGTATACAATGGATCCCTATCTGGTCCACCTGCTTTGTGCTGGTGCATAAAGCAGGCGGACCCCATCAGGATCTCCAGCATTTGCGCCAGCGTGGAAATCAATATCGGCGCAAATGCTGCAGCATTTGTATGACCGAGAGGAAGGGAGGTGGAGGAAATTGTTTTCTGTCCCTCCTCTCTGAGATTCAAATGATTGAAAATGAGCCATAACATGAATGAATGCTGTAAAAGCCCAATGGAAGGCTCATACGTCATTCATATACGTTACATGCTCATTGAACATGAGTTCCACAGTGTCTTGTGTGTAGTGCGTGCTTCTCTGCAGGATCCTTGGCTGATTTGTTTTTGCAAACAAAACAAGCTATTGGAGGGCCGCGGGCTGTTGTTGGTGCCTCCTCGACATGCCGAGCCTTGCCGCGACTCGCAGCTGGCGTCAATGGAAATTCCTGTTTTGTCATTCTGGCCTGAGCTACTTCCCGCCTTTTCACGGCTCACCAGTAGCAGCTCTCGTCAGCGAGGCAGATAGCGCGGGCGGCGGGCGGTGGCCCCAAGAGATCGGCCCCTTCACAAAACGCCCGGCGTCGTATCCCACAAATTGTTGAGATTTTAACCTTACAGGCAGTTCAAAGATCAGCAAGTTTTGTATGTTTATTATTTAGTTATTTCATGTGGCGGGGAACTACTTTCGAGAACATTTGTGGCGAGTGGATACCGTTTATCCCCCATGTTACGAAATCAGGTTTTGATGGTGGGTGAGGAGGGCTAATTGTAAAAGTACACCGTTCAGTTAAAAAATGTTTTACCTCATACAAATAAGAATTTAGAGCAAAGGGAGATCACGTGGGTTCTTTAAAAAGGCACTATTTTATTTTTGTATGTGCCACAGGCAGGACCAGAACCGATGTCTCCAGGCTACCACGCAGAGCCAATCCTTTGCATTTGACAACCTTGCTACTCCTGGCATTTTAGGCAGCAACACTTTATTTTGGTCGTGTACGTTTCTGTAATTTACATTATCAGGAAAGGCAGTGCTTTCATTAACTTTTTGGGAGGGGAAAACTTAACATTTCAACCTAAATGTCAGGTAGAATTCCCCTACATTTTATTTTTCAAAGCTGTGAAAGAAACTGAAGACAAAGTAGGAAACAGACTTATAAAAACCTCAACCTGACGACAGGCAGTGGAGGGAGGGATAATTAAATACATTTAATAGCATGCCATAATGGTACTACTTGGCCATAAGATAGCAACACCTGGTAAAGGGTGTTAGTATCTAGTCATACTATGGCAGCGCCCAGGAAATGCCTAATGGCTATACAAGAGGCAAGGCTGTTGGCTTTGCTAAGGATTGTTGTAACAGGGATTCAGCGCCACGAACAGATGCAAGAGGCACAGTTTATACATCAAGTGGTTAAAGTGCACTTATATTCCACAAGGAGCGGTTTATAGCTGCAGTTAAGCCATTAAACTGCAGACGGCGGCTCAGAAAGCACTGACCTAATACAGAGAGTTCCCAGAAAGGGGATGTTTTGGGCGGGGAATGGCATGCAGTCAGTGACTTAGGAACTGGCATGGCCATGGGCAGCCAATGAGTGGTTAAATACCCAAACACCCTCAGGGGTGTGTCCCTCCTGCTCTGTGTCAGTTCCTCCTCTGGTCTCACCTCTCTCCTATCTTCACTTCCCGTGAGAATTGTTTCTGCTTATGTACAGCACTTACAGTGCCACATAATAGCCAAAACTGATGATAAAAAAGCCAGGCCCGACAACTCACAGTCGACGAATGTAGGCACAGAGTTCCTTGGTGCTCGGCCCATTTATTGTTCCACTCTGTCCATTCTGGGAAGCACCGTCCCAGTTTACTTCTTGCAGACGGCAAAATGCTAAAATGGCGTGCAAAAGGCAGAGGTCATAAGAGGCAGTGGCACAGCAGGACTTTTCTCCCTCCAGATATGGCCCCTCTTGTGTGGGTAGTGCTGGGCTCTTTCCTCCTTGTTTCTATTTTGTCCTAATCCTCATAGTTGGGTGGACAGCTTAAGGGTTAAATACTCCCCTCTGATGTGGGGCCAGCCGGGCAGACTCAGCCCTTTATCCTTCTGAGGTTGATAATTTGAGGACCCTTAAGGTGGGTATTAACAACACTTATTATTACAGTGCTTAGAGGTGGGAGTAATCCAGCATAAAGCACTGCTTACAAACGCCTGATGTTATCCCTCTTTCGTCAATGTGGCTTGAGTTCAGTAGTTACATGTAAACGTCTCAACGTGCGTATATACTAGGCAGCAATGGGGTTACATCTGTTATCAAGGTCTCTAATGTTACCAAATAAGGAACAAAGGCACTGTGGGGCATGGATACACCAATATGTCCAAGATCACACCGTTTGGCCAAGTGAAGGTGCCAAGTTTAGAACTCTGTGGAGCCTAATTTTCCATCTGGTAAAAATCATGCGTAAAACCAAGATAAAGGGGCTAATTTTCCAAAATGTTGCACCTGCATTTTTACTGCACACCATATCTTCATTCATTTGTATGGTGTAGAATGGGCTTGGATCGTATTTTACAATTTCAACTCCCCCTTAGTCCACACCATACAAATCCTCAATCCAGAGTTTTAAGTGGTGTAAGAAATTGATGGGGGGCTCATTTGAGGGCGTAGCTTGCATGATGGGTGTGATCTGAAAAGTACACAAACCATAGTAAGGTACACAAACAAATATATAAATGTATGTAAGCATTTATATATGTGTATGCATACCTTACAATGTTTTGTGGACTTTGTAAGCCATCTTTTATAAACCTAGAAATATGTCACGGAGTCCCCAGGTTCGATGAGGGTTAAAGACGCTTTGGTGACCTGGGAAAACAAAAGGACAGTAACTGTCTCTGGTGAGTCCACGTGCGAGGGGTCACCAAAGGAATTTACAGTGAGTGACAGAGTTCCAGCCAGCCCACAGCGCTCTGGCTTGCTAGCACTTATGTCAGCTTGCCTGACTTAATGGCGGGCATCTCCTGTCGCAGCTGCAAGATTGTGGAGCGAGTAGGGAGCAAGGAGGTTTAGCAGCACCTGCCTTTTGTACTCAGCAGTGCAAATGATCAAAAGTGCGTGAAGGGGATCTGTTTGCACCTAAGTGCAAATGTTGGACGTCCCCTCACGCAATTTACGTGGACTTAAAAAATGAGCCCCAAACTGCTTCTTACCATCACCTGTGCACCTTTCTCCATATGGTCTGCGACCTCAAAACTGTTCTAATTGTGCAATCTAAAGAACGGTTGAAGGAATACGTTAACTGGGGTGAGCACTAAGGTGCCCATCTGATTGTTTCCGGGTCGTGCTGCTGCCCGCAGTGAACTCTTCCGTTTCGGTCAGAGTGGCTTGCACAGATACAGCCAGTAGCAGGTGCTTGTGGATTACCAAGTGACGTTTTCTAAAGTGGGTTATTCTGGGCGCTTTCCAATTGTTCCCCACATCCAGGCAGAGACACGGCTAGTAGCTATACTTCCGAAGGACGGCCCCAGGGAGTCGGAGAGCCAGGGGAGACGGTAGATTCTATCGGGTGCAATTACAGGGGAGGTCACCAGGGACATCCTGAGATTGGTGGAGACCTGGAATGCAGAACATGCAGGTAGCGTGAGGGAAACTTCTTTGTAGATCTGAGAAACAAAGCAGGGGAGGTGTGATCAGAAACACTTACATTCCATGCAACTCTGGCTTACCGAAAATATCTGTGATAGAGGGCCCATTACACTATGGAGGGAGAGAAAGGTAGGGTCAGCACCCCTAAAACAGGGCGCTCAAGTTCCCCTTTATCCCATGTGTGAGTAGGTCATCGAGGCCTGACTTTACTCTTTGCATTCTGGAACGTGTAGTTTTATATTTCCCATTTAAATTAACGACTTAAAGTCACAGAATTCAAAGAAAACATGACTTTGTGAGTACTACCGCATGGAATGAGGACCACTGTGAGGTGTGCCTAACTTTATGTGGGAGAGGAACTGGGTCAAGAGCCCTAGCACAACGGGGCCAGGGTCGTGGGCTAAAGCCCATTAAAAAAAACATACGGCGAGCATTGGCTCAACACCCATGTCACCATGGGTGAAGCGGGGGCATTGGTCAGAAGCGTCCCTGAGAGTATGGAGGACATTGGGTCACATGCTTTCTCAAATGAGAGTTTTTCTAAAATGACCGGGCCCTGGTCCAGCACCCCTGGCAATAGCTATGCAGAGGCTTGGGTGTAGCCCTTAGACCACTGGTATACACACTGGAGAGTGCCCCTAACACCTTGGTGCATGGTGCCAGTTGGATTATATGACTGTGCCTCAACTTGGGCTTCTGACCACAGCTATTTGTTACACTATGATGTATTAGTGGGATTGATACTGTGCACCCATGCCATTTGCATGGTTTCCTAATGCTATGGGATATGCAAGAAAAGTGGGTTGGGTTTGGTTAGTGGGATAGAGGGAAAATGCGAGATGGCTTGGCTGTTGTGTTGTTGCATGCAGATGAGTAGTACCGGGACTGGTATCCCTACATATTATCCCCACCAAAAATATCGCCGTACATATGGTCGTTTGTCTCGCCATAGGTGATATTTTTGGGGGGGGATCTTTGTGGGAGCGAGAGTTGCGGGGTTGTCCCTCGCACATTTAAACATGATGCGGGGGTTGCAGGGTGTCCCCCGCAGGGTCCATGGCTCCATATCGCCACAAAAATATGGCGATATTTTTGTATTGCGATATTTTTGCGGGGATATTAACACATGGAACCCCGGGACTCTGTGTGCAGGATTCTTTCTAGGTGATTTGTGTCAGAAAGTCTTGTTGCGGTATCTGTACCCAGAGGGGCACCTTGCGTGCCCATAGTGCAAGCATGGGTGAGCAGCGACTGTGTTATACCGGCTCGTGGTAGAGATGTATGCTTAAGTTGTTTTAGCTTAGGGGGATTCTCAGTTGCACTGTGTGGGGGCCCTAGTCGATGTGCATAGAGTATGGCGCAAAGTGGGAGTTGGAGCAGTTCAGGAAGGGAGCAGACAGTTGAGACGCCCCCAGCATGCACTCTATGGATCCTGTCAATCACCAGCATTCACTTGTCAATAAGGACGCCCTCCGGTGACAGCCACCACCAGAAGACTATCACAATAGACCTCTCGAGAACCACATCAACAATACCTCCCCAGACATAAACTCCATGAATAACACAGTCTTTGAGCAGGCACCAGAGTGCAGATGCCACATTGTGGCCCCACAGAGGTGGACATCCGTGTGAGCATATAGAGTAGCAGGATCCCTCGCGGCCACCCTAGACTGAGTCCAGATATCACAATGGACTTGCAACGAGAGAACATCACACTGAACCACCCCCCGGGGCAGGTGCTTTAGTGCTGATGCTAAAATGAGAGTAGCTCATCATAGCAAGTACCGCAGGGGAGACCACTTAGGAGAAAGGGCCCCAGAACAGACAACACAGTTGACCCCCAACAACCCATGCACAAATAACAAGGCACCTTTGGTCTCCCTCTGGACCTAGTAAAGGTCTTCACATGGGCCCGTCAGGAGCAGCAAACCTCAGTGTGTAACCCGGGCGAGGGCAGATGCTGCAGTACTGATATTACGGTTCCTCTTAAAAGAAGCTTTTCGCTCTGCATTGGGCCCCTTAGTAGGAGAGGCCCACAGTGCATCCATAACCACGCAGGTATTTTACAAGACTAATAAGTAAACAAAGTTGGCAAACCAGGACGGCGAGACTCAGCGCAAGGACCTGAATTATAAAGAGTGGTGTGAGGAGCTCTGCCGGTGAGTGTGGGTGTGGGGACTTGCCAAGTCCTCCACCAGTAAGACAGAACCAAGTTGTTTTTACAGACACACTGCGCACACACAGAATATAAATTGCAGTTGGTGTATGTTTATTTCCCAAGAAGGTAGCCTGACGCGTGTTTCGAGCACTTGCTCTTCTACTGAGGCTGAGTAGTGGGAAGTCTTTAATAATATCACAATAGATGTGGTAAGCAACAAAAAATAGAAGAATCGTGGGCTCCACTTGATATGCAGTTGCAAGGACAATTGAAAGCGTAATCACGTGAAACAGCGTCTCGGCTGTAACAGTGAACAGGAGTCCTATTGGAGGAGATTAAGTGCTACTGTCAGGATTTTCCCCCTTTGTGAAAAGTCTTAGTGGACCAACCTAGGTCCACTTCGCACGTTGGCTGAGATCCCTGAAACTCTGCTGCAGTGATGGTGACGCCACAAGATGCAGTCTGAGGTGTAGAACAGGCGTAGTCCTTTGGGAGAATTTTCAGTGGTTGAGCTGTCCTGGAGTCCAAAGCGTCCTTTCAAGGGAGGAAATGCGGTGCAACGTTTTAGTCTGAGGTTACATTATTTGACAAGGCTCTCAGTGGTTGAGGTTCCCTGGGGATCTGCACGCAGTTCGAAATCCCAAATTCTCTGTCTTTGACTGCCATCCGGGAACGGGTATTATTGGCATTAATCCAAGCATCCATGTCGGAGGATTGCATTCCGTTTGGCAGCTCTGAAGAGGAGTTGGTTAGATCTAGGTGGTAAAGACGTTGGGTTGTTAGATTTCAGTCGATAGCTGGTATTTAGTGATTTCTGGAAGGTTAGCTGACCCTCAGTGCGTAAATTCCATTTGAAAAAGTTGTTCCAGCGTCTTGCTGTGATGTTAGGTCAAGAGGAGCCCCTGTACTTCTTTCTGGTGTATTGTGGAATTGTTCGGAGAATGTCGCTGCTTGAGCTCGGTGGTCTCGTCGGGTGGTGTCTATGGGGTAGATTCCCTTGCATGAATTTCGCTCCAGTGCGCTGAAGGGCATGAAGAGCGATAAAACCTTACAGCATCTTTTTATTGAATGCCCGAAACTACTCTATATTAGAAGTTCTTACTTTTTAGGATTTGTATATACCTATGAGTCTATTTATTCATGACATTTCTTGAATCAGATTTTAAATGGTAGTTGTAGTAGCTTTGAAGTTTGTATGTGAAGTTTTAGCTATGTCGAGGCTATTCTATTCATTTTTGTTTGGTAGGTTGTATTAATATATTTCTTTCCATTTTTATATTACTATATTTATATGATTGTTTTCTTCATTTGTGAAAGGTTTAATTGACTAAACTAAATCACAATAAAAGAAACAGTGATGCAAAGAAGCTTATAGTGTATTCTTTTCTTGACTGCTAGCTAGGGGGGCGTTGGTAATGCTGGTGAGGCATGCTCTCTCTGGTCTAGTATCAGCCCCAATTGTGTGGCGGTGCTCCAACCTCTTCGCTGCTTCTTTATTAGGTGTGCCGGGATGCCACGGCATATCCGTTTGACGTAATCTATTCATAAAGAGCCTAACGACCAGAACATGTGTGTTGCTACTTCGGTCCAAGTGTAAAATAAGAAATACATGTGAATGAAACAGGAAAAGGGACAAGGCCGCACATTTTAAATTTGTTGCCAGTTTTCATTGGCCGAAAAGTTTAGAAAAAGATTCCTTGGTACACTTGTTGGCAGGACGGTAAAGTTGACTGTCAATCGGGAGGGACACCACACCCCAGTCCTGATTTTTCATTTCTCCATCATCTGCATTCTGGTAGTTGTAGTCTTGGGTCACTTCAATTGATGAAATGGTACATACATATTAAAGGCTAAGCCCAGTACTGGAGACAGTTGTCCCCAGTGACATGGAGTCATCATGCAACCTTACATGGGGGACACAAAGTTGTTAAACATTCCTAACAATCACAGCCATGTTTTTGTGTGATTAGTGGTTGTTACAAGTGGCATGTTAAACTATTCTCTTGAATTAATAGAGCCAGGCATGCGCACACCTCTTATCTCCCGCAATGCTCTGCTTGTGAGAAGGGGCATATTTATGATTTGGTGGCAAGAGCTTATGATTAGGAGCCCGATGGGGTTTCCTAAATATATGTGCCAGGGTTTACATTTTTCAGAGAATTAACCACACGCTTGTTTCACTATCAATCAATGTATTTATTAGCTGGCATAGCCATTGCAGCAAAGTAATACATAATTGTACAAACAGTATAAAATAATCACTTTAAACATCAACAGTAATAATCTATAAATTACTAAAACATACAACAACATCTTTTCAAAATTACTTTAAATTATTCAAATAAAAAAAATCATGTTATCACAAAGCACTAATCATTGATCTCCTTTCTGCATTGATCTTACTTCCCAATAACTATTTGCTTCTGCCCAACGCTTTCCACAAGAATCGGCCAGATCCAAACTGTACCCATTTTTCATGAGCAGTAGCGCATTATATAAGCAGCTTAAACTGTCCTAGTGCCATCTTCTCTAAATTACGGTAGCAAACAATTTCCTTAGATCACTATAATGAGGATCGAAGAAGGACAAAGTGAATTGTAGTCTGCAATGACACTTGATAGCAATTACAGTATGGGAATACCCGGTGTGATGAATCAACTTCCGGTGCACCAGTGGTCCAGGGATGAATATCTGGTTCTAGACCATCAATCAGGCCCACGCCTCTAGTACACTAGAAGGGTTTTGAACAGATTGGTAACCCAAGCAAATAATAAAACTGCCATGTCCAATTTTGGTAACGTGGACGGAACGGCAGGCTTAGCTCTGCAAGATCGTGTATCGTTGGTTAGTTGCAACACAGCAACACAGCAAAAATACAATTATTACCCAATGATAAAAGGAACTGTTCAGTCAAGGTTGCATAACGTATCTACTTTATTATCATTCAACAGACAGTTCTAGCACACTACTAAATACAACCCACCCTGTAAAGGAATGAAGTGGACAGACAGGAGAGTAGTCAGTAAAGTACTTAATCGCAATAGTTCAAGGATACTTGGTTTCAGCACAAAGGGAGCAATGGGTCGTAAACATTTCACTAGGGGCCTTCGGAGAAGGACCAGGAGGACAGAACCACAACGTACCTTGTGCTTGTAGAAAGAAGTTCTTGGTGCTCAACAGTGTAGAATCGGTTTCAGGGCACTTTGCAGCTTCAGCAACAGAATTCAAGATGGGAGATAGCTGCGGGTATCAGTCGGCAGGCAGTTCGGCAAGCGAGGCAGGACGGACAGCTGCAGGCTGGCCTACACGGCAGCTCGGGGGTCAGGAATCGCTGTCTCAATGCTGGTTGGCAGGTCTGAAGCACTAGTCAAGACGTCTCAGATGACGTTCGCAACTGCGGCCAATCAGTAGTGCAGTCGGTTGCGCCTCGAGGGGCTCGACTGGCTTTAAAAATATCCTTTAAGGCGGATGATGGTTGATGCTTTTCTATGCACTTCTCCTAGTTTCTTCACTGGGCTTGTGTCGTCCTTTAAGGTGTACGGCCCAAAGCTGAGGAGAGTATTGCATGCAGCGGCTTAGTCCTTTGTTTCGTTCAGAGACTCTCTGGCACTTCCCACCTAGGAAGCTTGCTTGCAGGGCACGCTGTGTGCTATTTTGGTACCGGTTCTGGAGCTGCTTGGAGGGTCCTCTGGATTCAGTATCTCCCTCTGTTCCCTGAGGATGTTCAGGGAAGGGATCTTGCTTCCCTCTATGGAAATCCTGGCCTACCTTCACGGGCAGAAGCTGTAAGGCAGACTGTACCTTCAGCCAGGGTCCAAATGAGTTATTCTTGTTACTCCTTGCAAAGTCTTCAGATGATCTGCCCAAAAGGGGGGCTCAACCCTCTTTTAAAGCCAAATGTGCCCCGGTGATTGGTGTAGGCTAAGCCTACCTTAATGAATCAATCATGGGTCCCCACCAACAATCTCCTGCATGCGTGAGGTCATAACCAGAATGCTTCTCAACTGGAAAGTTAAAGGGGTGAAAACATGCACTACTAAGTCACGCACATCGTCCTGTCTGTTGTGGATCAAAGGGTCTCTCTGGTTAATTGAGCTCTCTGTGGTCCCTGATTAAAGCAGCAGGTCTTCCTTGAAGCTGTGGCCGGACCAGACTTTCGGTCGCCGCCAAACTACATACTTGTACCTTCTGAATGGGATCCTCCTGCCGGGATGAATACTGTAAACAGCTGTCCCAGACATGACATTTCATTGCTCTCGATACTAAGAGGCGGGAGCTGGCTTCAGATCGACCCAGATGCATATTAAAGGTGTTGGGGTTTCCTGTCTTTTGCTAGCCCTGCGGCCAGGCCTCTCGTGGGCCTGCTTGAATTAACTCTCACAAGTATGCGTAGCTGCCAACAACAGGGCCAACAAAAGACAGGGCGGATCCATGGAGCCTTTGTCATTTAATCTGGCTGGCCATGGGAGGAGCAAGGTTTTGCAGTCTCCCTTTTGAGATGCCTTGATGTACTCCTGGCAGTCACATTCCAACTAAATGTGAAAGGTGGGGGGGTGTCGCCTGTACTTTGTGTCCATCCAGAGTACACAGGCCAATGTGTTTGTCGTGTGGTGGGCATAGGAAAATGTGTCCGGATTAGCCCCATATATTTTCTGCTGGTTGATCTACCATCATTCAATTTCATATAAAATTTCCAAAAAACCCAGGCGAGGGCACACCCACCGTGCGGATGGTCGAATTCATCACACCTGGCCATTGAGCTATCCAGTCCACCTAGGGGTATACACTTTCAAATTCAGACAGCCAAATCTAAGTTGCAAATGTAACCAGCAGATTTTTTCTATCAATTAGTTGAGCAGAGTGGACTTCCTGCTGCCAAATGCATTGTACTTTCAGGAGTAGCGCACCACGCGTGAAGACTGAAAGAAATCCACTTGAACAGAACCAGGACCTGCAGCTTTCCATGCTCTCCACTTCCACCATGGATATAGAGAGCAGCCTCCACCCACTCTCTAATCCCCTTCTCGCCCTTGGTAAACATTACAAAAGTGGCACTCCCATGTCTTAGAATCTATTAATGTTCCACCGTTTGGAGATAGCCTTTGGTGCCCAAAGCTACCAACTGGCAAAGAGCCCTTTTATACCTCATTCTTACTGCAGCATTAATGGCTTCCCAAGCACGTTCCTTTACATTCTTCCTCTTTATATTAATACACTTTAATCTCCTACCACGCGTGGGTCATCTGTTATATCTCCCTCTAGTCGCCTTACCTCACGTGAAAGGGGCTTGTTAACACCACAACATTCCGCATCAAACTATTCCAACAAATTATTTTTCACAGGTGGCCAATACGAATCATGGAGGATGGGAGGTCGGAGTGGAATGTCGTCCCGAATTAAGCCATCCAAAGTTCTTACTCAATATGGACTCGGGAGGGGGTCGGCTTGGATGATTATCTCAAAGTGAGGCAAAGCCGCAGGAACCTGTATTGTTAATATCAACTTTTTTGCTGGAATTCTTGGACTTATGCTTTCTGGTCGCTCCAATCCTTGCAGTAATCCAGAGGGTGTTGGGGTCGCTCTCAACCCGACCCATCACTTCCAGGTCATTAACCATAGACCACTTATCCTTGTGGACTAGACAGTCATCTTCAATTGACCTAGCATAGGGCGATAAAAAGGTGTATCTAACAGGAGAGTCCAAATAAGTCCTTCGGGTAAGGGTGCAAAACCCTCTTCTTTCAAAACCTTTTCGATTCAGCACTGACTTTATTACCCCAGCAGTCTCCAAAATCAGGGTGGGAGTTAGCATTGAATTTATTCAATATTTCTGAATGATCAGCCACATCTTTAGAACCCTCGTCATCAATCAAACAATCATTAGGATCCCCCACCCTGAGCATTAAAACTCCTTGATGACACATGAACGCATTCTCCGTGCTCACATTTCTTATTGTCTTCAACATAAGAGAAACCAAATCCTGGTCCAAGGCAGTGTTATAAACATTAAACAATGAAATCACCAAAGAATCATCAATGCAGTCAATTTCACTTTGAGCTTTAATGGGACTCAGCAACTAAGGTCTTCTTTTGCCTGCCCTCCCCTCCACTTAACCCCTGGCATAGAAAAGGATGGGAACCCTTCTTCTGAATGTCTGATAATGGCCTGGTCTCCAGAATGTAACAAATGTCAGTTCCCCTCCAAAACTGTGCTCATCCCCATGCTCCAATTTTGAGCCTAACCCAGCAACATTCTGTGAAATAATGGAGAAAGGTTTTGGAGCCTCGTGAACAGCCCTTCTCGCAGGGAACATATATATTGTTTCAATCTATTTTTATATAGCGCTACAAACCTGCAGGTATCTGAGCACTGAAATAACAGTTGATATCATTATCCCACTGCATAGTACTCAATTTGTCAACCTTGCAAGGATGAAAGGCTGAGTTGGCCCTGCTGGGATTCGAAAACCTGCATCAGAACAAGCACTCAACTCGCTGTGCTATCCATTACTCAGATTATAAGCATTCCCATCAACAGATTCTTGGGGCACCTTTAGTTCAGGCATAGATTGACTGATCTTAATCGCCTAGGTGAGGGACACATTGTTTACCTCAACAATATTGTTGGGCGGGGTCACCATAGGACATGCATTCCTAACCAGCCAATGCTTAACAGGAAAAACATTTAAAACACCATGAGATACAGGTGAGGGTCTACCAGGGGTTCAGGGAAGAGGATTGTTCAACAATTATAATGAAGTAAATAAAGGTAGTAAAACTATAAGGACCCAGGCAACCCACACAAGGGACCAGCATTAGGGCTCGACACACTAAAATGGTTATTCGATGCTCGATCTGAATGACACCTGGCCTAGTAGGATCGTTGTCTGTCTTCCACTGTTTTCTCCTCCCTTGCCTCGTCGCGCCTTGAAACACTTGTGTATAGGCGCGTTATAAATGCCATATCATATCACAGCATATCATATTGTATCATATCAATCCATTTGGCCCCATTTATACACTTCCTCTTAAAATACGTGTTGCAGAGACTATAGGCCTGGCATGTCTCTCTTTTACCAGGAACAAAAACATCTGCTGGATATTTGGGAACCAAGAGCTCAAGTTCTGCCGGGCAACTTTGGGATTAACCCTAATGGTTTATAGAAAATCCCCAAAGGAACCTCTTGAATAAAACGTGCCTGCCTAATAACACTGCTCAGGAATGATAGCTCCTTGGTGATTAAAGGGGTACTACTACAGGTAATGAGCACACAGTCTCCTGCCCCAAACTCATGACCAACCCCAGCTGATCACCTTGCCTTCAGACTATAGTGGCCTGGCTCCAATGCTGCACTAATCAGTGTTGATAAAATGAACAGACTTTAAAATAAGTAAAACAGTTGTCTTCACATGTCCAGCTCTCAAGACAGAAACCCGATTAACAACAACCACAAATGCGTAGCGTCAGGTGGGAAATGCAAATGTTCCAAACTGGATCTCAAAGTTGTTGAGTTTGTGCTGGTAGGTAAGGTCGGGACAGGAGATCGCCTGTGTTTCACTGAGCCTCGCGTGACGCTTGATCCTTCAGCAGCAATGCTAACACGATATCAAAACCAGAAACAGCTCCCAGCTGTGGGTAAGAAGTGATCTGAGTATTGTGATCACTTTTACACATCTGGACAGTTGCCTTGCTCACACTACATCCAATCCAACCGGAGAAGTGATGCATTATGTTTTATTTGCTGGTGGAAGGAGTCATGTTTTTTGTGCTTTCTTTTCATCATTAGGCTTGATTATGATGTCAGCCACCTGTGATTGTAACTTGGGGAATTTTGAAACTGTAGGTTTGATTTACACATTTGTATTATATCGGAAGATTGATCTCCAAGATCGTTGGACTTTAATACATTGTAAAACTAAAGTCAGTTATGACTTGTAATATTTTTGATTGGTTTTATACTACTTTAAACACCCAATGGAGAGCTTGTTAATGTATTTTGAAAAAACAAAAAAAATGAAAACAATGAAATGCGAGTAGGATCACCATAATCTTTTCTTGTATATCTTGTTTTTTTATTTATTATTTGTATACGGTTTTTATAAACCTTTACAAAAAAAGAGAATAAAGACAGAATAAAATGTGTACACAAATCAAGATTAAAAATGAATATCATAGTACAGTACAATCCATGTTGAATGAAACCAAACATCATATTCATACCTTCGTATTTACACATGCTGCATTCTGTATGAAAGTTAAAATCCTTTATCCAATTCTATATACACAGGAGCATCATTACTCGTCAATTACTAGGATTAAAATTGCGTATTACATGTAATTAGCTAGCACTCTCCCCCCAACATCAATGTGAGCCCTCCGCGGGGGCCCCATTAAATGTGCTCCATTCATTTAACCACAGTGGATTATCCCCAAGATTAAGTTACATGGTTACGTGTAGTCAGATGACAATTACAATTTCTTGTATATCTTGGCAAGGGACTGTCAGGGTCGCCTGCTGGACTTCAACTTAGTTTGTGGGATAGAATGTGCACAATGCTCTCTTTGTATGAGCATCATGATCCATCCTATGTTGAAACACTTCAGTGGATGGTGTTATTTCAAAGGGGTGCATTCATTGTGGTGTGCGATTTAAACATGTGCTCAAATTACGCAATGATAGTGAAAGGTTGGAGCTGGAGAAGGGAAAGTATTATTTGAAGGAGGAGGACAAAAGAAGAGAGAGGGAAAGGTTGCAGTTGAAGGACAGAGCAGGAGGAAAGAAGAGCGGTTCAAAGTGGGGAAACACTATTGGCCTAGCCAACAGGTCAAACGGGCAGGAGGGAAAAATCCAAGGGGCAGGCAGTGAGACCTTTGGCTCTACGGCTATTGAGAATCCAGGTCACATGTGAAGACCAGGTGGCAAGACTTGGAGACATGGACCCAAAACTCTGGTGGGGCCCACACCCTAAGGGGCCAGAAAGTCACATCGGCAGAGCCAGGAAGGGGTCAACTCCACAGGACCACACTTATCCAGTGCCCAGGGAGAAGACCCAGGCCAAGGCAGAAGGCCTGTTGTGGACATGGGGACAGAATATGGCAGTAGCCAAATATAGAACTAAAACAGATGCCTAGCATTCCTGGGGAACTGGATCCTGTCCATTCAGCAGAGCGAGCAGGGCACCGTATCTCCAATACCCAGAGGGGTGGAAATGATGTAGCCAAGTCAGACACAGAACTACAGCCAGAACCTCGGAGAACCTGACCCCACCACAGCCAAGGACGGCCACCGGGGCACTACAACACCCTAAGACTCTGAGTGACTTTGTTGGGCTTTGTGAACTTTGATTTCTAGAACAGGACTTGGACTTTTTGTCATGCCCAATGGCGGGATGCAGTGAGGCCACCAGGGCTGGGGTCTGCCCATCACGGCTCATGTGATCACTCCTTACCTGCATGCCATGACATCACTCTCAACTGGGTTCTCCCGCTAGCCCTGACACCACCCACTCCATAAGGTGCAGCGGTTCCCCTGGTGGGATCCTAGGATGTGGAGGACTTGCTGAAGTTAAGAACTACAATTCCTGTCGCTCTGCAGCTCAATGAACATGCACAAGGTGCACACACATTCCAGGGCTATGTGAACCCAGAAGATCCAGTGGCCCAGTGCTCCTTATCAAGTGTTGTTGGCATGTTACCAGAGGTTTCCTTCTTCTAGTGATTGTTTCACTGCGGACCCCGCCTCCCCCCTCAGAAGTGGATTTGTTTGTTACGCTTGGCCATTGATATTTCACTGTTGACAGGTCTGTCTCTGCGCACCCCTCTACCTTATGGAGTACTCACCGGACCAAGACTGTTTGCTGACTTGCTCTTGTATTTTGCCATTTTAATGGGGTATCTCGGCTCTGTGTCTTTTTATGGATGACCTTCCGCGTCCTTGTTTCTCATGTTCTTTGTGGACTTCCTTTATGCATTCTTGTTTGTGTCATCCTTGTGGACTTCCTTTGTGTGTTCTTGTTTCAGTGTCTTCCTTGTGGACTTCCTTTGTGCGTCCTCGTTTCAGTGTCTTCCTCGCGGTCTTCCTTGTGTGTCCTCGTTTCAGTGTTTTCCCTGTGGACTTCCTTTCTGCATCTTCGTATCAGTGTCTTCCTTGTGGTCTTCCTTGTGTGTCCTCGTTTCAGTGTCTTCCCTGTGGACTTCCTTTGTGCATTCTCGTATCAGTGTCTTCCTTCTGGACTTCCTTTGTGCGTCCTCGTTTCAGTGTCTTCCTCGCGGTCTTCCTCGTGTGTCTTCGTTTCAGTATCTTCCCTGTGGAATTCCTTTGTGCATCCTCGTATCAGTGTCATCCTTGTGGACTTCCTTTGTGTGTCCGCGTTTCAGTGTCATCCTTGTGGACTTCTTTGGTGCATCCTCGTTTCAGTGTCATCTTCGTTGACCAGCTTGTGTGTCTTTGTTTCAGTGTCTTCCTTGTGTACTTGCTTTTGTGTCCTCGTTTCACTTTGTTCCTTGGGGCCTTCTTCTATGCGGCCTTATTTCGTCCTGCCTCCGCTGGATTGGCTTCCATGCCACCTCGTCTTGTAAACCTGTGGAACTAGTGCCTGAACGTCAGACTATCGAACCCTCCAACTCTCAGTATTCCTCGTCCATCCATTTCTGGCCAATTGTAGTTACATATAGAAGACCCTCCTGGATCTTAGATCTTCTGATTCCCGTCTGGCATTCCGGTTACCAGATGCCATTGTATTTTGTATGATTGTGACTGTTATTATTATACATGTACTGACTAGTTTATTTTTTGTTCCCTACAGCCGGGTGCTGGACTCAAGAGTTGATCGCCCCACTGCCTTTGTCTCCACCCTTTGACAATGTCATTTATCTGTGGTCCGGTCGTCGGGTGGGGTGGAAAGTCTATGGTGGATTGCCGTCTATGGTGGCTTGCCTCGTGCAACTCCAGAGATCTCCCAACACATTTGACCTCAAGAACAGAGGTTCTTCGAGAGCAAGGGAAACACTATATTGTGCGACCATCCTCACACTATTTGTTTATTTATAGAAAAACTGCCTTATAATACAAATAAATCCTTAGGCATGGCCCTAACTCAGGGGTTCGCAACACGTGGCTCATCAGAGGCTTTGAACTACAGCTCCAAGGATCCCTCGCTATTGGCTATGCTGGAAAGGGCTGATGAGAGTAGTAGTCCAAAACATCTGCAGAAGCAAAGGCTGCAGAGCCCTGCCCTAATCCAACCTTATGTTCCTTACTGTCTGGATGTCCAGGAGTGTCAGCTGTCAGCACCCAGAACCTGGGCAGGGAGACAGTGGAGTGGAGGTAGCCTTCCCAAGGTGTGTTGATATTGTTGTTATTCCCAAAGGCATGGATCTGAAACCTGTGGCTCTCTAGATGATTCGGCCTATAATTTCCATGATCCATCACCATTAACTATGCTGGTTAGGGCGGATGGGAGCTGTAGTCCAGTACAATCTGGAGAGCCAAAGGTTGCAGACCCTTGGCCCAAGTTGTGCATCCTTTGCCTGTGTGTGCATGCACCTGTGTCGAGAACTTCAAATTCAAGTTTGTGTGTGCTGTTCATTCCTCTTTGTGAGAGTGGCCGTTGCAGAAGAGATCATTGTCTGTATGGGAGTTTATTTCAGGTTTATTTTGATCAAAATAACATCAACCATAAAAGACAATACACTAATATTGCTCACTACTTAGCCATGTTGTTAGAAGACAGCGTGGAGTAAAAGGTTCCGATTGCCGGGCAAGATGAACTTTGCTTTTGGGAAGGCTGAGTGATCATGGGTTAAAGGTGTTCCAGACAGCCATAGATAGGCTGTAGGCTATCCTTGGGTCCCAGAGCGGGGAAAAGGTCAGGTTTTAAGGGATTTCCTGAAAGTGAGTTGCTCCTCGAGCTTGCAGATCCGGAGGCAGGGGGAGCTTGGTGAGAAGGAAGCACTGCCCAGGTGAGATTTTATAATGGAACTCAATCATTGTCAGACTTTCATAACATCCTTATAGCAGTATCTTTTAAGTTCATGTCAGGCTGAAGTCAGGAAAGCTACCCCAAAACGCCATGAAGGAGCGTCTCTGACAGGAGCACAACATAAAAACGACTCTATCTTGTCTACAGAAATGGGTGGATTTCCCGAGAATTGGGGATAAGGAAGACGGTCAGAATTATACAAAAGAGCAGCCCCACCCCCCTGGATGGAAGGCTCAGGAGCTCATTTTTGAAGTTTGCGTAAATTACGCTGGGGGACGGGCTGTTACCTTTACCCTTGGTCCCCTCTGCAAAAGAGTGCAAGAGGGGAGTGTAAAATGGTGGCGTACGTGCCCTTACATTACCCTTTTGCACTCCACCATGAAAATGACTAAACACTGCCTGACATTTACGCCTTGCAAGCAGCATTTACAATGGATTCCCCAGGAATCTGCCTGGTTGTTTTTGCTGGTGTAAAAAGCAGGCGGATTCCATAGGAATCCACAGCATTTACTCCAGCATGAAAATGGCATGCTGCTGTAAATGCTGGAGTAGTTGTATGAGAGGAAGGAAGAGGTAGAATCGTAACTTACAATGTTCTCCACCGTACAAATCAATGAAAATTCGGTGTACTATAAATTCAATGCGTAAAAGTCTTATGCATGACCTTTATGCATTCAATTTACATTACACCTCCACACAAGTTAGCTCCTCGGTAGCTCATGTTCAAATGAGCCGTAATGTAAATGGAAGGCATAGAAGCTTTGCGTAAGGCTTTAACGCCTTCCGTTCACACCACATCTCATTTTCAATCATTTGTAGGGCAGAGAGGAAGGGTGGAATGCAACTTGCATTTCTGCCACCTCCTTCCTCTTCGTCATACAAATGCTCCAGCATTTTGCGCCAGCATGGATTTTCATGCCGCCGCACATACTGTAGATGCCTATGCTGCTGCATATAGCAGGCAGACCCCATAGGGATCTCCAGCATTTGCACCGACATGAAAATTCATGCCGGCGCAAATGTTGGAACATTTGTATGTGCACATGGTAACCAGTGTTCACAATTGAATTGAAACCTGCCTGACATGCGGCCATGTCGGGCAGGGTTTAATTGTAATTGTGAGCGCTGCTTGCCATGCCAGCATTTAAAATTAAAAGTAAACGCTGCCTGGCATGCAAGCATGCCGACCAGCATTGACTCAATTTGCACTCTGCATGGCGGAGTGCAAAAGTGCAGGGCAAAAGGCGGCATACAATGACAACAATGTGGTGGCAGGGAGACGCCCACGTGCATGTCAACACGTAAAGGCTCCCCAATGACAAAAATTACGGATTACAGGAACATGAGCTCTTCAGTGTTTTGGGGGGCGCATTGGGGTTGTTTCTCCTGTTGAACACATACTTAAAGGGCTGGAGTTACTCATTAATGATAACGAACAAGGGGTAGTGTCTGCAGATTTCCTGATAACAGCTGCCAAAGGAGTCTACAGCTGGGCGATTCAAAATGGCTGCCTAGGTCACCACCAGCAGAGGTCGCCAGACCGGCCTTAGAATGTTAAGTGTGGATCGATTGCAAAGTACTGCAGCGTGGAAACTGCCCTTTGCCTTAGTAGCATCAATCCTTCCACGGATCATGTCAACAAGGGTCAAAGCAGGAGCAGTGCTTAGTTGATTTTTGATCTTTGTGAATATTGTATTTAATGGCCCTTTTGTAACATCAGAAGTTATCCACTTCACCTAGTCTGCCACTGCTTGTTCTGTGAGGGAATTTTGCCCATGTAGTCTACGTTACTGCAGTGGTGAGTGAGGCACTTGCTGGGCTTCCGTGCAGTGGCGAGGAGCTTCTGCATCCTCACTTGACAACACTTAAGGATTGCAGTATCACCCTTATCATTTGGCACAACCTGAGTGAGAGTTGGTTTGCTGCACTGTTTTTTGAGCGCGTGTTCTTAAGGAGCACGGACGCTCTGTGCGATCCTGGGCACATTCCCATTGCCACTCTTCTCGGCTTGCTAGCTCAGCTTGGCAGCAATAGGCAAACCCAGACAGGGAAAGATACCATTTGGTAGACTTGCTAGTCAGGAGCAGGTGGGTTGCCGGGTAGATCCAGTGTGCTGATCCCTGGCCCTCGCTTGCGAAAAGAAAAAACAGGTACTTATTTTATGTAACCTTTTTCCTTCTAAGCACTGCTGTTTTGGCTCATTTCTGTAAGCAAACACTGGGAGGTCGACTATAGCTCAATGTGGTGAAGCGTGCGAACTGTGATTAGTGCTCGGGTATCTTGGACACAACGCTGTTATCAATTATTGTACTTCAAAATGTAAGTTCCTCACAATATGATCGTGTAACACTCTTCTCAATTTGCACTAACATTGAGTTCAAAGCATAAACTAAATCTTTTTACTCTCAAAGCAAGCCTCCACATTTTCTGATCACAGGTAGACAATATACCACAATGGATTTCAGACAATCAACATATAAGACTAGATTGGAAAAGGCTCTATAATGGGGAATGTGTTCAATCCTTTTGTGTTCCTCTATGCGTTTCGGGGTCTGTATTCCCCCTTCTTCGGGAGTTGTCTACCCAATTTTCTGATTCTTTTTCATATCTACAAAGGATAATTAATAATTACAATTCAATAATAATTAATTTCCCAATTTTATAAGTGATCTGTCATAATACTGTATGTTATAATCACATGTGTATACTCATCCGCGTATTAATTCCACAGTTTCTTCCTTCTATCTGGTTCCTATGGATTGGTTTGCAATTCTTCCTAAAAGATCCAAAATATATATGTAAATACTACCTAGTACAGGTGTGTGGACTCCTGCTGTTTTCACATTCGTTACTACAACCCAGTGTCAGGGTTGGGTTTCTCCCCGGGTCCAACTTGGGTCCTTCCTATCATTTATCTTCCTCTCTAGCTGTGGTGTTCCCCATGGGTCTAACCTCTCGCACTGGCTTTTCAACCAATACCTGTCAACTCTCGCCCACTGCATTGCCATTTTCTGCTCAAATTTCAGTGCTACGCTGACGACACTCAACTCATTTTCAGGCTGCCCTCGGCCACCTCCTCTCCCTCTCTCTACTCTGATTGCCTGCCATTCAAGATTGGTGTGTCGCCAATGATCTTTGTCTGAATGCCAGCAAGACGGGGATCCTCCTCATCGGCACACCTTCACCATCCTTTCCCCTTACTCTCTGGCCAGCTTCCCTTGGTCCTCCTTCCACCCCCACCTGCGAGGCTAAGAACCTCAGGATCATCTTTGACTCCACCCTTTCCTTCTCCGCCAACATCTCTGAGGTCTCTCTAAAAAGTCAAACTTCTTACTGCACCTCCTCAGAGGTACTCTGCCTTTCCTCTCCTTCCCCCAGAAGCTCATGGTATCCCAAGCTCTGGTTGTCTCTAGGTTGGACTATTGTAACAGCCTCTTTCTAAATCTACCTGCCTCTACTCTCCGCCCTCTGCAACTAATCCAGAACAGGACTGCGAGACTTGACCTTGGCCTGAAGCCCTGGGATTGTATCTCTCCAGCTGTGAAATCTCTCCGGCTCCCAGTGGATGCAAGGATTAAATTCAAAACCCTCTGCATTGTCCACAAGGCTTTCTGGGGCCTGGGTCCAAAATACATTCAGCTATCCCTCTGCAAATACCTCCCCCCTCAAGCTCTTCGCTCCTCTACCTCTAACTCACTCAAGGTCAGTCGTTTCTCAAAGAAACAAGCTGGGTGTAGATTTCTGTCTTCGGCTGGGGCCTCCCTCTGGAACAGCCTCCCTGCCACTCTAAAACTTGAGGAGAACCATCTCCGGTTCCAGAAGCACCTCAAGACCTTCCTCTTTTCTTCTGCCTTTGCTCCCCCCTCCCCTGCTGATCTGTTCTCTCTTGGCACTGTGCACCTGGCCACCCTCTGTCCTCCGGGCCAATGTACCTGCTCACCCTGCCACCCTTCTGCACTGCTTCCGGGCCACCCCTTGCACTGGGGTCTGTATCTGTACCCATACAGCTCCCCCTTTTTCTTCCTGCACTTATCAGACCTACCCTGTCTGCTGCCTTAAACCTAGCACTTGCAAATTGCTGGCTGCACTACCACTGTTTGTTGCCTTTATTTATTTATTTATTTATTTATTTATTTATTTATTTATTTATTTATTATGATTTATCTGTTTCTCCTCTGCTTTGCACTTTCTACTTCTCCCCCCTTCCATGCACTTTTCGCCGCCCGCTCTCCCATGCACTTGCGTGTTCTCAATGTCACTGGGCCTAGTAAGAACGCTGTTTTGTTCTCCTCTGTTCCCCTCCCTTGCCTTGTAGCGCTCTGAAACTCTTCTGTACGAGCGCGATAGAAATAAAATATCAATAACCCCGGCACCCCACTACCTAGCTGAAAAAATCTAACTATCATAAAGAGAAGGTGTGCTCCAGGCCAAGTAGAATAGCGGCTAGAAGCTGACCCGATCCGATCTTCTCTTTAGGCCACAGTAGACCGGCACCTTTTGGGGATCTGTGCGCGCTTGATAGCCAAGCCCAGGGGTTCCTGCAGACTCAAGCTACTCTGGAGCAGTCTCAAGATTTGAGGCTCACAATGTGATGCTGCTTGCTCGCTTCTTGGCCACGTCCTTCCTCAGTCAGTCCGAAAGCCGAGGGTTAATTGTCAAGCACACACTGCACATGAAGGGCCAATCTAATCGTCGGGTCACTACACCACAGTATCCATACATTGTAGGGCCAATCTAATCATTGAGTCCCAACACCGCAGGATCCATCAATTCTATTTCCTAAACCCGGGTGGAGCATTGAGGCCATCCTGGTCACAGACAAAGTGCCTCTCCTGTGACCAAGTCAGTTTCAGCAAAGGTGGATTAAAGCAGTGACTGAGTTCGGAACTTCACCCCAAGAGACTGCCAGCTTGTTGCAGGGGGCTCTCCCCCACCAGCGAACGCACAAGTGGGATCTTAGGCCAGTAACTCTACAAGTGCGTGCATAAGAGTGCGCCCGGAACTCCAGCATCCTGAGAGACAGGACAGCTCCACAACCTTCTCTCAGCCAAATATTTAAATAGCACTGTCACTGACCCAACCTTGGAGGTGATTGTGCTCAGAATGCAAAAAAATAAACAGTGCTCCAAAAAACAAATTCATTAATGAGCCATGCCCCCATTGTAGCCGTGCCACCCTCAATTACTGCCCCCCTTCCTCCAGAAATACAACATGCAGCATCATTTTCCATACAGAAACCTAAAAGCTATCTCTCAGTCTCTTCTCTCAGTCTTCATTGTCAAAGATGGCCTGCACTCAGACACAGAATTGTAGACTTTAGCTGTAATTTAACTCAGCAGAAACACACTTGTCTTGGAAACAAGACAACGCAGAGCAGCGCAGGTTCAAATCCTGGTCCTTCGTCTAGAGGCTGGACTCCGGCATGAAGTGCGATATAAAAACCCAATGTATTTAATCAGACTCATTTTCTGCCCACTGCTGACCCTCAAGGACCTTCTTGACTCTAGATTGTCCCTGTTATTGTAAGCAAGGCCTAGGTTTTGGGTATCGAGTTTGGCGCTAGGCTATGGTTCAGTGGGGAGGAGCTTTTTGTCTTTGGGGAGCAGAGTTCAGTCTCCAGTTCCTACAATACATGGAAGACTCCCCAAGATGGCGCTGACGAGAACACCAGCCACCTCACTGATTAGAGGCATTGCAGATTGCTACTGAAGCAGACGCGCCAAGTGCACAGAAAGGGGGGAAGGTGAGCAAGGAAGAAGCTGACAGGCCAGTTAGGGCCCTGGGGCCTATTAGTCACTGGCAGGCTTCACGAGTAGGGAGACAGAACTCGGGCAGTGGCAGATTTAAAGGCAAAGGTCCCAATGGGCAAAAATGACAGCAAGCCCCAGGTGGCCGTGTCATGGAGGCGGAGCCCATGGCCGTGTCATGGAGGCGGAGCCCATAGTGAGCAGGGTTGCACAATGATGAACTTTAGGTACCAATGCTACTTTTCTTAAAGTTGTGTTTTTTACAGTTTTCTGTGCTGGCGTGTCTGATTCTAGCTAGAGACAGCTGGGCCTCCGCGCCAGGTTTTGGTGTCAATGGTGGTAATACTGAAAGAACAAGCCAGAAGTTAATGTTGGAAATTATAGGGTTCAGGGCTGCGTGTGGCACTTGAAAGACCCCTTAACTACAACCCACCACCCCCATATCGCCTCCAGATCCACAGAGTCCTGCTGCAGGGCAGTGAATGGAAATGAAGCTTTAATAAGGTCAGGATAGTGCGGAAGGAAAGTAGAGATGGGGCAGGTAACAAACACTGATGGGACAAGAGAGTGGAGAATGAAGGAGGGTTCCATGTGTTAAAATCGGCCGTTTACACCAGAAATCGTGGCAAAAAAGCCATGGTTTTGCCACTGCAATCCATGTAATGGATGCTGGGGACACCCCTGCAACCCCCGGACTCATTATACCATCTATGGTATAATGCGGACACCTTTACCGGGTCAAATATTTTATTTACAGATTACTTTTTTGCCTCCGTTTTATTACTGCACATCTGAAGGAGGGCAGAAGCATGAGGGAGAGATCGAGAGCGAGGGAAGATGGGAGATAAAATGATTGAACTGAGCCAGGTGAGGGTAAAAGGGTGAGTGGGTACAGAGAATGAACGTGGCCAGGAGAATGGGGCAATAGTTAATGCACAAGAGTGAGGGGAAATGCAGGGTGCAGAGGATTAAAGGGCATGGAAGTAGAGAACAAGGGGCTCAGGAGTGTAATGAGAATAGGGAATATTGGAGGTCTAAAGAGCCCGGGAGAAATGAAGAGTGAGGGAGGGCAGGACACAGGGAGAGAATAGAGGCAGGTGAATGAGGAATGGACAGCGGAAGGGCAGCAATTTAAAGGCAACTGGTGTGACGTGGGTAAATGAGGGAGGGAAAAATTGAGTGAAGGAAGGCAGGCGAGTATGCGAATAGCAGCAAAATGAGGAAGAGAGCAGGATCTTTATAACAAAGAACCTTTGACAGAAATGGAGAAAGAAACAACGAGGGGAGGATTAAGGGAATGAAACAAAAACAGAGTATGACATAGTCTTCAAAAAGAGAAGGAAAGAGTGGGATAGTAGAGCGGAAATTGCTAGTAGGGAAAAAGGAGGCCAAAAAGACTGCTGTATGGAAGAAAAGGAAGCAGGAGGGAAAGGAGTAAAAGGGGAGTGTATTTGAGATGCGAGGTGTGAATGTGCTTGCCCTAGCTGCCCGCCTACACGCAGTCACAGCAGCAATAGATACATGAACAGGTAAACAAATAAAATGTAGCCACTTAGATAAGAATGTATGCTCCACCAGCACCACCAGTTTCAACTTTGTGTCAACCTTGTTTCAAAAAAACAATTAGAGGTTGATGTTCCAGACACACGAGCGCCTGGATGAGGATTGTTGTCTCTTAAAAGGTGTGATTGGTGGGTGATATAAATGAGAGGGCAGTATAATGCTGCATGCTGTGTAAAATAATGGCTCAAACAGATTACCTTATATTGAATTCTCCTTCACTGTGAACACCTTTTTTTTTAAACAAATGATAGTGTTTTTAGTTCCACATTCCGTTGCTGGATGCAATTGTGCATTCAAGGTGGTGAAAAGAAAGCCATAAATTTATTTTTGCTTAACTTATTTCTATAACAATATATGTAATGTCAGGTTGGTTTCTCTTGTGATTTGTGTACTTTTCAAGGCATTGATAGAAAAACTAATTATTTCGTTTTTTGAAACCCAAACATTAAACAATATGTATGTAACCTATCACTGGGAAGATCGGTAGTCAAGTGCTTAAATCACAGCCTGGGTCCAAATACTGATTTTACCACTTTAATGAAATGTGTGATCCTGAGTAAATAATGTAATCTCACTGTGCTTGATCTGCTGACATTAGGTGTTGCTAGAAGTGATTGAGTTTGCAATTGTTGCTATGAAGAAAAACCCTCATGGTTTACTAAACTATTGAGTTGTATATGTATAATAGTGAATATTTATATATTGCACAGCATATTATTCTCATGGCTTACACGTGAAAACTTATTTTTTAATGTATTTACCAAAGGTATCCTAGAGTATTGAAGACAGATGTCACTGCTTGTAATGTTATTTACTGCGATGTTGCTACTGATCATGTGAATCCATATTGTGCAAATTAGGGCTCTGCATATCTTTTGCTAGACAGGTCCAGAAGACAAATTAGAACATATCAGTGCCTTGTATGCCTAACAGTCCTACAGTGTTGTGAATTGGTTGTGCTGTGTATGTGTTCAAGAGCCCCAGGACTGGGGGCCCATGCAGCTACGCATATTGTGGCTGTCTTACTACACAGCAACATAGGTCTTTCATGGCATTAATAGTGCACTTTGCCATGTGTGCATGTTACGGGCTGCCCTTTTCTGGCAGCTGTCACCTTAACTTAGTGTTATTCAAACGTTTCAATACCAAGCGTCCTCCCACCAAGTAAATAAAACATGTTAAAGCCCCTCTATCTAGGTGTTGGTGCCTCCCCTGGGGTGGGGGTGGGCAAAGGATGTCCGGGGGGGAGGTGGGGCGGAGGGGGGCAGGCTCTTTAAAATACAAGCAGATTTTCTACTGCTAATATTTTCTATAAAAGGTAGTCACCTTAATCCTTTTTTATATTAAAAACATGCATGTTAATCCTATTTTAAGGAGTCTGGGGTGCCCCTGGACATCCTTTGGGCCCCTTAGTTTGAAGACCACTGCCTTAATTGGAGACTATAAATGTGTGCTTGGCAGCAGGTTACCGATTGCCTTTGATAGCATCCAGCAGTGTTTACACCTCTTTGCCCTTTGCTCTGGTTTCATCTGCTTTAGCACCTTGTTGGCAGAGAAATTGCTAACGTTTAAGTGTCAGTTTAGTGTTTCAGCTCACCTCTGGGTGCCTTCCTTTGGGTCCATTCTTATTTAAGTAACCCAAGGGTGCCACTGACTGTGTCCATCCCTCCTAACTGTAGGCTGTTGGGGGGGCGAATCCTATTGAAATGGGCCCCCACTATTCCTGACAATTGATTAGGGGGCCCTATGAGTGAGTGCCAAAGCTGCTCTTTGTGATTCCAATGTGGCTGACTGCCAGCAAGGAGGGAGGAGGGCGTGTGGGTGTTGTGGCTGGTGTGATGAGATGGGAAGGCGTTGGAACAGGAAATGGCAGGCCCTGGTTGTCTTTTGTCTGTCAGCCAACTGCTAAATCCTCCTCTTGACAGCAGGTGTTTGCGACCTGGGTGAGAATGTCTAATGTGATTTGAAGTGGACTGGTGGCCCAGGCACGCCTAAGGCGGGCAGGCTGTTAGGGGAGGGAATGGCTTGTGTACTCGTTTCGGGTCAGGTTAATTTTGTGTAGTGAAGCAAATAGGGAACTGTATTTGTAAGCAATTAACGCATTTTCCACAGCAAGAGCAGAGTCGGTGGCTTGTTGTTGAGCGCAGAGAGCACATCTGAGGCCAAGAAAGGGCAGGGGACATGCAATAAAAGATGACACATTCCCACCGTGAGATAATGGGGATTGTTGACTGTCCTATGACAACATCTAATTATATCTGAGCGCTGCTTGGTCAGCGCTGAGGGCTCACACTGAATGCCATTGGTGGGTTGCAGAGAAAGGACCTTGGCTTAAATTTCTCTCTGCACAGCCGCCTGCACCCTTTGTCAGTTACCGTCTGGGTGTACCTTTTTTTACCATGAACCCCTTTCCTGTGAATCTCCCTTGCAAAGCTACTTTACAGCCTTTTTATTTTTCTGCTGGTTTTGTGTCTTTTCTCTGGTCTGACATGTACAATCTTTTTTTAAAGGATAGTTCTGCTGTCCAAGTCCAAACCCTCTGCAATCTGTCTTAATCTGAGGATCGAGCCTCTGTCCAATGATAGAGCCTGTGCGACCCGTGTACCAGACAATGAGCTCTGCCATCGATGGCATGAGTGTGTAACGTATCTGGTCACCTGAGGGATAGCTCTGCTGTGCCCGAGCCTATAACAGCAGTGCAACCAGAGGGATAGCCCTACCGTCTAAGGTCTGAACCTGTAAGAGATGGACTCTGCAGTACTTTGCTGTTTTTTAATCTAGAGCCTCTACGATGAGTTTAATCTGAGGTCTAGCTGTGCTTTATTAGGCTAAAGGCTGGGCAATGTGTGTACTCGGGGGTATAGCTTTGCTGTGTAGGACCTAGATCTGTAGGACCAGTGTCACTGAGAGATAGCTAGGATTTCTGAGCCTGAGTGACAGGAGGCATATATGTGCCGTCTGAAGCCTGAGATGTGAAACCTGAGTAACCCAAGGGATACCTGGGCTGTGTAAGGCCCAAGGCATAGCTGGGCTGTGTAAGGCCAGGGCGTGTGCTCTGCGTAACCCAAGGGATAGCCGGGCTGTGTAAGGCCAGGGTCTGTGCTCTGCTTAGCCCGAGGGATAGCCGGCCTGTGTACTGCCAGGGCCTGTACTCTGTGTAGCTCGAGGGATAGCTGGGCTATGTAAGGCCAGGGCCTGTGCTCTGCATAACCCAAGGGATAGCCGGGCTGTGTAAGGCCAGGGCCTGTACTCTGCATAGCCCGAGGCACAGCCGGACTGTGTAAGGTCAGGGCCTGTATTCTGCGTAGCCTGAGGGATAGCCGGGCTGTGTAAGGCCAGGGCCTGTACTCTGCATAGCCCAAGGGATAGCCGGGCTGTGTAAGGCCAGAGCCTGTACTCTGCGTAGACCGAGGCATAGCCGGGCTGTGCAAGGCCAGGGCCTGTACTCTGCGTAGCTCGAGCGATAGCGGGGCTGTGTAAGGCCAGGGCCTGTACTCTGCATAACCCAAGGGATAACCGGGCTGTGTAAGGCCAGGTCCTGTACTCTGCTTTGCCCGAGGCATAGCCGGGCTGTGTAGGCCAGGGCCTGTACTCTGCGTAGCCCAAGGAATAGCTGGGCTGTGTAAGGCCCGGGCCTGTACTCTGCGTAGCCCGAGGCATAGCTGGGATGTGTAAAGCCAGGGTCTGTAAAATCACTGTGACCCGAGGGCAGCCACTGCTATCGAATGAGCACTGCTGTCTTCCGGCTCAGCCTGTATAATATGCAATGCTAGAGGGATAGCTCTGCTGCCTTTCCCCTTATGTCTGTAAGATTTGTCCATCAAGGCACAGATTGTCTCCCCTACACCCTCACTCCACTCCCCTCCCACACCAACCTTCCCTGTCGCCCTCCCTCCCAAGATGGAAGTGCCTCAGCTGGTAGTCAATTCTCCGGATTAAGAGCATCCTGGCAGCAGTTAGCGTGCACTAATCCCGAAAGCTGATTGGCTTAGGGTTTAAAAAGCAGTAAATGCTATTAGGGCGATGCAGCCTTAAAGCGGTCACCCAAGGCGCCTTGTGGGCACCCAGCTTTCTCGCAGAAGGGAGCCCCTTTCAGAGAAACCTTCCTGGCATAGGGCTGACTCTTCCCTGGTTCCAGATGGCCTTTCCTGGGCATTGACCTGCCTGCAGTGGGAATCCATACATTTCCCAAAACCTTGCATCGAGGGACCCCCAACTAGAACCCCTTCACCCCTGGGCTGATTGTGTAGCTCTTGGGAACCGGCACACGTGTTACTTTAGTGCATCCACTGGACACACATGGAAGAGTTTTGGTTGAGATGGTCTATTGAGGAGGAGACTTGGTTCACAATTACGGCTTTAAGACATCTTCAGCATTTGCACATATTTTAATCCATTATTTATAGGAACTAGGTTCATGACATTTTAACTCTGGTTAATTAATCTTAGGATATTTTTAGTTGATTGTGGATATGACATAGCATTGTGTATTTTTGTATCGGTGGTTGTCTTCTTTTTTATGTGTAAGGTTACTTGTATAAATAAGCATGCCACATTAAATAAATAAAAAAGAACTCTTTCAGTGCCTTGGTATTGTACATATACATCCTAAAAAGCAGTCTTGTTTCCCCGCAAGACCCTTACATACTTCCAAGTGTGGCAGCAAACTCTGTGCCACTCTTCAAGCCCCCTGGACATTCTGGAAAAGCATTTTTTGTCTGGGCGCTCTAGGACCCCAGGGGGCGGGCATTCCAATGGTTAAGCAGACAACACATCTGGTCCACTGAACATGGAAGCCTAGGGAATTCACTGTGCCTGGAACTTGACCAATGATCAAAGCTCAGCAAATTCTCATGTATTCGTGTTTATGCATTCCATCTAGTGTTCACACTTTCATTAACCTGCAATGTTTCTATTCCAAACTCCTGTGAATGGTTACGTTTGAACCCAGCTTTCATCCAACTTCCCCTCCCCCACGTTTCATTTTACCTTCATTTCCCTGCGCGCCTCCTATCACTTCCCCGCCTCTCTGGTGCCAAGAGGCAGATATTGCTCCTCAAACAAGTGCATGTGTAAATCACCAATTAAATAAATCCCCAATCTCGATTTCCGAGTCTTCATCGAAAGTGGAGGGATTGGAGGAGGCTCAACGGAGCATAGAGCCGAGGAACCTGCGGGATTTCAGTAGAAAGTTACCCCGGTAGACTATGGCAACCTCTGTGCTTTGCCATGTTTGTCTAATGGCAGCAGACCAAAGGCAGGGGATTTCGTAGGGAGAAGCATCACGAATGCAGACACCTAGTATCCAAACCATTTGGATGTCACAGACTGGAGCGATAGTTTTTTAAAACATTTATTGTGTGTTGTAGTTTAACAAACTGTTCTCACACAAAAGGACAATAACAATGAAAAATCCATTAAGAATCGTTAGAAAAACAGGAACCCTTCATAATATCACACCATTCTACATAATTTGTTCCTCCTCAGTAGGACACATCTAAAATCATCTTACAATTCATCATTTAAAACAAAATCCCATAATAATTTGCAACATTACATCTCAAATCACACAACTAAAATCACACATCTATAATCATCTATACAATTCATCAAACCTACGATAGGTTGTTTTGGTGGCCGAACCGAGGCGTCTGGTTGGATGGTATGTGAGCAACTATTTGATAGGGACCTGGCCATGCTGAGCTATACACGCATGCCTCAACACTTTGGATTCAGCACTTTTCTGCAGTGGAGCGACTTCAGTGCAGGGGTGATGTGCTCTGACCATTTTAGGACAAGCAGTGCATAGGTCCGAGATTGATGGAGCATGTCCAAGGTTTTCACGATCAGGCTGCTTGGAACAGTCGAGCCTGGAGAGAGCTCGTTGGAAGACCAAGTTATCCAGCGGTAGAGCAGGATGTTCAGGCTGCCCTGCAGGCATTGCTGTGCATCCTGGAGATGGCTCTTTGGAAGACCAAGGTGATCCGGAGGTGGAGCAGGATGGCCAGGTTGCCCTGCAGACAATGCTGTGCATCCAGGAAATGGCTCTTTGGAAGACCAAGGTGATCCAGAGGTGGAGCAGGATGGTCAGGTTTCCCTGCAGACAATGCTGTGCATCCAGGAAATGGCTCTTTGGAAGACCAAGGTGATCCAGAGGTGGAGCAGGATGGTCAGGTTTCCCTGCAGACATTGCTCTGCATCCTGGAGATGGCTCTTTGGAAGACCAAGGTGATCCGGAGGTGGAGCAGGATGGCCAGGTTGCCCTGCAGACATTGCATTGCTCTGCATCCTGGAGATGGCTCTTTGGAAGACCAAGGTGATCCAGAGGTGGAGCAGGATGGTCAGGTTTCCCTGCAGACATTGCTCTGCATCCTGGAGATGGCTCTTTGAAAGACCAAGGTGATGCAGCAGTGGAGCATGATGTCATGCGCCGTCTCACATCTTGGTGCATTTGGCCCCATTTCTGTTTAAGGGGAAGCTAGCGTTCCGCTACGTTCGCTTCACGAGTAGCATTCTAGCTTCCTGCCCTTGCTTTTGACGTGCTTATAAGCCATGCTCACTCTCGGCAGCCTTGCGTTGCAACCCTGCTCCGTTAGCCGATACTTTGTGCGTTCCTCTTGTTGCTGTATGCTAGTATTGCTTTCTTGTTAGTGTCCTTCTCTTAGGACCCTCTAGCGCTCATTTTCCACTTCTTACTTTTCTCCCCTCCTCTTTTGCCTTTCTTCGCGGTTTTCGCCCGCCATGCACTGCCTTTACTTCTGTCTTCTTCCGGTTGGGTGGACGCTTCCACACAACACGGCCGTCTCTCTCTGCTCACCTCAGCCATCGGCTCTCTCTTACCCTTTTTTCCATTCTTTCCCCCGACGCCTGATCACTGTCGCCCGCAGCGGCATCCATCGGCTGAAGCCAGCTGCAGCCTAACTTCAGGAGGGAAGAGATCATTATCTAAGGAGCTCACTCGCCAGACCGGAAGCCTTCCTGTGGACGCCTTCTTTGGGTTTTTTTCTGCCACACCTGGCTTTTTCCCCATCAGTCGCTCTCAGGAGGGGGCCACTGTGTGGGGTGTGGACTCTTGGCTAAGCTTCCACTGTGGCTGCCCCCCGAGTGAGACCCAGACATCCATTAAAAAAGGAAAGAGATTACCGAGTCCAATTGGCACGGAAACCAGCCTACCAGGTGAGGAGGAGAGAAAACGGACTGTGAAGGAGGAAAGAGTAGAGGCTGACACATGATGGGCAGACTGACCTACAGATATCTGTGCAACAGTCCATGCTGGAGATGGCTCTTTGGAAGACAAAGGTGATCCGGAGGTGGAGCAGGATGGCCAGGTTGCCCTGCAGACATTGCTGTGCATCCTGAAAATGGCTCTTTGGAAGACCAAGTTGATCCAGCAGTGGAGCAGGATGGGCAGACTGCCCTAGAGATATCTCTGTGCAACAGTCCATTCTGGAGATAGCTCTTTGGATGACAAAGGTTATCTGGAGGTGGAGCAGGATGGCCAGGTTGCACTGCAGACATTGCTGTGCATCCTGGAGATGGCTCTTTGGGGATCCAGCAGTGGAGAAGAATGGTCAGGCTGTCCTGCAGAAATCACTCTGCAACAGTCGATCCTGGAGATGGCTCTTTGGAAGACAAAGGTGATCCTGCGGTGGAGCAGAATGGTCCTGTTGCCCTGCAGTTGTCTTTGTGCACAGCTCACAAGCCATCTTCTGCCCAGTGAGCGGTCCCTGCAGAGATCCTCGCAATCACCGTGGCTCGGTGCGACTTGCGCGCACCTACTTACATACCCCAGGGCCACAGGTACCTGAATGATTGGCCGACATGATTTCTCCCGGCCAGCAACCCTTGGCACATGCCGTGGTACCTGCATATTAGTGAATCTTCACAAACTACCACCACTCAGGCACTAGCCTCCTGTCAACAGCTACCCCAGTCCAGACTAACCCTTCTACTGGCTCGGAAAGGGAAAAAAACGACAACACAGTTCTTCCAGAAATATTATTTGCCAAGTGTGCCATCAGGTGATTCCTCCCCTAGCAATACGGGGTCCTACTCCTCCGCCTCTCCACCACAGGAAGAAGCGCCACGTTCCTTTTTGACCAGGCAGACCCAGTCGAGGCCCGTGAAGAAGGCTTCTTTGCCGAAACGTCACAGGAACACTCCATCTTGAGGACTAACTACCCCCATCCCGCATCATCATTTGATGTACACCCAGACATAGACCAACGACTAGGTCCCTCCACCATCAGTCAACTTCAAACATTTAATGCCAAGAAGAATGTTCTAATGAATTTGACTCCCTTTGTTTTTTTTATTTTATGTTGGTTGCCCTCTGAAAAATTCCAAATTCCTCTTTTATGTGTTGTACACTGAGGCAAACCATGAATGTCTACATGGCCCTGTAATTGCTTTGCCCGTTGTTTGTACATATATTTTTATGTGAATGTTTACCTATGTATTTGTTTATGATATTCATGTTTCTCCTTTTTTCTACATAAATTGAATACAAGTGAAAAGCAGAAATTGATTTTTATCCTTGTAAAAAAACAAAAAAAGAACCCCTGAGGCAGGGGCACGCAAACATAATGCGGAATTAAGTCTGCATCTCTAAACACCAGCTAAATAAGTGTTTTTTCTCACCCTTTCTATATGACAGTTAGCTCAATAATACAGCTCTGCACATACTAAGCATGCCAAATGGTTAAATCTTTACAGTAAATGTACATGTAAAGCTACCAAATATATGTGGCAGGACGCCACCTCTCTATTTCCATCGTCTTTGTGCAACAGCCCATCCTAGATATGTTTCTTTGGAAGACAAAGGTGATTCGGAGGTGGAGCAAGATGGTCAGTTTGCACTGCAGACATTGCTGTGTATCCGGGATAAGGCTCATTGGAAGACCAAGGTGATCTGGAGGTGAAGCACGATGGCCAGGTTGCCCAGAAGACATTGCTGTGTATCCGGGATAAGGCTCATTGGAAGACCAAGGTGATCTGGAGGTGAAGCACGATGGCCACGTTGCCCAGAAGACATTGCTTTGTATCCTGGAAATGGCTCTTTGGAAGACCAAGGTGATCTGGAGGTGAAGCACGATGGCCAGGTTGCCCAGAAGACATTGCTGTGTATCCTGGAAATGGCTCTTTGGAAGACCAAGGTGATCCAGCAGTGGAGTAGGATGATCCGACTGCCCTACAGATATCTTTGTGCAACAGTCCATGCTGGAGATGGATCTTTGGAAGACAAAGGTGATCCGGAGGTGGAACAGCATAAATGGTAGGATGCCACTGAGAAGGCTGTTTGAGAAGACCTTCGCCTTTCATCTTTGACTGATTATGGTAAAAGTGGCTTAGATGGGAAACTCTCTTAACACTAAAAGATGTGTTTCTTCTCAGAGGTTCTGACGTGAAAGGACCCTCATTGTTTTCAGAAATTACAGTGGTCAAACAGTTTCAGATGTTGCATTGGGTGGTAGCCCCGCTGCTCATCTGCAAAACGTGCCTCTCACGAGATCACCACACAAAACCAGAAGATAGAGCGCAACATTGAATACTCCCAACAGGGGCCCGGCTTTTTCCTGAAAAGTGTCAGTGTAGAAATCCTAGAAAGTGGAGAAGGTCGTTGTCTGCTGCCCACCACCTTACAGTGTCTGACACTAAACTTGGCAGCATGCAGCAGACCGTCAAGCACTCAGCGCGGTGCAAACTGTGATGCAATCGTGCTGGGATGACCTATGTCTCCCTGCCTTGCGGGATGACTACCTAAGGTTTTAAGAGAACGGTCCAGGCACCCACAGGGCAGGACTGGCCTACAGGGTCTCTGCATCATGGGCCACTTCTGTGTGGTTCCCTTTTTTATTTCCAAATGGTCTCATGGGAAAGGTGTTGGGCTTGATCACACTGTGCTCTATCGGGCTATACTGAAAAACATTTCCAGGGCCTCTTTTGGGTCCCAGTCCAGCTCAGGGCACCCTCTTTTATACCCTCTCGCCATCAACAAATCTCCCTCGCCTGGCTCTAGAGACCAACGTCTAGTGGTTCAGAATGTTACATACTACTGTGGTCCATCTAGGATCACACATGATTTTTGACAAGGGAAGAAACCAGGGTTAGACCTCTCATGCCCCAATTTATGAACGCCTGGAGTTTGCACCTGCCTTGGAGCATCAGCCTCCTCTGCTTCTCTGGGCATTCTTGCATCGCGCTCTGTGGATGAGCCACAGACCTCGATCACCATCCACAGACAATGCGCACGCTTTCCTCTTTCTCTTCTCCTGGCTGCTCACACTGAGTTTCTAGAGGTCGTTCTCCTTGCTGATAACAAGGGTGGTGGGTATGCAAGCGGGCGTGACCATGCGTCCACGGAAGGAGCAGAAGAGAAGTGCGAGTCCCTCGGAAATAGAGAGGGACCGCCTGATCCTTCATTGGTTGCAATCCAACGCGACTTTTCCCGGAGATACTAGGCAGAATTACTGCTTACATGATGAAAACGAGTTCACAAATCAAAGATGTGATCAGGCAGCTCCACAGATAAGGGGGGTATCGGCCTCTTTGAATCCCTAAATATAGGCACATTTTCTCCAAAAATAAAAATAGGGACTAAAAATATTCCCAACTAAAAATAGAAAACCAACACTTAGGACCTTGTCCCCACACAGTTCCATCGATATGTTTTTCATTAGTAGTACAGGTAGTGCCACAGGACGAAACTATTATTACTGCATGATTTGATTTTTTTATTTGTTGGTCATTTATATATTGCCAATACACTTAACAAGCGTTTTAAAGCGCACCAACGCAGCGAAGGTGAGTAGATAAGTAAACAGAATTGGCATTCTTAATAGGCATTGGAACTTTCAGAATGGGCAAGTGCTATGTTTTTGGAGGTACAACAAAGAGGAATACAAACTGTTTACAACATATGACCTAATTATTGTAGTGCCTGGCGGTTGTTTCAATAATGCAAGAGCTATACATAAAAAGGCGAGTGGAGGGTATGGTAAGACGAACAGGGAAATAAGTCCATCGTACGTGCCTGACAGCGTTTCTGATAGTGATAAGTGCATGAGACGAGTAGTAGGAGAGGAGGGGATGCAAGGAGGTAAACGTGTATTTTTTTATGTTCATGCATAACTAGGTGCAAATAAATGATTACAAACAAATTTCCGTGTTCCAGTTCAAACATACTTTTACTCGTTTGAAACATATTTTACTTGCTTACACAACACTCCTGTTGGGAATGGGACTTACTTTTTCACTCTCTAAACAATCAATTTACTCCCAAATTAAAAAAATAGGCAGTAAAGTACTCTGACTTAAAATTCTTATCTGGAGCACTGTAGTCAGTGAGAGCACTTAGCAGGTAGGACATTTGGGAACCATTGTGAACCTAATACATTCTTAAACATGTGATTGTGCTGTTGTCAGTCCCAGGGAGACATATCCCAGCCACTGAACAATACAAACCAGTGGTAAAGTACCAGAAATGGTAAAGAAATGCAGTTTTGCAAATACTGGGCCTCATTACGAGCTTGGCGCTAAGCTGTAAAATTGGAGGTATTTCTGTTACCGCCAACTTCACCACTATGCTAAATTATGAGCATTGAATATTGGCGTTAAATCCGCCTGTGGCTATTCCTTCCGCAGAATTAGCTCCTGTGGTAAATTTTCCAACAATTGGCAGATTTACCTCCCAAAATAAATAAATCTATTTCCGGCCAAGTACAAGTTGTGAATCACTGGAATTTCCTCAAAAAATGTAGGAATTACAGGCAAAAACACAGAGGACATACCTTCACCAAAATAGTGGTGGTAAATGAAGACAGGTCATTGAAATCAAGGCTCAGGTGCACCAGAACACCTCAGGAGGAGTATATAGGGGCCACACCCTCCCCCCACACACATCCAGCCACCATGCAGCCACAAGCAGACGTTCATTAAGGGCACCACTACCCCCTACTTCACATACAGCTACAGCAGCATGCAAGACCCCAGCAGGGAAGGAGACAGGCACCGGAAAGGTGCAGGAGACACATGGCATGGGGGGCACCCATACCACTTGTCCGCCCACCCGCATGGACACCGACACTGACCCTCTACCGTTTGGACCGCAAGACCATCACATGCCTGCTCACCCTGATCCAGGACGATGTCCAGAGTGTCATTGGAATCAAAAAACTGCCACCTCCTGCCCCCACTGATGAAGTTGGTGTCAGTCCTTCATATCTGTGCCATGGGTGAATCCCAGCACACCATGGGTGCACTGCATGGGATGTCGCAGCCTGCATTTGCTAAGGTGCTGGACAAAGGCGTGGATGCGTTAATGAGACATGCACATCACCCATGTGCATGCAGCAAAGTCACGTTTGAACAACATTGTCCATTTCACCAATACCGTAGCGGCATTGAATTGTACACATGTGGAATTGGTACCCCTCCCACCCCCGCAGGCAATTGAGCAGGGATTCAGGAACAGGAAACAGTAGCAATCAATTAATGTGCAAATGCCATGTTACACTGACCTCACAATCACTCACCGCTGCGCACGACACCCTGGGGCAACACATGATGCCATGATACTGAGGAAAAGCACCCTGCTAGCGTTCATGCAAAGACACAGAGGACAGCTCACCTTGCTCGTGGGTAAGCATCAGGCATACTTGACGCACAGGACCACCGTCACACACCCGGGGTACATAACGTTCAGCAAAGTGTAACAAGTCCCATGATGCAACGACAGAAGTGCACAGAACAGACCTAGGACACTGGCCGTCCCACGCCAGTACCCAGACAGTACTCATGTGATGACACAGCATATCCCGCCATGCAAGGCAGCACAACGCCACAACCATAGTAAACATTTACTGCAACACCATAACTGAAAAGTGCTTTGCAGGTGACATGACACTGACAAATCCTTAATTACTGCTGAATCCTGCATTGTGACTGACTGCAATTGTACCATGTTTGAAGAGTCACATCAACCTCGCACAGTCCATTCATGTCGTTCATGGGAAGCTGGCCATCCACAGTCACCATGGCTGAGAACGTCTGTGAGGAACCCTGGCAAACCACAGTAGGAAGTATACGGTGATGCGCAGAGGAGGACAAAGCCTTGCATTTGAGTGCACATTTGGATTTCTGAAATCCAGATTCAGGTGCCTACACCCCATGTACAAACCGGATGAAGTAGGCAAGCTAGTATTCATCACTGCAATGATGCACTACTCATGCACTTGAAGGCACATTATATGCCACCAGATGAGGCCCAATCACACCCTGGCTCGGATGAGGATGTCGCTGAAGGTGTAAACAGGTCAGCACAGGACGTAAGTTGGGATGTGATGGAAGGACTGATGGTCCGCAAGGACCTCAGGGACAATTGGCCTTGACTATGCACTTATGCAACACTGAGGACAACCATGAGTCACTGAATACACAACATACTCAATCATAGAATAAACACCTCACATGAACACTAACTTCAAACAGTGATTTATTCAGAACCTGACATAACGTGATCCCCAACGCCACCTCCCACCCCACACCCTGATCCCCAACTCCACCTCCCACCCCACAACCTAGTCCCTGGACATGTACCCACTAGCGCAACTTGTTGTCCCCCTTGTCATCAGCCATTGCGTCGTGTGCTGCACAGTGCTATGAGCGCATGGGTGGGATGCTCGCTAATGAATCCTCAGTAGGGGCAGTGTATTGTGAACTCCCCTGTGTGGCTCCCTGGACATGGTCCATGGTGAGCTGGATGGCCCTGGCCATGGCCTCATGGGAGGATGACAACTGTCCAGCCAGTTTACGCACCCTCTGGCCCATCAGACACTGGCTTGCGTTGCTGCGCTCTGTGCTCCTGAACAGCTTGTCGATGGATTTGGACAACCGCCTGGATGCCCCCTGGATACAGTCCAGCATAGCTTGAGAATGACTCAATTATTCCTGGGCCATGGAGTGCATCTCAGCCTGCCTCTGCTTCATCCTGTCGAGATGGTCCCATATGGACTGCATTGTGGGGCCAGGCAATGGCTGGGGTGTCGGGGTAATTTCCCGGGGGTCGGCAGGGCCATCTGCGGACCTCGGGGGTTGGGGAGGCACCAACTCCTCCCGCGTCCCAAAGGAGTATGAGGCACACACAAGAGCAAAGAGTTACTGCTGTTTATTGCACAAAACAGACAGGGACAGATTCTCAGAGCATAGGTACCCAAGGAACATCTTCATGGTGATGGGCTCGCAGGCCCTTTTCTAACTGGATGATGCAACCACGTGCGTCACCTGGGAAAACTAGCCCCTAAACCTAACGCTATCTCGAGTTGGCTCCTCGAGTAGTAGGGTCAGTATAGACCCGTATAGAAGGAAATGTTATTGGTAGAGAAGGGGTCAGGTGGTACGCTTGGGTCGTCCCTAAGAGTTGCTACATGAAAAAAGTTACATGGGGAAAGTTAGTGATTGGTTGAATTATAGTGTCGTCAGTGGTTAGCCCCTCGTATTCTGATTGGTTCATCCGCAAGCCCCCAAGCCTGGGACTATCGCCATTCCCAGCTCGCGATGTACCTGGTGTTGGCAACAATGTATGACTATGTGTCAGTGGCGGACAATGGAAAGGTCTTACTACTGGCTGTTGAGTGTCCCTTTCCCACCGCTGCCGGTGTCCAACTTGTAACTTCGTTGTTGCAGTCTGGGTCCCAGACGTGAGACCCCAGAGCTTCTCTGGTCCTTGGAGCTTGGCATCGTATCAGGTCGGCCTGGTCACGTGTTGAGAGACCGTGGCTGAAGCAGAATTACGGGAATTTGATTTGTATTTCTGCTCCGAGGAGTGTTTAGCAGTGGCAGGTGTAACCTTGGCGCTGGGAGCGTGGCGTGTAGATTGCAACTTTGTGGCATTGGCTGTGGGGCTCCCGTCAGGGTTTGTTCTGCATGATCCGCACCTTGCAGCTCCGACTGAGCTGCTCTGGGCCTGGGGACTCTGGTTTGTGGCCTACCTTGGCCTAGTCTACGGGTGGCGGTATACAGTCCATAACACTGGGGTGGCGAGGGGCGACTTGGGTCCTTATACATTAGTCCATCTACAGGGTGACATCTTCATGGCTTTAGGAGCAAAGAAGCGTCTGCAAGCATATACACAAGCTCTTCTGACGTCTTGCATTTCTGCGGTGCAGTAGTTAGCCTACGTGAAAAATAACGATACATGTCTGTGAGCGTGAGCGGTCCTCTACGTCATAGCACTGAGTATGTTCTTCGTGTGGGCTGGTGTGTGTCGAATCCAGGTGCTTGGTGGCACGTGTGTTCTTGTCCGTTGGTTATGTCGTCATGTCATCTCTGACGATAGCGATATTGGTGGGTGACGTCTAATCGAGTTGGTCCATATGATCGGTCTCAGCTCCATCCGAGGTCCCACCACGTGGATGACGTGCAGCTGGCCTGGGTGTGCGGGGCGTGGCCACGGTGGATCTTGACGTCCGGGGCAGAGTCAGAGGGCTGAACTCATCCCGCGGTGGTTGCTTGGGTCGTGACATCATAGGCCATGGTCTGGATGGGAATCGGCGGAAGGGATCGTCCCATTTTCCTTCTTCTGTGGTAAAATGGCCGCTGCCAGGGTTGGGCTGCTGCAATGGACGGGGTGAATGGTGCCCTGCATCAGCCTGGCCATCGGATGAGGACTTATGGCGGTACTGGAGTGCACAGCGTAATTTTCGATGGGACGGCAGGGTGTGCAATGGGGAGCAGCTATGCAGGGGAGAGGATTCTTGGGAGAACTGGCAGGCATGGGAATGTGGTGGACTTGAAGCGGGGGGAGCAGAGTCTGACAGCACGTCTGCCGTGCCAGCTGTGGCCTGCTGGGATTGTGTCCTGTCATCAACACTGTCTCACATGAGATGAGGGGCCACAGTCGCCCCAGCTGTGGTTGTGTGTTGCCCTGTGGCGCTGTTTTAGTGACAGTATCCTGTTGATGCACCATGGCTGTGTCCTTCAAAATGCTTGTTAGGCTTGTAGATTGCATACTCACAAGGTGCTTTTTTTGGGTGGCACTATCCCATTCACAGAACTGGTTGGCAGTGTGTGTTTCCTGGCGATGGTTGGTGCTGGTGTCCTGGAGGGTCCCGCAACATCAGTCTGTTCCTGGGTGTCTTGAGCGCCTGTTTGGGTATAATTCAGATATCCATTAACACACACATTGTACAATTTCAACACTGTGCATTGTTACTCCGGGGGGAATGGGGCATGCATCATGTGTCTGCCCCTGTGTTGGGACCATGTATTGGGGAGGGGAAACCAGGTGACAGTTGTGGGGTACACTGCTTACTATGGATGTGCAACCCTGGTAGGGGTTGACCAACAGGGTGTCCTGGGCAGATGTGCGCCGGGACTGTTGAGGCTTTCATTGTGGTACATCAGTAAGGTGACTGCACTGCATTGAGTTGTGTGCGAGTCAGTTGGACATGATGATGGGCATGGAGTGTGCATTGGGTGGCTACATTGGGCATTGTTGCTGATGGGCTGTGTGTCTAACATTTATGCACATGCTATTGGCAAATGGTTGCATGTTGTATGTGTTGCATGTGCATGGGTGCTCACCATGTGCCAAAGGGCGGGGGTGTTGTGTTGTGTGCTGTAGGTGTGCATTGAGCCTTCGGGCTAGAATGGCAATGGTGATAGTTGGATGTCATCCCCTCCACTTCCTGTCTGGCTTCCTCGTATGGGGGTCATTGCTTTGCTCACTGGTATCACTGTGGATTTGGACCTTGCCTGGATTGGCTATAGTGGCTGAGGCTCATGTCACTCTGATGGATTTATATTTTTGGCGGCATGCATGCAGGGTTGTCCATGTATGGAAGCACATTTCACACAGGTACTCACCAGAATCTGCCTGGCCGCTGGCTCCAAACTCTGCAGTGCCCATGACCTTGATGCCAACCATGTAGATGATGCCCACGACCATCTCTTCCCAGGGTGCGAGCAGGAGTGAGTGTTTCTACAGTGCCGCCTCCAGTGGCAGCTATCCCCCTGCGCTGTATTGCAATCAGGCTCTCCTACCATGACCTTGAGGCCATTACAATCCTTTTTCATGTCCATCTCATCGCGCTGGACATTTCCTATGGCCAGTCCCTTGTCCCAGATGTCTGCTCATATTGCGCTTTTGCGTTTCTGGGTGGTCTGCTGGCATTGATCTCCATACAACTCATCCAAGTTAGCCACCACCTGCTCAGCCAATACAGTGAGCTCTTGGTGGGTAAATGTGGTTTTCTGCATTGTCAGATCTGGCACCCTTGATTTCCCCTTACACCCTGACATGATTTCACTTGTCAGAAGTCCTAGATGGAACTCTGTTTTGCTGAATTTTGATGGATTGTGATTTCCAAAATAGTTGCTGCAGTGCTTCAACGTAGTCCATTGGCAGTAATTCAGATGACAGAAATTCTGATGACGAAACTCCGGGGATGGACACACCGGTAACGGTAATTCTGCAGAATATCAACGGAAATTTCGAGGTTGGGTCCGTTTTCATCGGTAACTGTGCACGTGCCCGCCAGGTTGTAATTCAGCGGTAACTCCGCTGATCAACACAACAGTAAGGCTGAATCGGTCTTGTCATTGTTAATGCCAAAATACCGCCAAACACGTAATCAGGGGTACTGTCTCTTTTCAACGCATGCCTGAGCAAGAGTTCAATACAACATTCAAATTTTACAGCTTCCAGAGACCCCAAAATCTGCATTCAGTATTTGCTGGACACAGCATGCAGGAACTAGCACATGCAGTATTCATCGAAAAAACACATCCTGTATTTTCCACTTGGCTATGTGTTTAAAAACCATACAAAACGTAGCTCTACCTTAAAAACGGAGGTACCAGATGAGTTCAAATCAGGTACATTTGTATTGAATTGAATAGTCATGGGGAGAAAGGCCCACAGAATATACCAATGCATCACCATGCACCCAAGCGGTGCACTGAACAGCATGTGCATGAGCTTGTTGAGCAATAGAAGCAGCTGTAGATCCTGCAGGAGAGGGGACACGCTCTACCAAGGAGAACCAGGGCAAAGCCAGCTGCCATTTTCTGGGGAGGAGCGGTGAGGCAGGCTCAGAGAACTACTTTAAAAGACATTCTGAGTGTTAACACAATGTACCTTAGGAGTGTGCTTTGTTGTGATCTGAGCCGAAATAAATTCCAGGCTCCAACCTCTAGATCTTAGGTGCGCTCCTGCCTATCACCACATTTCACGTCCCACCACTCACTGTGTCATCAATGTCATTAGCCAACATTGCTCTCTTCTTAAAAATCATACGTACCGTGGAATATATACATGCTTCACTGGTCCCACCACAGGCAAGGGAGCAGGTGTTCAGATTTCAGATACCGGAATCAGCAACATCACACTATGAACATCCAAATGATGTGTGTTGACCTTACCATCACCTGCTGTTGCACTCAGTATCTGGGAAGCTTATATGGCGCCATGGCCCTTGGAACAGGGCCCTGTCAGCTGGCTGGCATAGGTACTAGATATGTAACAAATACCCATTCATGATGCCTTGATGCCTCAATACTCAACCACAGAGCCACACACCTGTGGCCTCTCTCAATCCTCTCCCCTTTACCACATTCTCACTCTCAGCCAATCACCCACCTTTCCCTGCACAAGCGCATGTTGTGTCCAGTGGTGGCGAAGGGGCAAGAACATGCACAGCATATCAGATGATGATACTGGAAGCCAGGTCTGTGTGTCCCCTGTGGAGAATCCTGTGGGTCTCCCCCCAGAACCCAGCCTGGAGTCTCCTCCCAGGTGACCAGGAGAGGGCAGACGCTTCCTGATCCCAATCCTGGGGGTGGTGTACTGTGGGAGGATCACCTAGGTGGAGACGGGGCCCAGGGTAGTGGGAAGATTTCACAGGGTGGGACATGGTATTGTTCCTCGGATACTTGTAAGATTATTCAGAGAGAGATTATAGCCTGTTGCCGTTCTGACGGATTTTAGCATACTGTTAAAACTAAGCTAAAAACTAGGATTAAAGAGTCTGAATATGCCATATCCTCAGAACTAATATTTGTTACCCCTAAATGTCCTCTTCAATATCAAAGTTACATTAGAGAGAATAATGAAAGCGTTGCACCATCTGTCTTTACTCACAATGCCTCTTCTAAAAACAAGCAAGGAGGTTAAATCACTGTTGAAAATAGCACAAGAAACAGGAAAAACAAATTTCCTTGAATGGACTATATGTCCCAGTATCCCTCGGGGACCATGACAAAGAAGAGGACTGAAGAGACATGTAGAGTTAAAAGGCAGACCTGACAGCCTTTGGCGGGGTCAGGCAATTAGTACTAAGGACCTACACTTGAGGCCAATTGACCCACCTGAGGAGCATAAAAGGCTGCAGCAGAAAGGAGCAGTAGAAAGTAGCTGGAGCAGGAGCTGGAAGGTCGGCAGCAGTAGCAGAAGAAGTAGCAGAGAACAAGGGCGAAACATGTTTGGGGATGCTTGTGGTCTCGTGCAGAGGGGATGTGGCCTAGCAGTTCGGGCTGGACTGCCCCTTTTGGGGTGGGGCCAAGCCTGATTTGCATATGGTCTTTCCCTTCTGTAATGGCTTGGCAGGCGAAGAACGGTGGTCTGGAGGGTTGCCCAGAGCGTTGCCAGTGGTTAAGATTAATTCTAAACCTTCCAGCCATCACCTCTTTGTTTTTGCTATGTCACCCCGAGTGGGACGGGTATGCCCAGACGTGGGTCCCGTGCCTGCTGGGCCTAGAGACCCAAGCTACTCCTCACTGATGAGCCCCAACAAGGGCGAAACATGTTTGGGGATGCTTGTGGTCTCGTGCAGAGGGGATGTGGCCTAGCAGTTCGGGCTGGACTGCCCCTTTTGGGGTGGGGCCAAGCCTGATTTGCATATGGTCTTTCCCTTCTGTAATGGCTTGGCAGGCGAAGAACGGTGGTCTGGAGGGTTGCCCAGAGCGTTGCCAGTGGTTAAGATTAATTCTAAACCTTCCAGCCATCACCTCTTTGTTTTTGCTATGTCACCCCGAGTGGGACGGGTATGCCCAGACGTGGGTCCCGTGCCTGCTGGGCCTAGAGACCCAAGCTACTCCTCACTGATGAGCCCCAACAAGGGCGAAACATGTTTGGGGATGCTTGTGGTCTCGTGCAGAGGGGATGTGGCCTAGCAGTTCGGGCTGGACTGCCCCTTTTGGGGTGGGGCCAAGCCTGATTTGCATATGGTCTTTCCCTTCTGTAATGGCTTGGCAGGCGAAGAACGGTGGTCTGGAGGGTTGCCCAGAGCGTTGCCAGTGGTTAAGATTAATTCTAAACCTTCCAGCCATCACCTCTTTGTTTTTGCAGAGCACGAGGCTGGCAGTTTACTAGGAAGTGTGACCACAGAAAAGACACTAGAGCGAAGGAAGAGCAGATTCCACCTGCAGGCTCTGACTTGGTTCTGGGCTCACAAACCCTGTTTGGCAGTGGCTGCACTGGAAGAGACTGGGAGAAGCTGGCAGTCTTTCCAGGTGTGCCTAATTGCTGTGAATGAAGTGCTGAAGTCATGCATTTTCCCGAGGCTCATTTGTAGAAATAAGCTGAGGGAAGCTGGAGAAAAGAAGACTCTCCATTGTCGAGGCCGTATCTGAGAGACCCCGTTAGGTAAGATTTTCATAGAAATGGTAAATCTTCCCGACCTGGGTCAACCCCAGAACGTTTTGCTTTACTGGTGTATTATTTTTCCTTATACCTATTTGGGAACCTTTTTTCCACACCCACAAAATACATTTTTTTTATGGGTGTCAGTTTTTAGACACTCGATAGTGTCTTTTTAAAGTTATTCTCTTTAACAACTTTTTGGCAATGCGTGCCTGTTGTTGCTGGGTTACCCTAGGGGCTCCCCTTTTAAACTATCTCTGGCAAACCTTGAGAGAACTTCAGTTCCCACGGGTAGAAAGGATCTTTGGATCCCTTTTACATTTTATTTGGTGAAACCAGCACACCCCACCTTATGTGGAGTACTGGGGAGATACAATGTATACCCTTTCACACTAAAACTGTAACAATTCTGTTAAATGCTCAAGCTTACCTTTAATGGCTGGTGGCAGTGATACCTTGTATTAATGTGGTGCACCTTTACCGTGGACTGTGTTCACAGGTGCAGTAAAGGCACCGAAGGGTGCTCATTTTACCAAAATGGCCCCTGTCTTCTTTTTTCACCATGTTAGTGTTTCTTGCCCATTCGTGTTCCTTCCCCTGACATCCAGGGTGGGAAATTCCTTTGTGTGATTTTTATCTTTGACAGGACTCCCCTGGACTCCCTTCCCAGGCTCCAGTCTGTCTGTGAAGGCAGGAAGCGAGGGAGGAGTCTAAAACTGTGCAGCCCTTTGTCTTTCACCTTGCCTGAATGGGAACAAATCCCTGTGGGGGGCTGGCTGTCCTGATTGGACAACCAGAATGCCCCTTGTTGTAAAATGCAGGGAGAGAATGCAGAAGTTGTGTTGTAGTTCCTGTTAAATTCTGAAAACCTTGATGCTGAAGACAAGTCAACCACTGGAACTGAAACTGAAGAGGATGATGAAGGGAAAACGGCTGAGACGATTTCCAGCTACCGGAGAGCCTGCTGTGTAACCGGAGTCTGCTGTAGCCCTTCCTTTCAATCGACCGAAGGACTCTGAAAAGGAAGACCCTGACCCAGAGCCTGTTTAGACCCACCAGACTCCAGAAGACCTGCATCTTGAGCCTTCCCTTGCATTGCTGTGACCTTGCGGGGCTGCAATACCCCAATACCCTGGTACCTCAAGCCATTATGCGGTACACAGTCTTCCAAATTCCAAATCTCGCTGAAACCTTGTGGGCTTCCTGGTGTATCTCCAAAGACATAAATTGAGTCCAATAATTTCCCGCATCAGAGTGCTGGACCTTTGTAACAACGAGAATCTGACTGCGATATTCTGTCTTCTTGTTTGCTCCTGTAAAAGGCGCCACATCCACAGAGCCACATTCAGCCATGAGGAAATCCTTGCCTAGAGCCTTGTCCATTGATCCCTGCTGCAAAGTTCCTTCTGAGGTCCTGTTTTCAGTCACCACAACAAGGAATCCACTGACCAGGTATTTGGCTAGAGATCCTGAAGTTCTCCTGCTGCAAATTCTTCTTCAATGCTGAGGTACTGTGTTGGCTTGGGTATGTACTTAACGTAGGTCTCTTGTGATTCCTGCAAAGTGTGGGGTGTTTTCTAAGAGCCCAATCTTGTTTAGCCCTCCCTGGGTGTTCAGTTACCAGAGTTCTCCTGCGTCCCACAACGTCAACACTCAGAAAGGTCCCCTCCATCTTGATGGTGCTTCAAATGTTGCAGGTTCAAGGAGCCCTCTTGGGCATTGGTACTAGGTGCAGGTTTTGGGTTCTGGCAACCGGAGAGTTAACCCAGGTCCTTCCAAGTGACTGGATACTGCCACAAGTCATTGGGGAGAGATAGCAGGAAAGAGAAAGTTCGAACCTTGATTTTTTAATTTTATTTGTACTCTTAATGGATAACTTTTGGTCCTTTTCCCTGCCTCCTCTCTAATCCTGCAGTACTCTCCCTGTCCCATTCTCATTCCTCCCCCCAACATCTATGCTTGTCGTGACCTGGCCGGGCCCTGCAGAACCATCCTGATCTTCTAGGAGATTGCTTTCTGCCTTGCTCCCTCCTTTACAAGCTGGTGTTTTTGCCTTTTTCTCTACCGGACCTCCTTCCCCACCTGATGTTATCCTGTCTCTTTCCTCTCTGGCTGTTACCACCTAGACTGGTCTGGTTGCCTTGCCCACTGTCTCAACCTTCAACCCTTCTACTGCTCTGGCAACTATATCCTCCAGGATATCCCCAACTACCCTTAAGGTTTGGCTTCCAAACTCTTCTGCAACACTTTCATTACCGCTTCCACCTCATGGTGTCACTCTCTCCCCCTGGTGCTCCCTTCTTTGCATCACTTCATGCTTCTAATGTTCTCACCTCCTCCATCCCCTTTGGATTCGTCTACACCTTGATTCCTTCCCCCTCCTGTTTACTTCCATCCCGTATCTAGATGTTATCACCTACTTCTTCACATTCCTAACTCTCACCACCGCCTCTAGTCTACCCTTTCACTCTGATGTTACTAGGTCCTCCTTCACTTTCTTATATTCCATTACCTCCTCCTGCCCACTTTTGCCCTTTGATGTTACCATCTCCGCCTTCACCCACTAAGCACTCTTCACCACTTCCTGCTCTGAACACTCTTCCTTCCAGCCAGCTTATGCTTGTGCCACGGCTCTCAACTGTCCAGTCTTCTCCAAATATCAACCTCCTGCAACTGCAACCCACACTGAGCAAATAGGGCTGTGTGGTGCCTCTACACTGTTTCCTCATCACACTGGGTGGGCCTTCCAGTGAAGGTCTGTACCTGTGGCTTGATTTGGTCCGAGTCAAGGCCTTTGGTGCTGACCTATGGGCTGGTGGGTCGGGGAGCATCCAGACCCACATGACTGTTTTGTGGTGAATCAGTGTGATTGTAGCATATCACATGATTGGGACCAGGGTGCGGGGTCCGGGGAAATGGCTTCACACTGCCCACGGGACGAAAGCCTACTGGCTTGGCGTGGCACTCAGCCTCCTCAGTCACCAACTTTGCGGTCTCCAGAATAAGGCTTCATTGCAGTGTCTATTGTAAGGGAGGCATCGTATTACAAGTATGCCACTGATGCAAGAGATACAATTTCAAAAACTTTATTCAGGTTTTCAGGGTTTGGAAAAACTCCTGCTTTGCCATACAGCTATGATGGGAGTAGTCTCTACCATCAAATAATAAAGAAAACACAGTCCACGTCAGGTTCTGTTAAATAAAACTGGCCTATACAAACAAAACCTAATGCCTGCCCTATCTCTTGTACAATAAGTGTATAAAGGGGAATGTGTATGTAAAGGATAAATCAGTGTTATAACATAAAGGATAAAAATGGCTGAGTCAGCTCTCCTCCCCACGTTGGACAGCACAGAGTAAGGCGGTGCCCGTAGACAGGATTATACACTCTGGCTCAGGTTCTCAAAATAAAGGTAGTTCAAAACACGGATCAAGGCTCGTCTGGCCTTCCACGTTAAAGTCTCTAATTCCAGCTTTCAGTTCACCAAAGTTCACACAGGTCTCTCTCGATCGGGCTCGGACCTTGCAAGCACATCACAGCACTTGCAGGGGTTCCCTTCCACAAGCTTAATTCACATTCTTTAGGGGTTGTCTTCCCCTAAATTATCACACTTCTGGTCTCCCTCAGTCGGGCTCGGACCTTTTCCTGATGTCAAAGACTTTTAAATGTTTAAGGCTTTTACTATAGACCTCCTTAGGACCACTTCGACTTTCCCTTCAGCTCACTCTTTTGTGTTATTTGCCCTAGTGTCAGTTGGTCTAGGTAGTTCAGTATCATAAGCACAAAAGTTCAACCTTCACCTTTTCACTTCCCCTTTTAGCAGGGTTAATCTTGATCATTACGCATTTTAGAGTTAATTCGGTTTTTTGCTTTATAACAAACATTTCACCTTTCGCTGAGACGAGCGGGCTTCTCCCCTCCGCCGGAAAACTCTGCTACTCGGCATCACTGGCTTCAATTCAGTTATTGGCAATTTAAAGTTCACCACTGGTTTGCCTCCTTTTTGTCTCATCCACACGCGTGCATCCTTCACTTGTGAGATATACTGTTGCAACTTCAATCTTTCCTTAACACACACCGGTCTTTCATGTCGCTCGCCAACTCACCGACTGTGTGCATTCCTTTCTTGGCTTCCTGATTTTAATTCACAAGTCAAGGTTAATACAACAAGCTTGGCCTCACCTCCCCAACTCTGTCGCTCACTCGGGAGGGTTGCTGGTGTCCTTGAAACACAATGCAGTCTTCTTGTCTGGGATTTGACCTTTTCCACGTATCTTTCATGGCCCTTCTGAGGCAT